>NW_024962252.1:48974407-49014955 GCF_019238085.1 Lagopus leucura | reverse complement strand
TTTTTTTTTTTTTTTTTTTTTTTTTTTTTTTTTTTTTTTTTAAAGCTAAACCTGCAGTACAAAATCTGCTGTAAAGCGACGTTGAGTGCCTAATTCTTAACCTGGCATTTAAAGGCAGATCACTGGATTACGTGGTTGGACTCCTTTGATCTCATGGTATAAATAAAAAAAATATATATGTTTCCAGGGAGGTGGTGGAGTCACCGACCCTGGAGTTGTTCAAGGAATGGCTGGATGTTGTGTTGAGGGACACAGTTTAGTGAGCACTACTGGTGATAGGTGGGTGCTTGGGCTGGATGATCTTGAAGGTCTTTTCCAACCTTGGTGATTCTGTGGTTCTGTTTATTGAACAGCCTCCAGGACTTTATGATAAAATCACTCCAAATTTAGTGCAAGAGCTCATTTAATATATCTACCAGATTGTCTAATAAGCACAAAGTTTCACAGCAGCTCATAAAGCTTGCAACTGGAAGTTCATAGGGTATCATTGACATGTATCATATGAACTCGGACTTCTTGACTCTGGGGCAGGAGAATGTTTTACTGAATGAACTGCTCTGGGCCAAATTCCACCAACCTTAGCCTCTATGCAACCCTTTAAAAATCACTAGATTGTTTACAAAATGGAAATTGAAGGACAATTTTCTGAGCCAGCATTTTAAGTAGTGGCCCTTTGTAATGAGGGTGCAAATAACAACATTGGAAAAGATACGTATCCACTGCAGTGGTGCAGTAAGTGAATTGTGGTGTGGCCCTTTGTGAGGTGAGGTTTCAGGAGTGGGATGGAGTGAAGCCCATAGAAAAGTTAGCATGTAGTATTTCACCAAGTACATTTTCAGATCTAGTCATCTTTCCCAATCAGTGACATTCTGTAGAGGTTACACCAACAGGAAACAGCCCTTATCAGTGGCCTGGCTTTGCTTGGAAGACATATTAATAGGATTTTTGTAGACATCGATGATCAAGGAGCAGACAGAACATTATGAGAAAGTCCTGAGAGAAGAACTAGTTCCCCACACCATTTTTTTCCCCACAGACAAGCTTGTGGATTCATGCTTCGATGGCCATTAGAAGTAGGAAGTGAAATAAAACAGCAAACAAAAGTATTTGCGTAGGGAGATTGAAAGGTAGGTACGGTAACAACTAAAGAAATAAAAGCTATTTTACGAGCAGAGAGAGAAGGCAAACGTGAGTATTTCCTCCTCGGGCCCAGGGCGGGTGAGTAAATCCGAGAGGCAATAAGGACAGCCGGTAATAGCAGCGCTTTATAACAGCATTGGAACCAGCTGCGCTGCCGGCCAGCTCCTCCTACCACGGTCCCACAAAGCCCGTGTAGCCAGAACGCCCCATTAGATGGCAGCCGTGCTCCACGGAACAGCGGCCAGCCCGCAGCTCCTGAATAAAAAATCCCCTACCGATGCAGATTTTGTTTCCTCACATAGCATCACTTCAGTGAATTGATTTCCCACTCTTTCAGTATGCAAAGTTTAGGCTCTGTTTATACTGCAGTCACTTCTTCGAGCTCAACTCATAATCCTTGCTGGCACTGTAATATGTGGTCGAGATGCTGACAGCAATATCCTTGCACCCAGTTCACCTCCTTTTCAGAACACTGATCTCTGTTCTGCCATAGACATGTGCACATCGTTCCCTCAGCTCCCTGGCTGGCAGCTAGTTTAGGCATGAGCTGAGCTGGTGGCAAGCACTGCTGCATACACAAATCCTTACAGAACCTGTTATCAGCAAGAGTATAGTCCAGGCATCAAAAAACATTGCAAAATGAGCCTTTCTACCACAGAAAGTAGACTGGGAGCTGTTCCTTCAGGTTCAAGGATATGCAGTTTAAAACACTGAAAATACCTAGGGAATGCAGTAAGCTCTTTTCTAGTTATCGAGTCATGCTTTAGGCCCTATGCCATCAACATTTTGCTCTTCAACAGTGAATGTTTATTGACTGAAAGAAACGAAGAGATTTTCCCAGCTGAAATTTCCATACAGTCATAGGGCTGCATGAGTAGAAGCTTTAAGGAAAGCATTTAGTATCCCGAGACTGGAAAGCCAGCAATAGTGAAAATAAACAACTGCAAGTAACCAAGGAGGTTGCAGATGCAAAGGAAAAAAGCTCACAGGGTCAGATTGGAAAAGAGAGGTTAGTGGAGGCTGGGAGGAAGGCCTATGTGCAGAGACATTTCTGGAAGTTAAAAAGGACAGAAGTGAGAGGAGAGAAAAACACTGTAGCAGAGGAAGAAATCTGAGAGTTGGAAAGAAGCATGAGAGTTGCATGTTTGCTGATTGCCATTTCTATGCACCATATCTTATTTCAGTAAGTGAATTGCCCGTGCTATTAGTGTTACATGATCAGACTGAACACCAGTCTATTTACCTGCTCTCAGTACTTATTTGGTGCTTTTAATGCTTATCTCAATTGTAGATTTACTTTCTTTTAAAGATTGGCAGTTGACTCTTCCAGAACAAAATGTTGCCTTCTCAGTTCTGAGCATAAAGGCTACTTCTGATTGTTTACAGTTGCATACTCAGTCTAATTTTTTTTTTTTTAATAGGTTTTTTGTTTATTTCAGTTTAACCATTTCTATTTCTGTGCAAGTTACCTTCTAAAGCTCATGGGAAAAGGAACGGTGTATGTACTTTTGAGATGTCATTTGAACTTCAATGTATACAAGTTTAAGTTTGTAGGTTTTTTTTCTTTTCATTCATAATTGAAATGTGCTGGCCTTTACTCCTGCAGACTCCCACAGCAATATATTTTAGTCCACTCCATCAATCTCCAATACAACCAAGAAAATTGAAAATGCAGATTTAGTATTGAATCACTTTTCTCCCTCTACTGGACACTCACGGCTGTAATATATGAAAAAAAGTTGTAATTTGAACATAAGTACTTCAAGTTTCATATCTCTAAATCAGAATGCTTAACATGAAACTGCCTCTTTTATTCTTGGATCTCATTAACACAAGTTTGAGTGGCTTAATCAAGTCTTTAGTGTCTGTCACACACTGTTTGTCACTCAACACAAATTACATTTTCAACTAATAAGAATGAAAAATTCCTGGCTGTTAGAATTCTAATTATGGTAAAGCTAAAGGCCGATGATGTATGGGAAGAAATGGAATTATTTCAACAGATTTGAAGCTAACTGCTTGCTGCAAGTTTTTCTCATTAGAAAAAGCACAGCAGGAACAGGATGATACTGAACTGAAATCATACGTAAACCATCTGGTGCTAGAGATGTGAATTCTACAGTACTTGAGAAACAAGTGAATAAGGTATGCAGAAGATCTGTGTGACTTACTCCAGATTAATCTGCATTTTTATTACTTAATTTCTCATTTCTTTTTTGGGCCCAACATCACATGCAGTCAAATGAGCAGAAAAACTGTGTTGTGTTTAGAATGGACATGGCATTAGTAATGAAACAGACCTCACAAGTCAGCAGCACTAAGTAGAATAGCATGCCTCTTCCGTCTTCTTTCAGTCCGTGACTTCCTTCTGTGCTTGACAAACATGGACTGTTCTAGAGAACAACAGAGATATATTGTTCTTGCTTCCTGTAAGGTGATGTAAGAGCAATGCTGAATGGATTAACACTGATTCTGCATTTTGTGGAAAACTACTTTATTTAGGAAAGCATTCATTGTCGTTCTGACCGGAGCAAGAAACAATAACCTACTGTATATTGCAGATTAGCAAATATTAACTTTCCCCTTTAAATTAGTCTTTCGTTTGCTCGTCATCTTCCCACCCCATTTACCCATTCCTTATCAGCAGAAGCAAATGCCAGGCGTATCTCATTGAAAATGGGAACTGATCGACGCAAACAGAGTTCCCGAAGGTACTGCGATGACTAATTTTCCCTAACAGTTCCAGAATTTATCCTTGTCCTACAGAAGTTATGGAAATCAGTGATACAGGAACAGGCACCATGGTAGCAAGTTGATTAGTACCAATGAGATCCACTTTAATGGGATGGACCTATTGATATGACACAAACATTAATATTGCACAGTGCTATGTTGCTCCATGTTGCAATGAGGAGAATGTCAGTCTGCTTTCTCAGGTGAAAAGTGGTAGAAAATGAGGAAACCATCTCAAGTTGCACCAGGGGATGTTCAGACTGGATACTGGGGAAAAATTCCTTCACAGAGAGAATGGTCAAATATTGGGAAGGGCTGCTCAGGGAAGTGGCGGAGTCCCTGTCTCTAAGGTCATAGAATGGCTTAGCTTAGAAGGGATCTTAAAGATGGTGACGTTCCACCACTCCTGCCATGGGTAGGGTTAGCAGCATCCACTGAGTCAGGCTGCTCAGGGCCTCATCCATCCTGATCTTAAATGCCTCCAGGGACGGGTCATACACAGCTTCTCTGGGCAATCTGTTCCAGTGCCTCACCGCCCTCTGAGTAAATAATTACTTCCTAACATCTAACCTAAATCTCCCCTTTTAGCTTAGAACCATCCCCCCCTGGACCTATCATAATCAGACTGTGTGAAAATTCAGTCCCCCTCCTGCTTACAAGATCTCTTCAAGTACTGGAAGGCCACAATGGGGAGCCTTCCCTTCTCCACACTGAACAAGCCTACCTCAGCCAGCACTTCATAGGAGTGGGGCTCCAGCCCTCTGGTCATCTTCAAGGCCCTCCTCTGGACCTGCTCTGATAGCTCCACATCTTTCTTGTGCTGAGGGCCCCAAGAGCAGAAGATGACTATAATCTCCCTTACCCTATGGCCACCCCATTTTTGATGCAGCCATACTCTACCGGGGCTCAGGGTTACCAAACTCAGTGCTCCCTTCAGCACTCACAAGCATCACACTTGCTGCTAGGCCCCAGTGCCAGACACTGTGTCCTTGAGAGAGAAGCAACAAAAACAGTCCTTAGCTAAATAGGAAAAGCACCTCCAGCTTTCAAGGAGCACAAGGCAAGGTTGTTACCCGCCACTTCATTTTATGAAAAAACAGGTTTATCTGGATCAAAACATGTCTGCTGGTGAAAGCACGCTTTAAAATCTCAGGCAAGCTGGAACCCGTTCCATCCCGGTGGCTGCCGACTAAGCAGCACCCCCAGCTCAGAGCGCTGCCAGCAACACACCAGAATACGGAGCCGGCCGGCTTTTCCGAGACCATTAAACAGAGCGACGCGGGGTGCTGCCAGTCGTCGCCCCATCCCCGCCGCGGGTCGGGAACCAGACACGGAGCGCATCCGCAACGAGCAGCAGTCCTCGCCCGGTCCCGGGCGTCCCAGCGGAGCTCCCCTCGCACACCCGACACTCCATCCCAGCGCACAGCCCGGCTGCTGCTGCTGCTGCCTTATTTGTGGCCGGAGGCGGGCCCAGAAGGAGGAGCGCGGTGCGGAGCCGCCCCCACCCGAGCTGCGAGTAGAGTCGTGCAGCTGTCGCTCGACTAAATCGGGGGCGCCTGAGAGCAGTCCCACAAGTGGTTCCTGCCCACAAGCGAGTCGGACCCGGCGGCTGAAGGGAGAGCGAACTGCCGGCTGCGCAGAGGAGAAGACGGGTTGCGGGGGGCCGCTCGACAGGTGGTCCCTACAGGTGCGGTAGAGAAGGGAGCGGCGCGCCATGGTGCGCGCGGTGGGCGCCGCGGAAGGCTGCGCTCCTCTCCTTGCTCCCAGTCACTGGTGTTAGGCTCCGCGGGGCAGCGCCTCGCCCCGGCCCGGCCGCCGCTCTCCTCCTGCAGCTCGGCAGTCAGCGTGCGGGGATCGCTCGAGGCGAAAAGACGCGGCATGGCAGCTGCCTGACCCCGGCCGCCAGAACAGAGCCCAGGACGCGCCGCGGTGGCGGCTCGGCAGGGATGAACGACGGCGGCGAGGGGACCATCAGCTTCGCGGTGCCCGGCCCTCCGGGCGGCGGCGAGGAGGGGCTCGGCCGGCGGGCGCAAGGAGCCGACGGCGGCCGTGGCTTCCAGCCCGAGTTGGCCTCGCCGTGGGGCGAGGACGCGGCCGTTGCTTGCCCCGCCGCCGGCACGGGCATCGCGGCGCGGGCCAAGGGCGCCGGGCGCCGGACGGCCGTCACCTACGTGATCAACGAGGCGAGCCAGGGGCCGCTGCTGGCGGCGGAGAGCGGCGCCCTGCAGAGCCTGCGGGAGGCGTGCGAGGTGGTGGGGGCCACGCTGGAGACGCTGCACTTCGGCAAGCTGGACTTCGGCGAGACGGCTGTGCTGGACCGCTTCTACAACGCAGGTGAGACCGCGCCGCCGCGCCCTTCCTGCTGCGCCTAGCCGCTTCCCGGGCCGTGCGCGCAGCTCCGGCCGAGCCGAGGCGCGGCCCCGCTCCGCCCTCCGGCGAGAGGCTCAGTCCGGGCGGGCGGCACCGGCGGCTGTCCCCTCGCTGTGCGCCGCGGCGCCGGGCTGGGCAGCGCCTTGCGAGCGGCCGCGGCTCTCACGTCGGGAAGCAAAAGTGTGTCAGATCCTCTTTCTGTCCCCCGCTGACCCCGTTAAGAGAGGAAGCTGTCAGCGAGCGCGCTGTGAGCGTGCGGCTGTTGGCGCTGCCGACACTGGTGCCTTGTGCCAGTGGGTCAGAGATGAGCTTCACCGCAGCGGAGTGCCGGGATGCACGTTTTTGCTGAAACGCTATGGGTGAAGCGGGTGGAGCTGCGAGGCCCCGGCAGCTCGGAGAAGCAGATATAGGGTGTGCAGCTCGGCAGCCGTGCTGCTGGCACAGGGGTTGGTTCCGCTGCCTCTCCGTGCTGGCAAGTTTGCGCTTCGGATATTGGCTGCAATAAAACACTTAGGATGGATGATAGATTAGCGTGAGTGCCCTGCGCTGTGTCTTGTCGCCCTGCCTGCTTTCATGGCGGTAATGTGGTAACAGCTTCGTCTCAAGGCACTGTGATCTGAGCTGGTGTGTTGTGATCCACCTGAGCCCGTGTTTAGAAACAAGAACTCAAAACTTCCTCTTGCTTTTAAATTTTTTAATTAGTAGATATATATAGGATAAATGTAAAATTAAAAAAAAAAAAAACCTTACTACTTTACTAAAGATTTCATAAGACAAAAATTATATTAATGTCCTTTTACCATTAAAAAAAGAAATACAAGCAGGAATTTGACTTGACCTGCAATTTTCAGCTTATTTCGTAGTAAACTTCTGTTTGTAAGAAATAACTCCGGCAAATGAGCACTTTAAAAAAATCTGGCTGATACTGTAGCTTTGTCATCTCCTGTGGAGGAGAGGAGAGTCAAAAAAAAAAAAGAGAGAAGTACCTGCACTCAGGCCCTGCGTTCGCAGGACTGCCCAGCGTGCACATGCACATGCATGCCATTTCTGTGGAACACTGAAAGCTTTGCCTCCTGAGCTGCTGTTCAGGTCCAGGAGGTGGATGGCTTTGAAGCATGAAGTCGCGTCTTGCCTTGCAGCTCTTACACAACTGTGTCTGGAGAGGTGAAGCTCTCAAAGGTCAGAGGAGCTGTGTCACAGATGGAAATAGGAGGGACACAGAGCTTTAGCATAGATCCCATTCTCCCCACATCCGAATGAGATACAGGACACGTGAAACCTGAGAGTCTCACCTGGTTCCTGTTCCATCCGTCACTGGAGCTGTACCACAGTGAGGCTCACAGAGCTAAACGATCTGTGATACTGCTGTACCTCCTCTGTTTGTTAATCTCTAGTCTAAGCCATACAATAGGTGGGGTCTTGGTAGCGCACAGAGGCTTTTCTTGTGATGGAGCTTGTATTCAAAGTGGGCCCCTTTTCCTTCTGGCAGTAGGCGTCTGGCGTATAGTGCTACATAGCTGCACACTTATGTCATAGAACTGCCTATTTCAATGGCTTTCGAGCAAATTCTCTGAAGGTGAAAACTTGTTCGCTCAGTGCTGTTTGGTTATGGCAATATAACGATACTATTGCAAAACAGGAAAATTACCTTGCTCTTCTACATTGGTAGCAAAGCTGTAAATGTGTGAAAAATGAGGAGACGTCCAGCTCAGGACGTAGGAGTTTGCATCTGCTCCCAGTGTTCTGTCCTGTCCCAGCTGTGATCCAAAACTGATGCTGTGCTGAAGCTGTGAACCGGAGCTGATGTTTAGAAGGATCTATGAGCTTTCATGCTTGTCGCAACATATATATTTAAAAATTAACTGTTCTCCAGAAACTTAAGGCTACCAAAAAAATTGATAATAAAGTACCTAGGCTAGGAACAGAACAGTGTTGCAACGTAAAAGCTCTGTAAAACACAAATGAGGAACCAGTGTGAGGAACAAAACTAAAATGGTTGTGAGGAGTGTATTTATTTCACGGTTTGATTTTGTTGTTTTCATTGCCTTAACTGGGCTGTGTGGGGGAAAGCATTTGTCGATGTCAGATAGTGTAATGTCCTTCCGTATTTCCCTTCTTATCCTCTCTTGCTGTATGCTTTCAGCAGTGAAAGATGTTGTTAATAAGGGTAAAGAATGTCTGCACACTTCACTGTTTTAAGAAACAGTGGTGCATTAAGATAGTTCAGCATAGCTGAATATCAAGTAAGAATTTAGCAGTAAAAATACTTTCAATTTAGGTAATGGTCAGTTGGTTTTATTCAAGGTACCAAGTTTTACCCAACTCAGTGTAAAGGCCAGTGAAGTCATGCGAGAAAGGAATGGTATGATTGCATGGAGATTTGGAAAGTCAGGCTTATTGCTGTGTTTACTGAAATGGGGCAACGAATCTCTCGAGTCTTGTGATTTGTACAAACTAACTGTGCTTTGCAGGAGGAGGATGGAGGTCATAGGTGTGGTGTAACATCTCTATCCATCGTCAGGCCTTCCCTTCTTTTATGTCTTGTTTGTACTTTGTGTAATGTAGTCTGAACTCGTGGTGATCTCTGGCAGAGGCTCACTTCATGCCTTTCACTGCTTCAAAGGGAACTTCAGGAAGTATTAAATAAAATGTAATCTGAGATGTAAATACTCATCATCCCCTCTAAATTTGGATTAGCCAGCTAATAATCTTCTTCTGCTGGCTTCAGTCAACTGATGGTGCTTAAATGCTGAGACATAATTAGCAACATGTATGACCAGTGAGTAAGTCTTAGCTATATTATATTATTTGAACCAAATATTAACAGTGAGTCTATTGTAGCATTTTGCCTTACTTGACTGCAAAGAAATTGTGTTTTAAAAAGAGGAAAAACCCAACAACAACAACAAAAAACTACCTCTTGAGAAGCAAATGTTGAATCAACTGTAGTAATTGTTGAAACATTTCATACATTTCCTCTTTTCAGTAATAGTAAGGGAGAAAAGGAAAATTAGTCCAATGTCCGGCAGTGCTGTGTGTCTGGGGTTGGCCAGCTGTCTCAAGGGCTGGTTTCCTCCTTAAAGTGGATACTTCTCCCCCCCACCCCCAGTTCTAAGTTGTATTGAGCTGCTGCAATAGGATTGAAGCTGAATTGCGTGTTTCTCTTAAGTTCAGCTGTATTTCTGAACTATTCAAGAATGTTTATAGAGTCAGTTAGAGGTGCACCAATGTGTAGTAGAGAAACTATCCACTGCACTGTGTTCTGAATGTTTATGTACGCTACTTTTGTTGTTAAAGGATGCTTTTTTCTCCATTGTAATGACATGATCTGCATATCTTGTTGTTTTTTATTATTCATTGCTCGGTTAATTCTGAAAACTGAGCCGTAAATGAATATGAACTTACTTTAAGTTTCTTTGAGTTTACATAAGCAATTCATTTTTTTTTTCTACCATGTCTTTTTAGGCAAATGAAATTAGGATGATTTCATTTATTTATTTTTATTGGAAACTTGTCTTACTTTGTATTTAGTTTGTAACTTTTTCTTTCTAAGAAACTCGCATTGACTACTTCTGTGCATGCTTAGAGAGATCATTTGTTCAGTGTTTTCAGGCATGCACTTCTCTTCCATGTCTAATCTGTAAGTTTAGGCTACAGAGTATAGATGTAAAATTAATTTTTGGGGGTGATTTGTCAGAATTACAGTGTCTAGCATTCTGAATTCTGTGTACAGTCTCTGGACTGAGGAGAATCTGGATTTTCTAATCTCTGTGGTCACTTGTTTTAAGATGGTTTTCAAGCTAAGCAACTTGACTTGTCTCAAAATTATCTCCCTGTGTCTATGATGTTGTGTTATACAAGGGCATTTCTTTTTCCTCAGCTTCTTACGCTCAGGTTTCATGGATCAGTGGTCCTTGTTACATGATTTGTACTGACTCTGCTGTATTGGGATATTGAGATAATTCACCATAATAGCAATGATTAACTAAAACAGAGTTCATCAAATAACAGCAAATGGATTTAGCTGATCGTTGTGTTTCTGGAACTTGGTGTTGGTGCTTTCAGAATTCATGCAGGCTTGGACTAGAGATTCTCAGTGTCAGCTCACCAGGCTTAAAAACATACTGTGCAGTATGCCTGGGGGAAGTCTTAGCAAACAGAATGAGAAAACTTTCAGAGAGCCAGTACAGTCACTGGTGTAAAGGTGAACTTTTAAGTCAAGTGCATGAAACAAGAACACTTGTTTTGCAGAGAATTCCTCTTTGAAGAGGAGTGTTTGCATCAATGTGTAACAATCACAAAACACTCAGGAAACTTGAACCAGGTGAACCTTTACACAAGGATGTTCTACACCCAGACTCTTCTTTCATACTTTACAGAGCTTGTGTGGATAGTAAATGTTTATAAATATACAGGCACATAAAAATGAAGTAAAGCAGTAGAAGGACTATTTTTCCTTTAGGTACTCTAGATTCCATTATGTTGTTTTTAAAGTGATTTATGGCTTTACATAAGTTTCCTGGGTGTTTTGTGATTGTTACACACTGATGCAAACACTCCTCTTCAAAGAGGGATTCTCTGCAAAACAAGTGTTCTTGTTTCATGCACTTGACTTAAATATTTTCTCCAATTAAAAATAAGAGCCAACTTGCTACCATGTGAGCTCTGTAAAGGAGCTGGAAAAGTAGGGCCACTGAGAGACAGAGATTAACTGCAAGTTGTGTTCTATTCCACGTTGTCTCTCAGAACAATCAGCTTCTTCCGCATCTTACTTGCTGTACTTCCTGACTATTGTTTTTCTGTTTCACTTCTCTGAATTTCATCAGACACTTCAAATGCCATGTGATCATTCTCTGATTATTCAGCACTTGCATCCATCACGTAATTTGCTGTTTGGACACTCCCCTCGGTGCTGCTGAATAACCACAACTCTATCTGCAGCATCGCGTCTGGGAAGTCCCTGCTTGGAATGACGGTTCTCATTACGAAAGCTGATGAAATTATCTTTGTGCATTATTCTTCAGAATTGAGGGTGACTACTAAGAAAACATAAACATCTGGTACTGTTGTCAGCAGAATTCATGTTGAAAGAACTTTGCATTTCAGCAGCACTGTGTTGCAAGTGATGAGTTGGAGCAAGAAATGCAGATTAATGCTGAGGGTGTGCAGAATCAGGTTGATGATTATAGGCATGCTTTCAGGATAGATATATCAAGCTTGTGATGTATTACAAGTACAGGATCTCTGTGTCAGAATGCATAGTCTATGTTGGCACAGTTACATGGGGTTCAGAGAAGAGTGGATCATAAAGCTTCTTTTGACTCTGGATATTGAGCTCCAGATTCTGTTAGGAGGAAGCACTGGAAAGTTAAATCAGATGTGTTGGCATATCTTCAGCATAAAACAGTATTTCATTCTGAAGCTCTGGAATGTGGTCTGTGTTAAAAAGAAGACAGATAAAAGTATATTTTGTCTATTCATAGTTAGCACTACTGGAGAATTTCTGGATCAGTGGAAAAAATACAGGATTTGAAGCAATGTATTCACAACACTTGCTGAACCAGCTGCAAATTTCATAACTAGGCTCCAGTATTGGTGCTGTAAATATGAGCTCCATCTGGCTACCTGTCAATAGGTGATTGGAAGGCTAGTAGCCCATCATCTTCTGTTTGAAGTAGACGGAGCATGCTAGGTGGAGGGTGTGTGGCTGTGTGTGACCCTTGAGACCTGTATTCTCTTTCAAGTTCTGTGACTGGCCTGCCATAGCAGTTTGTAGCTCTGCTGTGCAGCAGGAGCTTCCTCAGGTCTTTCCGCAGGCTGAGAGGCTTGCAGGTGCATCTGACATGGGGTCCTGGGCACAGAAACCCTGATATGGCTGGGAATTTCCAAGGACATCTGTAATGTAAATAATATTAAGAGTGTGCTCTTGCATTTAGTTCATGTTCAGGCTTTTGCTGGGTTATTACAAGTTAATGGCTGTTGAAATGCTACCTTCTGTTAAGTGCATCAGGCTAATAGCACTAGTTTTCAAATACTGTGGTGGTGTGTATTAAAGTGTCAGGAGAAGTGCACACTGTGAAATTGTTAGCGTCTCTTAAAAGCTTGTGGTGAGACATCATAAGAGAGGACATAATGAAAGTATATTTCCCAGTGGGGAAAAAAAAGGCTGAATGAAGCTAGGTAAATGCTTTTTGAGAGAAAGAGAAGGAAGCCTTTGGCTGATTTCTTTCTTTATTTTTTTTAATTCCCTTCTCCTACAGTGTGTAGTTCTGTAGCTCTGAACAGGATGTGCCATGCAGAAATGACTTCTGAATCTGCAACAGCCATGCTAAGAATTTGACTTCTCTTTTTCATCAGTTTCTACAGTAAGGAATTATAGAATTGTAGAATTCTAGATTCTACAGTCCAGATTTATGTTTGAAGGGACCTTTAAAGGTTATCTAGTATCATGTCCTGCTCACACAGCCCACCCTCAGGACCCTGCCAAGAGTAGGGACACCTTACACTACACCCCATCCAAAGTGGCTTTGAACACCCTTAAAGCTGAGGCATACGCAAACTCTTTGGGCAGCCTCAACTTGTTCCAGTGCCTAACCACCCTTGTGGTAAACTCCATCTAAATCTAGCCTTTGTCAGTTTGAAACTACAACCTCTTTTCCTATCACTAGAGGTCTCAGAGAAAAGGTGTAATCCCTTGGCCTCCATATGTTTCAACGTGGCTTCTAGCTGTAGAGATTCCTCAGATGGTTTCTAACCCAGTTTTTTCCTATGATGGGAGAGACTTAACCTTGGCCTATCTTTAGTTTTAGGGACCTGAGAGATTTGGGAAGATTGATCACCAAGGAAAACTGGGGCAGTAGAATTGAGTACTTTAACTGTTTCTATGTCACTGATCTCCCAACTTGTGTTATGTGTTCATCTTTGGTTTTTCTGATCAAAGGATCTGTAGAAGCTCTTGTTATTATTATTATTATTATTATTATTTTTTTTTTTTTACATCCCTTCCCACGTTCACTTCTAGCTGTGCCTTGGTTGTCATAATCCCATCCCTACGTGTCTGGGCAGTGTTCCTATATTGTTTGCAGGATGTGTGTCCCTGCTTCCACTGCCTATGTGTTTCCTTCTTGTTCTTCAGTTCAGCCAGGACACAACCATATTCCACAAGCATATTACTCTCCTGCTTTTCTTGCCTTATTTCTTGCACTTGGGGATAAAGAGCTCTTGAGCTTGATAAGGAACGTCCTTGAAGCCAATGCCTTTTGGTTACCACATCCTTGAAGGCAGTTTCCCACAGGATTGCATTCATCAGTTTCTTAAACAGGTGGAAGTTTGCTTTCCTAAATCTATAGTTCTTAACTTTGCTCTTTGACTGGCTCATATCCCTTGAGATTGTGAATTCTTTCAGAGCATGATTGTGCCAGTTGAATTTACCACCTACTCTGACCTCCCTAATGACATCAGTGAGCAGCAGGTCCAGTAAAGCTCCTCCTCTGGTTGGAGCCTCTGAAAAGCATGCTGTGAAAAATCTTACATGTAACAAGTTAAAGTGGAGGGTAAAAGCCTAAAGGATTGAGTAAAAATAGATAAGACCCTAGTATATAATTTAATGCCATTATCCTCAGTGTTTTTTTCTTGTCTGTTGTGCTTTTAAAGAAAATTAAGCAGGTGTGTTTCAGTTTTATGGCAGTTCATTTTCTTTTGTCTCTCAGTAGAGATGAGCTGAGTAGTTAAATTGTTCTGTAGTTTTTTAAAACTTATTCCTTTTGTTTCTGGTCCTTTAGAACAGTCTCTATTTAGAGCTTCTATATTTTCATGCGTAGGCGTCCTGCATGTTGTATTTGTATGATAAAAGCAATCAAACCACAAAAAAGCCTCAAAGGATCAGCTATGATATGGATTTTGCACATGTGCAGTTAGTAAAAAAGAATTTGTTGCTTGGATTCTTGTCTCCCTGCTTTATGTTGTCCCACAACATCTGCTGCTTATTTTGTATGGCTTTTCTGAGAACGATGCAAATATACTCAGAAATAATGTTTACTAGAAAGAGAGAGGCATAAGCAGTCAGTGAAGTCATCTTGTGCAGCAGAATGTGCGTGACAGCTGACACTGTAATCTGTTCTGATGACTGGGAATCTTCCAATAATCACTGACAGGTAAATATCTGTGAGAAGCTTGAAATTGTTTGTATTCCAGGAGAAAATGAATCTCAGGCTAAGTTTGACATACAAGAACAGACTGCTTCTTTTTAGTATATATTCTCTTTTTTTCCTCCAGGAACTGAATTTAATCCTTGATTGGAATGGATATAACCTTCCTTTCAATTATCAAGAGCTGCTGATCAACTAGTAACGGAGGCATGCCAGAGCTGGATTCTGTTCTAAATCACGTCTTCCTTAATGAATAACCTTTAGGATACATTTAGATGCAGCATGGGGCTTAGAGATTTCCCACAGACTGGCTCATTTGAAATCACTGGGAATCGGCACTCTTTCAAATCCCACGAGAAACGTATGCCTTGATTTAAGAACTAGATGCTCGTGTAAAAATTTGGCTCTCCATTTCTTTCTTATAGTGATAAAGCAAATGAATCACTCTGGGGCTTCCTTGCTGATGGCATTGGTGGATGTCTCTTGTACAGAGTGCTTTGGGTGAGTAGGCAGATACTGCTGTTAGTGCTGAAGAGAGCTATTCAGCGATGCCTTCACAAAAGGCTTATATGCAGCTCTTGCATAGAGCTCTGTATTGATCTTTCCCCCCTTTTTGTAGTGCCTGCCTGATGCAGGTATAACGTTGCTTTCAGGGCAACCTTTCTGGTTCACTAGGGCCTGCAGACTGAAACCTGTAGTCTGTGAAGTTTAAAGATGCAGGAATTCAGTGTCTTCCTTCACCTCCCCATGTCCCTGATGCTCTTCCGACAGAATTGCATTCTGTGAGTTGCAGGAGTGCTCAAGTCAGTTGTCTGACACTAGCACAGAAAGCCCTGCGATATGGACTAGGAAGACTTGATGATGAACCAGAAGCAAAGGAACAGCTGTAAGAATTCATTTGTGATTCTGTACCATGACTCCCATGCTTGGTATAAATGTATCCAGTTATGCTGATGCAGGAGCCAAGTGCTTTGTTTAACTCTACCATAGAAGAACACCCGTAGGTGAAAAGCTCCTGTCTCCACTTTTCCACCTTCAGTACAATTTGTACAGCTACACACACTTTTAAAAGCATGATGGTGCTGTTCTTTCCCTTTAGAAGAACATCTCTGAGGGGAAATATGTTTGTGCTGGATGTGTGGCTTATTTTTGTGTTTTATTGGTTTATTGCTGCCTTTCAATGCAGTTTCTAAGATAAGGTTTCTCAGCCTTCCGGCATTAACTTTACAGATGATTCATATGAAAATGGACTGACTTTGATCTGGATGTGTGTGTTCTTACCAGTGGTTCTGCTTGCACAAGCTCACAGTAGTGTGGCACGCTGACAACAGCCGGGATTTCAGTTGTGCGTTCCATTCTATCTTCTCTTGTTCCTTGCAGCTTGTGCTGTCAGTGAAAGTGATGTGTGGCATCTGCAGGGAAGGGCAGAAGCTATTTGCTTCTTGAATGTAAACCTTGTCTTCCAGTTCACAGTTGGGAATAGGAAGTTTTTTGCTAGGTGGCTGGTATGAAGAACTGGGAATCCTTCCAAGTCTCCTCTGGAGTGGAATTTGTTCAGTTGAAATACCATCAGAATTCCTGGGTCAAATGCAATTAAAAAAAATAAAAAATAAAAATTAGTGATACTGTACTGATTGCTTTAAGTGGAAAATAAGTGTTTGTTACCTGTGTAAATAGACTGAAATCTTATTTATTTGTTATTTCTTTTGTTTTCTGCAGAGCTGAACTCCACTGGTAATCCATAGGTAGTAAATATACTTAGTAAGGTACCTGAAGTCCTTCACCATGTAGTCTCTTAGAACTGTTTTCTGTGACCTTCTGTGACTGATGTGTAGTAACTGCTTGCTTTAGTTTATGGTGATGATGCTAATTTAAGATAAAGTTTATTGATAAATAATATACTAATATTGAATAAACTTGTTTGAAGACTGCATTATTTTACTGTAGTGAAAAGCCCATGCCATTCTGTGTTCCACAACTGCTGAGTGTACACTCTTTAAAGAAAGGACCAGATCTTTGTAAACATTTATTTATCAGTTCATTTATTTTGAGACTGAGTAACTGGAAAAGCCTGGTGATTTCATTGTATTTCTGCTGGAGTTTATTTTATTCCTTTCATGTCTCTCAGGGTTGTCACTTAAATTGAGAATTTTCCAGATTTGTTGACCAACAGTAATAACTCTGGGTGTAGAGTGCTGCATGTATGTAATGTGTGAAAGATCACAACGCAAACCAGAAAAGTGATGCTTTCAAAATATCCTGTAAAATTATAGCGTTGCAGTGGCCCTGAGTTGTACCATGGGAGGTTCAAGTTGGATGTCCAGAAAAATTTCTCCTTGGAGTGGTGAGGTATTGGAGTGGTCTCTCCAAAGAGATGGTGGAGTCACTGTCCCTGGTTGTGTTCAAGAAACATGTAGATGTGGTTCTGACATTGTTTAGTGGGCATGGTGGTGATGGGTTTGTGGTTGGACTAGATGATCTTAGAGGTCTTTTCCAACCTCAGTGATTCTGTGGTTCTGTGTCTGTGCTGTACAAAGTAGGATGATGATTATTTAAGTTGAGGGACTTCAGTCCTTGTAGAGGGCCATACGTTTCTCGAGCTGCAGTTCTGCTGAGAGGAAGGAAAAAAAAAAAAAAAGGTTTTAAGGAATCGCTCTTCTCTTGAGAGCACACTGATGCAGCCAGGGCTGTCATCTTTGAGGAAGTGCTAGGATCTTGCAGCATCACCTATTTCTGATCTGTTTATGTGGGATTGTATTACTTCTTATCCCTAGATCAGAGTGAGCACAGGACTGTTCCTATTCCACTCCATATCACAGAGCCAAGGCAACACCTGTTACAGCCACACAAGACCATTTCCTGTGAAGTCTGAACTTCGTATGGCATTGCGGAATCCAGCCGTAAACTCTGTAAATGAAGAGAGACAGGGAGACCCTGTAAATTCATGAACCTTTCCACTTCTGAAGCCGCTGACATCATTGGAGGTGGTGATGAGTGGTGTACAGCCGGTTCTAGGCAACCTTTTTCCCTCTCATGGGCCTGATATGAGTGGCACTGCCCAGGGTCAAGACTGTATGATGGAGCCGTGTCCTGCTGGGCTAGTAGCTTACTGCTGGACTAGGCTGTGGGTTTATGGCAGAATTCTCTGTTTGCTTGTAAGCTGTCAGTGTCTCAGTGGATGTAGCTGCCACTGAGGCTTGTAGTGGATCTTTACTCTGCTGCACTTTTTTTTTCTTTTCTTTGAGGCTTAATAGCAGAAGTTCTTGGAGTTCTTTAATTGTTAGGCAGTTTTAACTTGGTTTAAATATCTCAAAACATGTGAGTGTATTTCACAATTTTGAGGAAAATGAAGGAAGTGTTAAAGTACATATTCTGAAAATGTTCCACAAAAAGAAGAAAGGAAATAAGAATTTTTGCCAGTAATTCTGTTAGCAGAACCCATGATCTTCCTTTTCCAACTCATGCAAAAGGGCCAAAATGCAAAAAAAGCAATAGGAAAATGAACTAAAATAAAACGAGAGCTTCTGTAGCACACCCTGCTAGATGGGTGTGTAACTGGAAAACTTCCAGTCCCTTTTGTTGCTTAACTGCTTGCATTTTGGCCTGTTTTCTGCAGTGTCCCAGAAGTGCCTCTGTTTTGAATGATCAGTGTTGACAACCTGATATTTTGTCTCTCTGTTCAAGCACTTTAAGAAAGGCTCTAATGGAAAAAATTCCTGGTAGGCAGACATCCCAAGTCTGCTTGGTGGATTTCGGTTTATGCTATGACTACTTACAAACCAGCAAGTGCCTGTCTTAAGGATTTAATTCAGTTCAGAGGAAATTATTTATTCTGCATTGAAACTATTGCTTTAGAGCTACTGCTGTGGTAACTTCTAGCAGTACTTCTGCAGCAGAACTATATCAGACTGCCAGCACTAAAATGCATGGTTAACATGGCATATTTTCAAGTAATCTTTAATGGTGGTAAGGAAATAAGTACAAATAAGGCAGCAATCACTGTGGTATACATATCAATGTTGGAAAAGGTGATTATCCTCCTAAGAGGATTTTGATGCCTCTGTCTGGTTGCTGCAGTAAGTACAGGAAGTCTATTGTAAAATTCAATTTTGTATGGACTTTAATCTTAGACTGTTAGAAAAGGGAAAATACTCTATCCTTTAAAGGTGCAATCCCATGGCTGCTAAGTGAATAAAAAACTGTATCAGCATACCTCTGTCTTGCATTGCTTTTGGCACTCATGGAATTTCATGGTGAGGTGCGTCAGGGAGCTGACCTCACTGACAGCTAGCTCTTATTTCTTTTCAGTTAACTTTCAGTCACATCAGCTCTCCGAGCTGACTCACTGCATTACAGCATGAGTTCCAGGGGACAGGCCAAAAGCAGGACTGCAGCAACCTGAGTTGAGATTGCCTGAAGGTGTGGTTTCTTGTTATTCTTCATCTTGTCTCGTCGTGGGTTGCCTCATATCCTTTCCTCTTCCAGTAAGGGTGGCTAAGGTGTGTATTTCATGTTGGCTATGCTAGCTGTTTGTGCTCTCAGCCTGATATTTTTCAGAAACTTTCAGTTTTCTGGGTTTTGGTCCAGATTGGAAGAAAAACTTGCAGATGTCCTACCAGCTAAGAGTTCAGAGATTCAGGCACTCAAACTGAAATCTGTGGCTCTGTCTTTGTTAGAAAATCAGACTACCTGTGGACACAAGAATTCAGTTGCCTCTGTTGATAGAAATCTTCCTGTGTGCTTTTGGCTTGGGGCAACTGCTGTACTCTCAGTAGTGATCATGATAGCTAGTCTGAAGGCAGCAACCTGAGGTTAAGAGGAAGATGTAGAATGTTCCACACCAGTGAGTCCTCATGCAGGAGTGTAGTCCAAGGCATGTTTGATCAGCATTCTTTCACTGGCCTTCTAGTTTAGGTGCAACACTTGTGTTCCTTTGAGGAGATCTGAAGCTTGTACTGACAGCTGGGGACTTGCAGAGTTGCTGCTCCATATGCATTCCATAGAGGTGGGTTAAAGCTCTTATGTCTCTGAATATATAATTCCAGCAGACAACCTGGCTTAAAAATTCACTCTTCTTGTTGTAGCACTTCACTTATATGATGGACAGTGAGCAGCCATTGGGAATCTTAGGCCTCAATAGCCATCAGGCACATAACCTGCTAGTATGTGCTGTCTGTAGGAAAGGAATATTTCCAAAATCTTCTGTTAGAATTAGATTGCAAGTAAAGCCTATGTCATTTCCAGCAGGGATCATAAATCACTTAATACCTGCACGTAACATAAAGTCTTGACCAAATATGATGTAAGAAAAAAAACTATTTTCCATTTTACTATATTTGGGCTTTCAATAAAAATGTAAGGCAGAACTGAGAGAGCACCTCTCTGCCTTTCTTGACAGAAGATAAAATATTTTTCAGATTAGTAGTACACAGCAGCAATATTACGTTGGAATTAGTTATGTTGGCAAGCCTTTGGTGCAGAAAATGAAGAAACTGAGAAATGAGAACTGTGGAGTTAGGGTTAACAAAGATGTTTCGGGAGCTTAATTTGGACTGATTTGCTCAATGCTGGTAAAACTGGTCTGTAAATTTTGTAGTTTAACATGTTGGCTTTGCATCCAGGTATCTTCGGACAAATCTGAGTATTCCTAGAAGGGAATTGGGAATACTCAGGGAATTCCTAGAAGCTGGTTACTGTGATCAAAATGAGTGAGTGAGTTGTGGTTGTCACTTATTTATTTATTAATTCCCCCAATGTTTCTGATGTTTCTTAATCCTGAGTGCCTGACTGATTCTTTCTCATCTTTTAGAAGCTTAAGAGAAGCCTGACACAGAGGAATTCACATTAGCACTTACAAATGCAGAATAAGATGCATTATTTTGTCAGCTGTGCCAGGTATCTAGTTTGTGTAAAACTGAATTTATATTTCATTGGCAATTATTCATACTTTCATATGTGTAGCTTTCCTATTCATGTTAGTGACTGTTCCAGGAAAAGCATAAATCTGTTTTTTTGCATAAATGACTGTTATCTTACCAGTTCATCAGATGAGCCTGAATGGAGTTCAAAGCCTAGGTTGAATCTTATAGTTAGATCTTTCATTCTGAGTTATTGCAGTTTATTCGTAACGAGCCGTTTAGAATATTAATTGAATCCAGAAATTATTTAGGATGAGAACGTTTGTATTAAAACTTTATACAGAATAAAGGATTCGATTAAGGACTACTGATTTGGCATTTGGAACTGATGGATTCATGAGCTTCATCTGGTAATATCTCCTAGGTTCAGGAGCGAGCTTGCTAGCCTGGGATTTACAGTGTGTTATGATTATGGTAACCTGGCTGTTAGACTGGTTTGTAGTCAAAATGACAGCATGGTATTATAGAGTAGATCTAGTCCAGATTGGCTTGTTTTAATGTGTTGAGTATGTTTGTTTTCTCAAATAAAATGATTGCATTCCTGTTTTTTCTATTCTTTCGGTATTTGTTTTTACTCAAAAAGGTAGTGTCATGTCAGACCTTTTAAAAGGCATAAGCATGTTTGAAATTATGGTGATAATTTTGTTTCAGAAACTGTTCTGGAACGATGCCTTTTTTTTTTTCCTCTAAACGTTGAAGTCAGCAGTACGGTAGGTTGGTGAATGTCTGTGTATAAATACTCCAGAATTAAGTTCAGCACTTACAGCATTCTGAGCATTTTATTTCAACGTTTCTTCCATCAGCTGCAGTGCTGGTCGTTTGTATTTGTGGGTAATGTGTCTGCTTGTGGATTTCATCTGCAGATGATAAGGCACTTCAGGGAGGACAAACAGCAAGCTTGCCAACTTAGAGAGAGTGAAACCAGAGGAATAGAGAGTAACATGACAGAGAGAGACTTTCCTGACATGCCCCCCCAGAGCACTGGTCACAGCCCAGGCTGCCGGAGTTCAAGACGCATTTGGACAGCACTCTCAGACCGAGAATTTGAATTTTGGGTGGTGTTTTGTGGAGCCAGCTGTTGGACTTGATGACCCTTGTGGGGCCCCTTCCAAGTCAGGATATTCTGTGGCTGCCTGAGGTTTGGCAATAGACTGCAGATAGAGATGAGGGTAGCATTCAGATTTCCTGAGTGAGCTGTCCACTAGGTCACATCTGCTTCAAGTGTGATGGTTGATTGAGATATGATTAATTACTGTTAGTTAAGGATAAATGAGCATCTGTAACTTTTAACATCAAATCAGAAGGGAAGAAGTTTTAAAAATGGAGTGGTTCAATATTAGATTCTTCTGCAATAATTCAAAATCAGTATTGTGGCAAAATGAAAGCAACTTTTGGTAAAGGTTGCTTTCCTTTGGAGGAAATGTTTGAATATTTGTGTGCTCATATAGAGAGTAACAAAGCAGCGAAAAGTCAAGGCTGTCCTTTTTGCTCTGCAACTGAGTTGAATGAGAATGAAATCATGGCTGTTGGAGGCTACTTGGAGTTACCATTGGCAAAGCCAAAGGCAGACTTGCTTATCAGACCTGTTTAATCTAGTTTTGCAGCAATTAGCAGCCATCGTGTCAAATGTTAAGAATTCAGCTCAGATGAGTCATATCCGTTTTCTGCTGTGGGATGCAGTGGTGCAGTTACTTGTGAGGGTGGGCGGTTAGTGCTGTCTTATTGGCATGTTGGTGGAGAGTGCAGTAGTAGTTTCAGGTAGGTAATATTTTCTAGTGAGACATTTTTTAGTGTTAGTTTGCAGGTTAATAGTTGCTCCTTGGGAAATTTGAGCATGGAAAAAAAGCCAGAAACTGAAATAACTTGTTGTATACACACATTTTTTTGCCCCTCGCTCCCATTTCTTTTGGTAGTGCAACTAGCATTTATGCTGGTTATTATGCTTTGTCCTCCTCAGTAAGAAGGAGGCTTAAATTTATTCATCTACTCCTTCTTTACTGACTCCTCTCACTATACCACTCTTACCTCTAACAGATGTGAAACATGAGGGGTAACTATGTGAGCAGTCATATTTGACTAAAGCGGAGTCATATCTCGAATTCTGAGTCTAATTTCAAACTTGATCTACCTAAAAGAGTGATGAGATTCAGCAAATTCAGCCTGGATGGATCTCTGTGCTGGGAGTCAGATGTGCTAGTTCTGATAAAGCTGCTGTGCTTCTAGTTCCGAAAATCCAGCTTAATTAAGAGGCTGGATCAAAATCAAAAACTTTTGGGAAAAGCTAATCTAAGTCAAATTTCAAGTTTTTCCTGAGTGTTACATTTTATTTTAGTTAAAATACAAAAATTAAAATTAAAAATTATAATTATTGATCTGGAACCCGTGAGAGACTTTGTAGCTAGCAGCAACGATTGCACTGTAAGCTGACTCTTACGTCTGTAATTGTATCCCTGGCTGGAACTTCCTTTCGTTCTGCTGGCGGTAAGTCCCTCCTCCTTGATCGCTTACTAATGAGGCTGTTTACATTTTTAAAAGGATTTGAGGCCTCCGTATCTCAGGGCGAGGATTGCGTAAGTCCACGCGGCGGAGAGCTGTGCAAAACGGGACAGACTCAGACAAGTTCTGTGAATTGTGATGGCAGTAAGTGGTAGCACCATATGCTGAATTAGTGATGTGTGTTAGTTTCTGTTGGAGGTTTGGTTGTTTAAATTCTGCATGCTTCAAAGTAGAGTCATCACTAGACTTGAGATGTTGTTTTCTGCGTGAAGTAGATCTTTCTGTGCAGTGTTTTTGCTGGAACTTGAGGGATATTCCAAATTAAGTTGGACCAGGTTTGTGGTGTTTGCTGTGCCATTTCTCCACTGTGGTCTGAAGTAACTGTTCTCTCTGTGGTTAAGTGCTGGAGGCGTTAGAAGGGACTCTGATTTTTCTTTCTTACTTTGCAAGAAGAGCTGCACGCAGAACTTGTGATTGCAACTTACAGATCAGTGGGGTCTGACCAAACCCTGATGGTCATGTTTGACTTGTGAAGACTTTGTGCTGCTGCTGGTGGAAAAAGCAACCTAGCTGTAGTTTTCTTAATAACAGGAGGAAGAAAGTGGCAGTGGTGGACTCTCTCTTTCTCTCTCCCCCCTCAGCCCTTTTTCCTTTCCAAAAGAAAGAGCTAGAAATTACTAAGGTATAAAAGAGAGGAACAGAATCAGGGATATGTATTCTAGTTTTTCAAGGATTTCTTTGAAATTGGTCATAAGCTTTGTAATATAAATAGTATTTTGAATTTTAAAGGGACTATTTTTGAATGTCATTTGGTAAAACAAATAAGGGGAGAGTAGGCTACATACTTAGGCTGCATACATTTATTACAATGTCTTTGCTAGAGATGGTGAATTTATTTTTGTGGCTGTAGGGAAAGAACACTTTGCTACCTGGAAAACTGTGAGCAATAACGCACTTGAGCATATTGGTTTACTGTGAGTAATATTGGCTAGTGTGGTCACTAGACAGATCATAAAAACAAATGAATGGACAAAGACTCAAAGGGAATAAATGCTGGACATGCTCATTTTCTAGTCTGTTATGATGCATAACAGAGGTTACAAGTATTGTGATTAAATTTCTGAGAACTTTATGGGAGAAATAAAATAGAAAAGACAGTGTTAGGAATTAGAAAGAAATAGAAGAACTAGAAAAGTCACTTGCTGTATGAATCTGTGGTGTTGTATCTTCATTTTCACCTGCATTTTTGCTTATCTTGTTTCAAAAATGAATTTGTAATTTGGCCAAGGAGACAGACAAGATGAATGAGGAGGATTGTCAGAAGCATTCATGGTGGTTGTTTTTTTCTATACAGATGCAAACAATAGATATGTCCTCTTCAGAAAGAAAACAAAGGGAAATATGACGTAATGCAAGATTAGGAATGAGAAGGAAAGAACTAATGACAAACAGTTACTCATTTTTAATTTCTGTCCTTCCACCTCACCTGCAAGCAAGATTAGAAGAAGCTAAAGGAAGTACTTTTCCATGTAAAGACTAAGTCAAGTTGTTTATCTCATTGGTGTAAGGTGTTGTGGATGTGAAAAGTATTGGTTTCAGAAAAAGACAAAAATAACTGGGGCATAAGTTTGGTGAGACCTGTTATGAATGATAGACTCCATGTCTGAATGACTCAAACTCTTTAGACTGTTGAATTTCTGAGGGCTTTAAAGAGGTACCAGGTGGCTCTGCAGTTGCTCTGTTTCTTTTTTTTCTCCTCTAATTATTGTTGTTGATAGTGGAGGGGCTTTTTTGAGAGTTTTTTGCAACTTGGAATTGGGATCTGTAGAGGAGAAGCAAGAGGAGGAAGATTGACTGTTGGGTATAACCAGGAAGACTTCCCTGAATGTGCTGAGACCTTATAGGTACTTGAGCCTTCTCGTGCCCAGGCTCTGCAAGGGTGAGGAAGTCCCCAGGGAACTTTGACACACACTTTTCACAGCTGTGTTTCTGCCAGTTACATCTTTCTGCTAAAAGTGTTGCCTGTAGGTATGTTGAAGGTGGATAAAAGCAGTACAAGGAAACACAGTTGATGCAGTTGTGTGTAAAGTATATATACTTATCACGTCTCTTTGGTGTTAGATCTCTGGATGTTTTGCTCTGAGAATTTTCAGCCAGTAGGAATTGAAATGTTTGTTTTTAAAAGTTCTTATCAGTAAGCTTAGCAGCCTCTGCCCTTCAGTAACTATCTTACTGTTGATTCAAGCAGAAAGAAACTGACTTACAAAGAGTACTTCTGAAGGCAAAATCCATCATTACACCTCCTACAGCATAACTGTCTTATAACTTGGGTTTATGAGGAATGTTTTGTACATGGTGCTTCTAGGAACTAGGGTGAGGGGGAAAAGGCATGATGCAATCCCTCATTTATGCAAAAACAGACTGAAAGTATGTCAGAGACGTCCAGAACATGCAGGACTAAAAGCAGTTCATGGAGCATTTTGTTTTACTTTTGTGCAATTTGCTTTCAGTGCTGAAATGAATCTCTGTGGTTGAGAATGGCCTGAGCAAAATTTCCACTTTTATTTTGAGAAAAAAAAAAAAAAACTTGGAGAAAGGGAACTTTCTACCTGTTTTCATTTATCAGCTGCAGCTAAGAGTATTTTCTTAATAGGTGTTTTTTGACTACTTCATTGTGAATATTTATATATATATATATATATATATATATATATATATTCTTCTATTTCATGAAAGCTTTTCTAACGTACAGTCAAAATGTATGAGAGCTGACCTACATGCACAGACTGCAGGAATTACCTGCAAGGTAGATACTGGAGTAAGAGCATTCCCATTTTAATTGATTTAAGCATAACTAAATTGTTACATGCTTTAAACACAGAGAAAACAAAGTCAGCATTCTGTGTGGTGAAGTCCAAAGCAGCAGCACAGTATGCTTTTTGTTAAGTGAGTATATTCAGTGTAGCATGGTTTGCAAAAACAAAAAGGGGCAATGCAAATCACAGAGGAATGCAGGGTTAACAGGGGTTCTGCTAATCCACCTTGAACTCCAGGCAGATGAACTTGCTGCCTTGTGAGTGCCAGACAGAGACCTTTGCTGTTTTTCATGTGAAGCTCTCTTTCACACAGGACAGAACATGGATTCTTTTTGTAATGCTATACACTACTGGCTCATTCATTCTGTGGCTGCTATCAATTGCAAAGTCTTCCCTTCTTCCCACATGGTCTAAGCAGACTTATGTGATTTCAGCAATCCTAAGCATAGAGTACAGTAAAGACTCGCATTGTTTTCAGTCTCCCAAATCAATTCCAATCCTGTCCTTCAGGGTGCTTCCCAAGTTAGTGTCATAGAAAAAATTTAGTAGTGTTGACATACAAATCAGGAATGCAAACATGCGCCTGCACAGATCCTTGTGATAAGGTGCTGCAGTTTGGCACTGTATCATTGGTAAATACTCTTGTCCTATAAGGAAGAATAGGGTGTTTTTGCTAAACTTGGAGTTTATTTTAAAATGCTCAAGAGCAAAACGCAAAAAGTAGTAGTGAGCAGTTTAAATTCCCGAGCTGTGAGTCCATCCCTAAGGAAAGACAGCACATCATATTGCCAGCTCGGTAGTTATGATCCAAGGCTTTTAGATGAAGCTACTCAGGCAGATTTATTTATTTTTTTTAACAGAATATGAATCGCTATGGTTACTTTGCTGAAGAACTATTGAGAATGTACTTCCTTTTTGGGTCAAACCTGTTTAGTAACATTTGTGCATTTGTAAGAGATATTGGTGTTTACTATTAGAAAACCTGGCATGTGAGACTTGCTAAGCCCTTGGGTGTTTTTCTTCTCAGACAGGGTCTTTTTGTTCCTGGAAAAACACTGAATTCTACAGCAAAGGAGTAGCAGTTTGTTTTCTTGGGACCAGTGGTGAGAACCAGAAATGGTAACTGTATTCTATACCTTTCATTCAGATTGGGATTGGGGCCTTAAATTCTCAAATATTGTATCATTTATGACATTTTCTCTTTATGGTGGAAATAGTTTCTTGAGTAAATAAAGACACTTAAATAAACACATTTTTTACATGCTTTTGAATACTTCTGTTCCCACATTTGGAAGCATGGGAAGATCCCCTTTTTATGCATTCCAGCTGTTGTTCTTCATACTCTTAAAATATTATGTATATATTTTTCAATCTGTGCTCACTGCTTAGGGATTTTCTATGTTTACACCATATTTGGTATGACTAGGGAGTTACCATTTCTCAATCATGAGTTGAAAATAATATTGTAAGAAATAATTCTACATCTTTGGATTAGAAACGCTTTTGGATTTTTTATCAGTTTAACAAACAGAACTCTGCCCAGCTTAGGGGACTGAGACACACTGTCTCTGTCTGGCTTAGCCTTGCAGTTTGGCTTTGCCCATCTTTGAGGCAGCCCATATTTCTGATAGAACCTGTGGAAAAACAAACAATGAGTAAGCTTCTTAATAGAAACCTGAAAGGAGCAACTAAACAGAAGAGCTTTCAGATAGCAGGGAGATACCTAAAAAAAAATTGCTTCCAGGAGATGTGTGCTACTTACTAAAAGAAGCTTTAAAGTAACCCCCATAAGGTGGCTTTGTCAAGAGGAAGAAGGAATGGAACGATGCCCTTTGAAAGGACAGCTTATGCTCAAGTGGTAAGGAAACATGAAAGAACATGAACTGTGGCAAATGTAATGTAAGGCTTTATAAGGCAATTTCCAAAAGAGTTCGAGAAATACTTGCTGAAGTCAGGTTTGAGCATTCTGAAATGCTTCGCCATCAGGGAGCAAGGTAGGGATCCTGTGCAATCAAGATTGGAAAGGAAAAATTGAGAAAGATGCAGCTTTCCTGCTATGATCTTTTGAAAGACTTTCATTAAGGGGATTAGTCTGAAGAACTGACTTAAATTTAAGTTGCTAGGAGAAAAGGCTATAAAATAAGCTGATAAAATAAATAGTAATGACTTATAAAAGCCTGTGCATTGATGTCTCCTGCTCTAAACTCCTTTAAAAAGCTCCAAGCTCCAGTTAAAAGATATGACATTGTTATTAATGTTGTGTGGCTTCTGACTTCAGTGGGTGTTGTCACAGTAGGAAAGGGAGACAGTAATATCAGTAGAAAAATGGGCTGAAAGTACAAATAAAAAATAAATCGCATAGACATACAGATAAAATCGGGCAGTAGGGAAGAGCTGACCTAGCTTTTTTGTAGAGGTAAGTCAGACTTCAATATTTTCCAAGTGTTTCTTTGTGAGACTGTGTATTTGAATGTCAGAAAGCTTTAGACAAGGTCCCTGACCAAAGTTGTTTAAGAGACAAAACGACTGGAGCTGAAATATTTATTCCCCTTGAAATAGTTGAATTGTTGAAGTATTGCAACAGAAAATCAGTTTGGCAATATATCAAGGTTACCAGTAGTGAAATGTGCTGGTGAAAGGATTGCTCTGTGCTTTCTTTTTTAATTAGACCTTTCAGAAGGTTTGTCAGCAGTGTGGTGGTGATGTTTGCCGGTGTGCAGGCTAGTCTGGACTGTAAAGGGCTGACTGTAAAGGGTTGTAGAAAGTATTATGGTACTAGGCAGTTGAGCAGTTACAGGAAAGCTGAAGTTCAGTGATAGTGAATGTGAAACAACATGTGAAGAAAAGCAGTTCTAATTATGCACATGATATTAAGCACAAATTAGTTATTACTCTTCAGACTTCTAGCTCATTCAAGAGTTTTTTCATAAAGTATCTCTGAACTGCTGATTGAGAAAGACTGGTCTTTATTTGCCCCTTTCTTTCAATGCTTGCAATGCTGCCAGCTTCTGGCAGAGGTATTGAGCTAAACAGAGCATTGTTCTGATCCCTGCAGCTGTTGTGATGGAAACCATCAGTTGTTTTTGAAGGTTGGATGTGGACCTGCTTATAGACATTCTTGTCAAATTGAATTCCCCAAAGAGGGCAAATATATAACCGTGTGGTCAAATTTAATTAGAATAAAAATTAGAAAAAATTTTAAATCAGTAATGCAGAAATAAGCAGAATAAATAAATAAAAGAAAGAAGATCTGTGGATCAACTTTCCTCTTGCCACTTCTGTCTTCAAGGTGGGTTGTTTCCTGGCTTGGTTTTAATGAACTCAGCTCCAAAGCTGCATGATAAACTCCAAAGCTGTAGTAAGCTCTATGGTTCTTTTAGAATTTGGGAGAATTTCTTTCCATCACCTCTGAAGATTGGCTGTTTGCTTTTCTTAGAACTGTGTTTCCTTCTCTGAGCTCTTCTGTTGGCACACCTGTGATCCCCACAAATACTTTCTTCCTGAGCAGTCTGTCACTTTAGAGAATGTATAATCTAATCACTCCTTCTCATGTGTCTTAAGCGTAAAAAGCACATAATATGAAAACGTATACCAAAATAATCACACAGGTACTATCACATCACTCATTTGTGTGGTTTTTATTTATATATTTAAATATATATATTTATTTTCCCTTGATCTTATTCAGGCTGAAGTAATGCTTTGTTTACGTTGAGAGGAAGATAGTTTATATAGATAGATAGTTTCCCAACAATGCAATCTAATGGACAACACTTCTAAGTGTGGAAGTACTGAGTTGCTGCAGATTGCATTGCTTTCCTTGACTTTTCCTTGTGTTTGGGGATTGTTTCAAAATACGTTAATATCAGTGCAGGTCTTACCAGCGTTGGAATGTGTTTGAGCATTCATCTGAGCCTTGTGAATTCCTTACTTGAGTTCTGAGTATTTTTCTAACATAAAGTTGTAGGTTGTGAGATTATTTAGTATTTCACATTCTTGTACTAGGGAGCCTGTTTCACTAGGATTGATACAGATGCAGTGATCCCAAATGTACTGAGGTTACTTTTAAATAAATTGTTCTTTGTTTGGCTGTCATCTTTTTATTCTTGCCTATTCCTCAGTTCCTCCCCCATGCATCAAGCTGAGGGTATTTTTTCTTAATTTTTGGGGGTTGGAATCATGTGACAACATCACATTCCTTTGTCTTGAGCCAAGATAGATTGTATTTTGTTCAATCTTAAGCTTTTTTTTTTTTTCCTTCTCCAGTTGTGTTCAGATCATTGACAGACTACCATGCAGTTTGCTGTTAGTTCCTACACACTCTTGTTTTATGCTTATCACCTACGTTTTTCCCCTCTCATTCATTTATGTAACATCTATATGAACTTTCATTGTTACCATTTACTTGCTGTTTTCTGCTGTTTTCTTCAGTAAGAATCCTGTTTTGCTCTCATCAGCCTTGTAGTATTGAATCAAGAGGTTCTTTTCCCTTCACATACTCTAAATGTATTGCAGGATTTCACTTTTCTCTCTGGGCATCAGCTTTGCTAGGTCTAATACAGACATGGAGAAGGTCAGAGCCACCTCTACTAGTTAACTGTTGAAGAGTTTATCTGAGGTGAAATCGCACCTTTTATTTATTAGTGTTTGTCTAGGTTCATTTTTGAATTCAAGATCAGTTTGACTCAGTTTATTTTTCCCAGGAGCACTGGGCTAAATACAAGTGTATGGGCAACGTGATACATCTGTATTGGAAGGTGACTTACTGCTTTTGGAGTACTAGGTGGCCTAATTCTGCCTCTGCTTTGTGCTACAAGCAAACTGAATGGGATGCTCACCAGGCTGAGATGCCTGTTCATCAGCTGGGAACAGGAGCTCAGGAATTCCCCTTCAAGTAGGTTGCAGGACTGGCTCTAAGTTGTACTTCAGTGATGCAAGATCTCTGCTCCCATTTCATAAAAGTAATTTACCTGATCCAGGGTTAATGCAGTAATTTAAAGAAGAAAGCTTCCCAGAGCACTGGTGTCACGAGTGCTGTGCTGACCTGGTCTGCTGGGGTTGTGACATAAGGTGCTGAAATAAGGAATCTGAACTAAATGTTAGATAGTGGTAGTCTGCAATAGAAAATAGATAATGTGTTAGCTTTTAGTGCTTTTGCTTGTACTTTGCACTTTAATTGTAGTTTCTACAAGTATTTTGCTTTTCCTCTAGTATATGAAGCTCAAGTGTGCTGTCCATACCCACTTTTCCCACTATACCCAAACCTCAGACACCTCTACAAAGCCTTTTTTCTGCCTAGCCTCTCCCAACAGACCGGCTTGGCCAGACAGGTTTCCGGAGAGGTCAACCATTCCCCTGTGTTGAGGTGTCCTCATGTGAGTGACTCCCATCAGCAGCTTCCGGTCCTGAAAATGCATGAGATGCTCCTGACAAGTTATGCCTGTTTCCACTGGTGACAAATCAGTGATGCTATGGTTTACACACCAGAACCAGATCTACTGAGCTGCACTGATGTGGTACTGTGATTTCCAAAATGGGCTTCCTAACTGAAGAAGGCATTCTCTTGGTGGGGCATAAGCATCTATGTCAAAGACAGAGAACCATAAAGGAGGTGGTGAGGATGTCTTCCATTTGCTCGTTTCTGAAAGTTCACCCAATAGGGAATACCATCGTGGTTTATTGAAACCACTGTTATCATCACGATATGAAAAACAATTGGCATTCAAACTTCTGTTCAAATAAATTTGGTCTGTTTTTGTGCCTCTGTTGAAAGAGTTTTAACCTCCAAGAGGAAAGGAACCATAAATATTGGTCTATCCCAGAATTTGCTGATAGTAATTAGTTCTTATTTTGTCCTGATTAACTGTGGGACAATGAATATGAAGGAACAACTGTGCACCAATTAATCAGAAGATAATAGCAAACGTAAACATTCATCAATTTTATAACTGATCTGTTTGTATTCATTGTTCTTCCTGGCAGCACTGTTGTCAGCAGACAGTATCAAATAGTAGGGTGTACGTGTATAATATCTTGGAGCGTTTGTTTAAACATTCTTCTTTACCCTGTTATATTTTAAACAATAAGCAGGAGTTGAACTTTGGCCACTGCATTTCTTAGTGACTAAAGGCATTGGTAATAACCAAGACAAAAAGGCTTTATATACCTTAAATGGATACTTCCCCTTCTTGACCACATTACCATATGAGATCGTAAGTTCTTGCAGTATGCTAAGAAAGTGTAATGAGTAGAGATGCTATGTATGAAGTTCATGATCTTTTTACATGTAGTATAAAAAGATGTAAGTGGATCTGCACTGCAGGTAAGAAATGTTTGTTACACTGTTGTAACATATGCCAGCCTTCACAGAGATGAGTCCTTGAGCTTCTGCTGTATCCTGGGCAGAAGGAGTCAAGCTGATTGCCTCTAATTCTGTCACACAAGTCTGCTTTCTGAGATTAATTACAAGCAGACTCCCTGTGCAGTAGCATTTTGGTTTTTTGAACGTGTTGTGTGACTGTATTTTGAGCTGTTTTTAGTATAGACATCAATTAGCCTAGTAACTTGAGGTAGGACTGCTTGGTGGTTGTAGTTATGTCCACAGCTCAGTGTGGTTATCCTGGCTTATTTGTACGCAAGCAGCTTTATTACAACTTGGTTATGGTCAGGTAAAACTTGTGGTTTGTGAAATGGGCATCAAGAGCTCACTGAGCCGCATGCTGCTGCAGTTACGCTGCTTCTGTGTCTCAGCCAGAGCTACGCTTCTTATGCACGTGTTTATGCTCCAGACTATCACTATAGGCATGGCAGTTGCTTAAAGTGGTGAGAGAGAAGGCTGTGACTAGACTTTCTTTAATGTTCAGAGCTAGCAAGGCACGATAATTTGCTGTAAGATTTATTATGAGGCTCTGTATCTATAGATGTCTAAGATAACTAATAAAAAAGAGCATCCTGTCCCTGTTTTCTTTAAATAGCACCGGTGTATCTGTGGTCTGTAAACAAGTCTCTTGCTTTTATTAGTTAAAAGTAACATTTAATCTTACATGCAAGATGTAAGCAAGGACTAAAATTTATTCATTCCTGTGTGGCTACAAGAGTTTCAGTACTTCTGCTTCCCTGTCTCTTGCTCCTATTTTGTACAGCATGCATCCATACCCAATCTGCTCGCTAGCCTGTGAATCTCAGTCTGAACAGACTTCTTTTTCTGGAACATAGATGTGTGAAAGCATTTGGAGTGAACTGTCAGCCCTTGGCCTTCAGAGGTACATTGTGGCTTAGGTGTTAAGAGGGCTCTACTCTGATTGGAGCTCTTGGTCAATTTTTTTTTTTTATTATTTGCCTTGAAACTGAAACTGCAAATGCTTTGGGTGGGTTTGTTTTTCCACTCTTATTGTGGAAATGTTGCTTCCACCTTGTATCAAAATGCTTTTTTGTTACTTGTGGAATTGTGTGTGCCTTTTACTGCAGCACAGTTTTAGATTAGTCTAATCTGGTGGAAGTGAGAGACTGCTAAGTAGGGTTCTAGCAGCTTGTATATTGATGACCAAACAGTCGTCTCATGCTAAGTTAAACCCTGGCTCATCTGAACTGGTGAGAATTTTTATGGATACTTACTTGAGCTAGATTTGTCATGGAAAATGTTAGTCTTGCTCAGCTCCTATAAGCTTCTAATCATACTTTATGTAACTCAATATGGTGTTTATTTTTTGCCTTAGGTGTACTTGATAATATGTTCCAGGCACCTTATAGGAGTCATTACCACTACCCTTGCTTTGCAGGCAAGAAGTAGAGATAGAAAAAATAGGTAAAGATGGACAAAACAGCTGAATTTCACCCAGAAGATGAGCTTCTGCTTGCTGCTCTGCATCTGACTTCTGAGCTTCTGGCCAGTGCTCCATACTTTGCTTCCTCCTTTGGTCAGAGCTGTTTTGAAGGAAGATGATGGGTTGCAGGAGTTTACTTAGGGTATAGAGGTTTTTTCTTGTTTTCAGTGTGATAGGCACCTGATCATAAAAGCACACGTGCTTCTTGTGGTTTGTTGGAATTCCAAGTATGAGTTGGGTTGTTCCCATTGACAACAGTGGTATCAGCCCCAGAGGACTAGTGCAGACTTTGGAAATCTGATCTCTTTGTAATAAATACCAGCTTCATCTTAAAATATCCACTAGAGTGAGGAGGAACACTACACAGATGTTGGAGCTCTCCTTGTGGAAAAAAAAATAAATTCTCTATTGCACAAGGTTATCTGAAAGGCCTGTGTTTCACAGAAGTCTTAAAATAGAAACAAAACAAGCCCTTGTTGCATTAAATGCTACTACTACTAATATTATTAATAATAATAATCACAACACTTTATACCGGCGTTTTAGTGTCATATTTCTTACAAATGTTTACTGGACGTTGTGGTGCTTCTCTGTTCTTTGAGTAGCCCAAGCCTCAGGGCTTTTTTGTTTTGTGTTTTAGTCTGATTTGAGGAATAGGGCGGGATCCGCAAACATGTCTTACAATGTGGTGGGAAGTCTAATTTATCCTAACAAATGTATTAAACGGATTTGTCCATCTCATCTTGACAGTAGTAAGAGTGATAGTTTTTGGTTTGGTTTTTGTTGTTGCTGGCATGTGTGTGTGTCTGTCTGTATGTAAGCGTTTCCTTCTTCATGGTCCTGGGAACATGCCAGTTTAATGCAGGTTTCCTCAAGTATTTTCTGGGTTCTTTTTTTGGTCAGGTCCTATCACTTTGTTAAGTAATATTTCTCTTTCACTGTTAATTTCGCAACTCTAGTGGGAACATGTTATCTTGCAAGATTTGAGAAGTAAGTAATGGAAAATTGCACAAGTTTTTCTCCTGCTCAAGGTAACGGAAATGTACCATCACCTTGCAGTTTCCAAGGATTGGATTTTTATGTGAATAAGTTAAAAATAGAACTTGCAGCAGCAAGTTGCTCTTAGGCAACTTCCTAAAAATACATGAATTCAACCCTCAATAAGCCCACCCAAGCAATGTCTAGTAAAATTGCTCTCATTCTTATTGGGCTTTTGTGATGTTTCGATTTCTGAAAATTAACAAAAATCAATCTATGTGCAGTTCTAGTAATATGCTTTCTTTTCTGCTTCAACAAAATGGATTTGGAGGAATCCATGCTTCAGATATTTATGTGGAATTGAGGAGGTTTTCTTAGAACACAAATTATGAGGCATCTAAAGAAAATAATTTCGTATTTGATTTTAGAATTTGTTCTATCAGGTAGTGTGTTTGTGTTCTTGACATCTGTTGTAGTTTCCATGGGAATAAATAGGAGGCATTACATTTGGAGCAACCTATGTAATTGATTCTTAGTGAAAGGACATCAGGGTAATAAAGTTTTTGTCTGCAAAGCTTGTCTTGCAACCTATCTTTTGTTGTAGAAGAGTTCACAGAAAGGGAAAGCAGGGAGATGATGAAAACCATGTTTCTTTTTCATTCTTTTTTTCTTCACATTACTACATTTCTTTGAATTAAACAATCCAAAAGATGGGATAGGATGAAGAATATCTCCCAAGAGGAAGAGAGAGATGGAGACGAGTCATTTTACTTAGTTTACCCTCTTGATCCAACAAAACTTTTGTAGGGGAAATATTCTGCCTGCTGGAAAAGAGACCTCATTTATGTATGCTGATATGTTGTAGTTGCCTCATGCTTTACTTTTACTTTGTGACTCTGGGAAAATGAAATGTGCATTTTAAGAGACATTGCAGAAGACTGCATGCCCTGTTTTGTAGGCATTTGTGCATGAGGTTAGTTTTGTTCATGCAGGTCAAATCTGCTGTGAACAGGACTCTGTGATAAGGTTCTTGATTATGCAGTTGCGTACTTAATTAAATCAATTTTTATTGTAGCTTGCATAGAGGGTGAAAATATAAATCAAATACAATTATTTTTTTTTTCCTATGAGGTCCTCATTCATCTTATAGAGATTAACTAAACAAATTTTGTTTTCCATCTCACCAAATAAACTGTTTGCCTTTTTATGATCAGTGATGTTTCACCACTTTTTACCTGGGGCAATTAAGGTCTCTTTTAAAGGAGAGAATGGGTGGGGAGGAAGGTGAAGAAGGAAAGAACAGAAAGAAAAAAATTAAACCACATCCTGCTGACTATAGTCAAAATTCAGGCATAACTGAAATGGGGAAAACCCTCTATAGTTCTGTTTCCTACTTAAAATCTATTCTTATCAAAGCAAATGCTTTGATGGTAGTTGAAGGAAATGGCAAGAAATGGCATAGAAGTATGTGGCTGTCAGAAATGTGTGGCATTGACCATTTTTCATTTCTTTCTACAGATATTGCTGTTGTAGAGATGAGTGATGCCTTCCGTCAGCCTTCGCTCTTCTACCACCTGGGAGTCAGAGAGAGCTTCAGTATGGCTAACAACATTATCCTCTACTGTGATACGAATTCCGAATCTCTGCAGTCACTGAAGGTAGCTCTGAGTGAAAAAGTGCAAGAGGGGAAGTCGCAGTTGTTCTGCCCTTGAGATAAGACTCTGAGTTTCCATGAGAAATGCAGAAGACGTGTATGCTTCGCAATAGAATAACAAAAATGTTCTGATGGTTAAAAAATAAGTTTTCAGTGCAGCGCTGAAAAACTCAGTTCGCTTTTCCCAAGAGAAAAATATAGATGACTTTACCATGGTCAGTTAAATACCTTGGCGTTGAGTAGCTCTTTATGGAAACAGCGGTTTGACACATCTCGAGAGAACTTAAATATTTGGTTTTCTCATTTTTGACATAATAGTTCTGTTGACAGAATTATTGTTATTTGGGATTAACAGTAAGATCAGTTGGTTAAGAAAGGTGGTATGTAGGGGAGCAACAGGATAATCCTGACTCTAGTGCAAAGTAGCAGATTTCTGTCCTGATGGGACTGCAGGTGGTCACTGGTAATTCTTGCTGAGTTACAGTTGTTCATATCACATACCTGCAGGATTCTTCTGCTGGACTTTATTGACACTGTAGCAGTTAGTTAGGCACAATTTATCCCTGTTTCTCAGTGACAGTGTTCGCCATGTGGTAGGTTGGCTGAATGCAGAGTAGTGGTTTAAGGTAACTGTTAGCTGTGAACTGTGGAAGCCGAGGACTTGGCACTTGCTCCATCCTACACTAAAGTTTTGCTGACTTCCATGAGGTTGTGAGAGGGCAGAACAATTTGGATAGCAGTTTTTAAATTACTTCCACTCCCTCAGATTCATTGGCTGTCATCACAAGGTGTTACATGCCATTGCAGTTAAGCTCAAGGCATTGCTGAAAAGCGTTTCAATAAGCAGCTTGGTGAGTCAGGTTACAGTCTGGGCACTGCTGCCTCTCACAAGGGCTTTGCTTCCACTGCTTCTGGCTAATGCAAGGTACTTAGTTTTGATTCTGCTCAGCTATTTGCAGCTTGGCTTTCCTGTAGGACAGAAATACCTTGAATTTAGTTTCTTCTCCCTGTGCCTCCATCCAAATGATCTTGGCCAACTGAAATGGTGGCAATCCAATTACTTCCCTTCTGTGTGCAAAACAAAGGGTATTCAGATAAAAGCCCTAAAAATAAAGCTCATAGTAGAAGATCCACCTTTGGATTTAATTCACTTATGGAAGTGCAATGGTTTACGGTATAAGCAGAGCAGGATTTCATTGTACTACAGAGGAGCCAAACATTTGACTCTCACTAAAAATTAGCTAGAAGTGAGGCACTGCTTGGGAAAACTGTTACTCAGTTCAGGAGTTGAACTTTGCAAACCAGTTACGTGTTGGGTTCCCACTGGTGTTGATGGAATCTGAATCCTATGCGGTGAGGCTTCACTGTCCCAGTTGCCACTGTTATAATGCTCACTGATGGACTCAGAAACAACGCCCACAGTTTCTTTTAGCTTTGAGCTGAGCCCATGCTTCTGCAGAGTGTTTGTAGAAAACTTTTCAAAGTGCAAATCCCTTTCCCTATTATGTAGTGACCATCTTAAAAAACAAAGAGAATAATGTAGTTGTGAGCATGCAGGAGCATCTTTTGAAGCAGTGTTTGTTCCTGTATTTGTTACAGCTAGCAGTTAAACTGGAAGCACTGCAGGAGTGTGCACTATAGTTGTTAACTTTTTTTTTTTTCACGGGTAAGCTTTGTGTGTGCACTGTTTTAATCTTGTATGTGAGAGTTGTGAATTGAAGAAAACAAAAGTAGTGATTATGGAAATGTAGGAAATACGTAACTGCAGCACGTGATTTAACTAAGATATAAGGAAGTATAGGTCACCTCAGTTAGGGGAAAAGAAACTCATGGAAGTCTGAAACTTGCAACAGGAAAAGTATGAGGTGCCTTATCTGAGACTGCCTCTGTTTTTAGTGATACGACTTGTGAAGCTCTTCAGTGGTCACTGTGGCAGAAGTATAATGTAGCTAATAAGTCTGGCAGTGGCAGAACTTCCTGAAAGCGAGGCCACTTCCCACAGGTGGTTTGCCTTTGGGCAGCTCCTGGAGTTGTACCACCCAACTGCTGTGCAAGAACTGCCTCTTCCTATCCACCTGTGCTTTAATTCTCATTCTCTGAAACTTTGCATTTAAATTGGGATTTAAATTGTATATTCTTTGCATCAGATTTATTTGAGAACATGAATTTCAGCCAACTTGAATGGTTGACTTTCAGTGCAAGATGGGAATATCTGAAACTTCCTAGAATTACTGCTTTTACTATTCTTCAGGTTTTTCTACTGGTAGCAAGATAGTATTTGTAAAGCTAAATATGTATGTATTAATAGCTGACTTTTGGACAGTCCCATTTCAGGACTGCGTGTGCTCCTGTGTGTGTATACAGGATGTATGTATCTACTTAGTTCTGTAATATTTTCAATTACAGATTATCTCTCTTGGGACAATACTGATTTGCATTGGCTTGGCAGGCTAAGAAAACATGCATCAAACAGCTTCTTTCTGTCATTTGTATATTTTAAAGTTAGAAAGTCATATTGGTCAGATATATTTTCCAGTATTTGTTCAATGTTATCAATGTTTTTTTTTCTTTTTTCTTTTTCTAGGAAATTATTTGCCAGAAGAATAATGTAAGTATGATTTGTGTGCCAGCTGAATTCTAGGCATTCCAAACTTCTGTGGCATTTCATGTTGTTTATCATGTTCTCCATTTGAATCACTTAACACTTTCCTACTGTATTTTACAGAGTTCTGAAGCTGCTAGCAGCAAATCCATGTGTATCACTTTGTTGCTAGGTACCAGGCTCACTGCTTACCTTGCTTCCAACTATCACTGGTATTCTCCTTGCTGCCTTTACTTGTCTGTCATATTTTTTTTTTCCATACGCTACTTTCATCTTTTATTTTGTCAGGTTTTTGTTTTTCTTTTTCTCTGTACAGTGTTCTTCAGGCTGTTGTTGGGTTTGTTTGTTCTCTGTTTGTGCGGATGTTGTTTTTTAAAGAAAAGAAATTACGGAAATGATTAAGGAAAATAAAACAAAAACAAAAAAACAAAAAATCCACCCCCTATTGAAAAGGAACTGTTTGGAAACTGATGCTCATTTTAGAAACCTGTGGCTGAAGCTGTGAAGGTGTATATATCAAGAAAGAGAAAGTGTGTGTGTCTATTTCTGTAAGCAAAGGTTGGGAGCCTGCTAGCCCTTGTGCAGTGCTGATCCCAGAATTTTCTATCTCTTTAGTTTCTGAGGTTGGCCTTGCAAATCTCCCTTCCCTTTTTCACTCTTACATTCAACGTGGGCAGAGCTCTGGCAGTGAGCGCTCGTTTCTCCATGTGGTTTGTTCAGGAGCAGCAGGGCCAGTCACGTCAGAATGTATATTTGGTATGCTGAACTCTTGGCTTCACTTGGGAACGTACTGATAGCCATATATGTTAGGGTATAATTTTGTAGCAATTAGTTGGCTTTGTGCAGGTATCCTGAGGTGCTGTGCAGTTCCTGTATTTGTATAATTGTTTTTTTATGGGCACATGATGTATCTAATTTTAGAAATTGGTTAGGTTTTATTTCCCAGAGTGTTAAAACTGCCACAGAAACTGCAATATTCCTGAGTTTTATGTTGTTTTATTTAATATCACAGTTCATGGACTTAAGCACTGATTTCTATCTATACAAAGCAGGATTTTATTGAAATGGCAGCAGTTACTCACTATAGCTCATAGAATTTCTAAAGAAGGCTTTAAAATCCCATGCAAGCTTTGGCCCTAATGCTGTGTTTTAAATTACATAGTGTTTTTTGATTAAAAAAAATGGAAGCACAGAGCACATTCCATGGATGTCTGTGCATCTCTGAAGTGCATTTCAGTGATTCTCAGACTGTTGTAAATGATGTGTTAAGCTAAAAATCTCTTGCCTTTCTGCAATGAAAATGGGGTAGGTGATCAGTTAGGTCTTCACCCAGAAAGAAACAGACCAGTGAGGCTTTTCTTCCAGGGAGGCTTTTCTTCCTTCCTTATAAATGCGTGTATCACATACTTGTTTGTTTGACCCACAGTGGCAGAGATCTAGGTAAACGGTAATATAATGTCTGTGTGAGGAGTGGGGAAATGGCTCTGGTAGCAGGAAACCAGCAGGAGGTGGCTTGTGAAGGAGAATAAAGGGAAGATATTGTCTTGTCCTACTTTTGTGTGACAGCTTCTGAAGTTGCAGGAGTGGAATGATAACTTGGCCTTTATCTGTCTGAGAAAGAATTGTTCTGTTTAAATTCAGATAGGTGGCTGTGAAACTGTCATTTACCACTTTTAGAAATGCTTCAATATATGCCACAAAAAGTGTGGTCCTTGAGAATCTCAGATGTTTTCAAGCACACCCACATAACATGTTTTCTGAGAGGAAATGTTTTCCTAGTGATTAGAGCACAGAATTCAGTAAAAAACTGGCTTAGCATCTCTGAAACTAATTGTTTTCTTCCCCCCCCCCTCCCCCCCCCCTCAGTTTTT
>NW_024962252.1:48956220-48974307 GCF_019238085.1 Lagopus leucura | reverse complement strand
ACAAAGGGAGATACCCACTCTACATAAATAATTTGGTGATGCTGCAGATAGAGGGTAAAAAAATGAAATTGGTGTAGGAATAAAACTGAATGTTAGACCTGCAGTTCTAGAAAATGTGCTTTAACAGCATGCAAATATCAGCCATAACAGCACAATAGTATCCCTGGCACCAGTGGATTAAAAGGCTTCAAAACAAATGTGTGTTTATCTATATATAGATCTGTCTTACTGAAATGGCTTGTTTGCTTTCCTGAATCCTAACTTCCTAAAAATGAGCGCAGAGAGAGGGAAAAAAAAATATCCATTACCAACTGTTTTGTCCTTTGTTCTACCTGGATTTTTGTGCTTCCAAGTTATGGTCAATACAGCATTGCATAGCTAGCATAAACTGCATTGAGCTTGGCAGGGCAGGGCAGGGAAAGATAACGTGGGCTCATTTCCTGTTACATGTGGTTTTATAGCTGGTTAGTTGGATCGTTTCCAAACGTTGCAATGATATCAGAAAACATATATTTTTACAGGGAGTGATACTTTGACAGAAGGCAGTTACTTTGATATTTGAAAGCTTAATTTTTTTTTTTTTTTCTTGTTATCTGATTTTTGAGGTCAACCGAGCAGCAGAGGCATTCTAGAAATTGCTAGTAAAGAGTTTCGGTCATGAAGACAAGTTGGTATAAAGGTTACAGCTTGTGGCTGTGCTTTCCTTGGCTTTTTATTTGGCTTAGTTCTACCTGACTTGAGTCTTACTGACTTTGGAGCAAAGCTGCTGGTCGAGTAACAATAAATGGTGATTTACTGATGCAATTTTTTTTTTCTTCAATTTAAGAATTTCAATTCTTGCTCAATCTGAGGATTTGAATAATGTACTGTAACGTAATGAAGTCTGCAGCTAACACAGTAACATCTTGACAGTGTACACCTTTCGAGTCCAGGCTCTGTGCTTACACCATGCTGGTATGATGCATTGCCTCGGGAGCTGCTGGGGGGCAGAGCCTCCCTGACAGCCGCTGTGATGATCAGAGCAGAGATGAGGGCTGAATGAGAACTGTTCAGGTAGGCAGCTGACTCACAGGTTTAGCAGTAAGGCACAGGGGTTAGTGCTGTACAGCTGAGAACTCTTATTAGTTTTGTCATTCACCGGATCCTAGTTTGTAATTAGTAACTGTTTTCCACAGCCCATCCTAAGGATGGAGCTGCCTCCTGTTTAAGGCACAGCTTGGAGATCAGCTCGGTTGTGCTCCTTCAGAGCAAATGGTCCTAAATGATGCGTGCCAGGGGCTTTACCAAGCTTCCAGCCTCCACATAGAGCATATACAGGTAACTGCGGATCTCATGGGGGTATGTGTAGCTCTTGGTTTCTTCCCCCCTAGCAATAGAGGGAAGTATTTCTAACACTCCTTTCCCCACTAGCTAATGATTCAGGGGCTGTTTTTTGTTTTGATTGTTTTTATTCAAGTGTATAGAGATGTGAAACAATAACCACTAAGGATATTTTGTTGCCAGTAACTGCTGAAGTATTTATTGTTATCTGTGGTACATCACTGTCCTTTTGCTTTTTTTTTTTTTTTTTTTTTTTTTTTCAAGCTTTGAGTTCATCAATATATTTGGTGCATATTTTCCTTGGAAAAATTTAGCTTTTTACTTTTCCTCCTTCGTCAATGTTTTGTGAGGATGTATAAAATGTATGCTGATTTTTAACAAGCATTTAGGATGTGGCATGGCTGCAAAAGGCTGTTATTGCTAGGCATGAATAGAAAGTGGGAATTGTTTGAAAGATCAGACCCAGTTTCTGTGTTTTAATTAATTTGAGGTGTGAGGGCTACTTTTATTCCTTTTCCAATCAATAGCAAGGCTGTCGTTCATTTGAATGGGATTTGAAATAAGCCCAGACTGAGCCTGTATTCATTAAAACACCAGCACATGTTGATTTACTGTATGTTTGGGGATGGAGGGAATAGGTTTAATAACTTGTTCTGGGATTTTTGCCATCTGTTATGTGCAACACCATGAGCAGTTACAGAATTACCTTTAATAAAAATCTCATGAAAGCAATTGGAATAGGAAGAGATTGATATTCCTCAGATGAACTGGTAGGAAAAAATGAGAAAAAGCTGATCTTAATTAGAGGAGAGTCATCAGGAAGAACAGCTCCTGTTATGACAGATATTGCTTATTTTTATTGCCACCACTAATTTGATTAAAAGAAAAAAAAAATTACACTGGATGCTGACCTGAAGAGTAGGGAACTAGGTGTAATTCTGTCGTGTTCTCTCATGTGTAAGTAAATTATCACGATTTTGGTTTTCAGGGGTTTGGTCTTCTCTGGCGCTTCTTGTCCCTGAAGGCATTTTTCTTCTGCTTGTGGACTTTTGACTGCTCAGTGATTCCAACAGAGTCTTGGGGATGAGAGGAGTAGGCGCTATCAACTTCAGGTTTTACAGAGTTTCTCCCTGCTTTTGAAGTAAAATTCAAGATCTGGGAATTATTTGAGCAGGACTCGGGTATTGTTTTGTAAAGCATTGCTCTGGCTTAATCTATACAACTTTCAGAGGAAAGCCTTCTTTTCCACATGAGATATCTTTGTCAGGGAGAGAATGGTGTTCACCTTACTGCACAAAGTTCTTTCTAATTAGCCGTGGTGTCTCTTAATTAACTTTTCCAAAAAACTATGCCTTACAGAAGCAATGGTCTTACTTTAAAGAGGGTTGTTGGAAGAAGGGCTTGCATGTGTTCTTGTTGCAATTATCGAAATATAACTGTGTGCTGTGTTTTTATTATCCCTCTTAAAAACAAATAAATGAAACATGAATTTATTTTCCTTAGCAGAGAAAGGGTATCAGGAAAGAAGGGAGTGCTTAATGTTCCACTGACCAGTGGATCTAGCCAAGAATAACTTATTCTCAAATTCTGTAATGGTAGAGCCATTAATATAAACTTATGGCTGTATCTAAACTGGTAACGCATGCAGCCTGGAATTTTTTTATTTGCCACAGCAAGTTAGAAAGGGACACTAGGAAAATGCATAGCAATTAAAACATTCATAAAAATGGATTACAGATTTAGTAATTCGCTGATAAATATCTATGCATGCATAACTGACTCCGAGCTACTTTGACTGGTTTGGTGATGCGGGCTGTGATGTGGATGTGATTTCAGAAGGTGGCCTGATGTTGCCAGGTGCTGAGTGTGCTGGCTCAAAGCCTTCAGAGGGTGTGCTTGTGTCTCGTGGATATAACTAGCTCAAGTGATCTGAGAGTTTGGGCCTGGTTTGCCTCATCTCATGTCCTGAGGTATTCTCCTGCATCAGGATGAACCCCAGTGCTCTGTGTGCACACTGCTTGTCTGTCACAGCTCTGATACTCTCAGAAACTGTTTGAATCTGCAGCTCAGGTCACTTCTAGTGACTCTGTAGCATTAGTGTGATGTGAGCTTTTGAACTGTAAATAATGATGGGTTCATAAATTAAGGAGGCTGGGAAGTGAAACTTTCAGTAACTGTTGTTGATTGGGCTGGGAGAAGCATCCCTTCCCACCTGCTTTTGAGGCCTTTTTTTGCTGCTTTCAATTATGACTTCGGTTACATCAACACCCTTTTAAAAATGCAATTGTATTTAAGGTGTGTTACTCCTTCAAAAATTGCCTGTTTTTCTTGAATGGCTTGGTGCTGCTGCTTCTGTTGTATATAATAAAGTGAGTCAGAGTAGTGGATCAAAGGAAAATACCACTTCTCCCTTGTGTGTTCAGCAGCTTAAAATATGGATTAAGGTTAATTATTAGACTTAAGAAAGAATATCAGAGTTTGTGAAAGAAGAATTGGGATCAAGTGTTACAGGACACATTTTAATAGGATAAGAGAAAAATGTTCAAGCAGAACAATGGGCAGTGAATAAGTCAAAATCAGAAGCAATGTGTGAGCTGATAGGAAAAGTGTGTTAGAAAAACCACCTGGCTTAAGTTAGTGTAGCCTGTATTTTGACAGAGATCCCTGCCCAAATACAGCCAGGATCTGGCTCTTTGTAGCTGGAATTTGTGGCAGTGGCAAAACTTATTTTCTCCATAGTGGGAGACTCTGGACTTTGTGAGGGCAAGACTGTTGTTGTTTGTTTGCTTGTTTGTCTTTTAAGTAAAAACATCTTCCTTCCCCACACACCCTTGATAAATAATACATCTTAGTTGTTTTCTCTTCCCTTGTGTCACCTGAGCTGCTGTATCTTTGCCTTTTTCAGGTTCATCTGATAAAAACCTAGAGTACTTTTTCACTTGGAAAGTGAAAATTAGGCCACTATTTCTTGTGTTTCTTCACTGCGTGTGGCATTTTGGCTTTTTCTTTATGCCTTCCCCAAAGAAAAGAAAACCTAAGAACTTGTTTGTTCGTTTTTTTTTTTCCCCTCCTGTACCCTCTTGCTGTATCTGCCTGTCTGATGAATTTCAGACAGATTTGAGATGTTTCAGAGATGAAGGACTCATCAGAAAATGTAGCTATCTTGGTTACATTAACATCCACAGTAATGCCCTAGCTGAGGGAAAGGCCAGTGTGTTCTCACCTCACCATAGAACCGTGCTGAGAGTCTGCTTTCAGTTACCAGAGAAATCTGGGGACACTGAGGAGAGCTGTGAGCTTTGTTCTACTTTCTTCAGTTTCCTTCTTGTGTGATTCTTCTGCCTTTTACTGTTAAGTTCTTCCCTTGATCTTTCAGTATTCTGTTTCTGAAGGCTACTGGGTTTGTGTGTCTGGAATAGCAGGTTCTATAATGTAGAACGTAGCCAGGATCGGGTTTTATGATGGTGTTTTTTTTTCTTTTTTTTGCCTTAAGTATGAAGCAAAATGCACATAAATTAGCTTCTGCTGGCTCTCTCATTCCACTGAAATAGATGCCCTATTCCTAGAGAAGGTGCATGCAGAGAGCTCTGAAGAAAGAGCAGCTTTTGTACTTGTGGGATTATTTACAGAGACTCCATTACTATCTCTGTAGGTGGCCTGACCATTATGCCAGAATAAACTTTGGGTTCTGTGGATTCCAAAAGCTAGAAACATCCTTTTTCAGAGCTGATTTTTCTCTAAGATCTATGCCAGAGGTCTGAGAAGCCTTCCTGCAAGCCGTCTTGAATTTATTCTTAATGCGCTGAATAAACGTTAGGAAGTAAAATATTTGCCCTAGGATATCTGTAGCTACTTCACCCTTTCTCTTGGCTCTGATTTCCCAGCCTTTCCCCTTTATTAAAAATAATAATAATAAAAAAAAAATAACCACCATCCTCCTGTGCTTAATAGGGGCTCCTGTGCCAGTCATTGCCCACCCTTATCCTGAAACTGCTGAAACCAGTTCCAGCAAATTTATTATTTCCTCTCTGAGTTTGACTGCGAGGCTTATTAGGCTTTACCAGGGTCAAAGGTTTGTCTGTTCACTCTTAAGAGTGTGTGCTAACCTTACAGGCTGCCATATTCTTGAGCAGAACTGTTCATTCACTTCTCCATCATAAAAGCAAGCAGTTTGATTTCTAGCATTGCACTTCCTTAATTCCCTGTTAAAAATATTGCCATTATACCCTTCCCAGTTCTCAGGTTTTTTTTGATTGTTTGTTTTTGTTTTTGTTTTTTTTTGAGTTGCTACGTTCCATACACAGCAAACTGTGCCCTAGCTTTTCAGCTGTAATAATTTGCAGGTTCTGGGGAGGAAAACCAAACTCATCCTTGCACAAGTCTGTGTGTGCAATAATCCCTTACCAGCTTCTGGGTTAGTTGAACAAAATGAGCCTTGTGTAATTTAATTTCACAATTTGTCTGTTTCCCTCAGAAGTGGGATGGGATTGCTTGTGTACTGAGATCTCATGCTTTAATACTGTAATATGCATAATTTAAATATATATATATATATTTATTGCTATGCATTTTGCTCCCAATCTCAAGTACACATTTATTGACATAACTATACGTATGCGTTTATACAGTCTAGAATTCCTCAGTCCTTTTATCTTTTTAAAATCTAATTATGCATGCTAAAATGCTGTTTTATGCACATGGTTGAATTAATGCTTTTGAAAAGAATGCAATCAGTGCTGTTTCAGTGCAGGAGGCCCTGCTTGACAATGGAGTCTCTGAGGTGATTTCCTCATTGCTGTATTGACTTCTGGCAGAGCAGAAGCTGACCAGAAAGTAGTTAGCCTTAGAAATAATTTAGAGGCACCAAAGTGTAGAATTGCTTCCTTAGGGCTTTTCTTGCTGGGCTGCATGCCACTTCAGTAGTGGAGTGTGAGGTTTAAAATCAAATGGCAGCACATCTCCTGACTTCTGGTGGTATGCTGTTTTATAGCTAAAATCTTTCAGAACCGCAAATGTTCAGCAAGTTCTCTGTGGGCATAAATCTGTACTCACATACCACAGGCACCAGGCGTCTTGCCTCCCTGTTTCCTGGAAGATAAATGATTTATTTTTTCTTTGCAGAGTATCTGTCAGATTGATATATGTAAATCAATACAGTTTGACAATTCTAAGACATTCCATAAGTGACTACTCTGAAATATGTATGATTTTAAGCTCCTACTTAGAATTGCTGCGTAGCGGGGAATTTCATTTGTCTTTGTTTTGCTGAACCATTTGAGTCATTTTGTGATTCATATTGGATTCATAGTGGATTCATTTTCTCACTATTTTCCTGTTGTGATGCCATTGATTTATGTTACTGTTTTTAACATTTGTGATACACGTTTCAGATGTGTATCATGTACAAGATGAAAATTGAATGTATGTAATTGTAGGTCCATATTTAAAGTCTTTGTCCCTTTTGCCTTCAGCAGGTACAATTTAACCCATTATTTATACAGTTTTTCTAGGTTTAGGCTTGCCAAACCGTAATTGCCCTTACTATTGTGCCTTGTTTTCTTACAGATGTGCACTGGTAACTACATCTTTGTTCCTTACATGATAACTCCGCATAATAAGGTGTACTGCTGCGATAGTAGCTTTATGAAGGGACTAACAGAACTGATGCAGCCAAGTTTTGAATCACTTCTTGGGCCTATTTGCTTACCTCTGGTAGATCGATTTATCCAACTCTTGAAGGTGGCACAGGCCAGCTCGGGGTGAGTTGATGTTTTGTACCCCTTTGTATATTGTATTTTTCTGCTGACAATACAAATGTCGGATCTCTTGCCTTCAGAGTGAGCGATGTTTCTGTTGAGACAAATTGATAATGAATTAATGAATAATTTAGCTTGACCAACTCTCTGCACTAACGCTGCTCTATGCTGAATGTTTCGCAAAGGTATTGTGAGAGTGTTGCAGGGCCATAAAAACAAACGCAAGGGTCTTTCACAAAGTGCTAATGTGAAGTTGTTCCTCTCCAGCCAGTATTTCCGGGAATCCATCCTTAATGACATTAGGAAGGCCCGTACCCTCTACACTGGCAAAGAGCTTGCAGCAGAGCTGGCGAGAATTCGGCAGCGAGTGGATAATATTGAGGTCTTGTCTGCTGACATTGTAATCAACTTGCTGCTGTCCTACAGAGACATACAGGTATGTATCCTCTGCTCAAAGATAATCTAAAAATGTGATTAAGTTAATTCTCGATGGAATTGTAGTGCATTTTGCACACCTTTTCTAAGAAGCTATAGAAATAATGTGCACTGGTAAAAAATTGGTTGCAGTATCTTCACTGATGCTCTTTACTTTTAGTTATATTGTTCAGCATGCCTTTACATAGCTGAAAATACATTATAACAGCACCTAAAAAATATGTAACATACATCAGGTCTCCATGTCAGCACTGCTACGTGACAAATAGCCTGTAGCGTGCCCTACTTAAAGGCCGTGGTAGTGTTCTGCTATTGATATGTTTATGTTCTGACTATGAGCTTTATCACCATGTGTGTGACATTTCTCTTGGCAACATAACATGTTTGTATGCATTGCAGCTTCTCTGAATGGTACTAGTAATTGCTTGCTTTATTATACATAGTTTCAGTTGTTGCTTCTTAAGCGTTTTTAATTTTTGTTTGCGTCTCATGATGCTTACCTTGAAGAGTTTTGGAATACTTTGTTGTAGATGCGATTAGCATTGTAATTTCTATCTGATATGAACTCTGATACATGTTCAGCCCTGAAGCTACCTGGTATTATGAAATGTGGAATGGGAAATTTCTCTATGTATATTTAAGCAGTACAGGAATCCAAATTGTGTAAAGTGTTCTGTTTATTCGCGTCTCTGAGTGCCAAGTCATTTATAGTTTCAGAGTGAGGAATGTGAGATCCTTGTAACTTACATCCCAGTATGAAATGCCAGCTCCTTAGTTCAAAGAACAGTTTGTATATGCATACTTCAGTACAGCTGCTTAAAACTTCATTGTTCCTTTCTTTTGGAAGGATTACGATTCCATTGTGAAACTGGTGAAGACTTTAGAAAAACTGCCTACTTTTGACTTGGCTTCCCATCACCATGTGAGGTTACATTATGCGTTTGCACTGAACAGGTAAGACTGTACCTTTCCTACTGATGTCAAGTAGTAAATCAGTACCACAAACTCAATGCATGGCTGATAATTCTGGTTAAGGGTTCCTACTGGAATCTTTGTATACAGGTCTAGGGTTTTCACTGAAGCAGTTCTGGGGACTCTTGACCTTCTTGATGAGTCTAAGCTTCCTTTTCCTTTCATACTGTCAAATTGCTTTCCTCTTCCTTCAGTCTGATTTTATTTATTTATTTTGTCCTTCCGTAGGTCTGTGTCAGCATTTGAGTTTTTCATTTCAGTGTCTGAATCTGTAAAAGTAAAATACACTTTTAACATCGCTGTTGCATGACAGCATTGCAGCATTTGTGCTGAGTTAGACATCCACTCGTTCAAATCTGAGTTCTCCTGTTGTCAAGAGACATCAAGTGATAATCAGAAGATTTTACAATGTTATAGTACGCATATTTTTAAGTTCTCTGATAGCATGTGCAATGTGGCACATGCAGCTACATGCACTACTTCTTTGAGTTAGATGGGAGCCGTGCCCTGGTGCTTTTTTTGTTTGTTTATATTGTGATTTTTCCCAAAAATCTGAAACACTGGCAGTAAGGAAGGGCATTAAAGAGGGAATTTTCCAGTGGGAATTGCAGATGTTTTCTAATCCCTTAGTGTTACCACAATGAAGATTGGCCATATTGATGTTTAGAGAAGCAGACAAAGTGTCAGCAGGCATTGAAATTCTCAGATATACATAGGTTGCTCTGAAAGTAATGCCTCCTATTTGTTTCTATGGAAATGACAACAAATACAAAGAGCTCAATAACAATGTTTGATAGAGCAAATTCTCAACTATGAAACAGTATTTTTCCAAATGATCACTACCATGAGCTATGCATTTTCACTGTGATGGTCAAGAGCCTGCATGCCATGCTTGTGAAAATCTGCACCAGTAGAGGTGACTGTCACCACTGCTGAAACACACCACCCACCACCTCACTGTGCGCACATCCACTGTTTGGTTTCCGTCAATGTTCAGCAAGTGTCACTAAATGTCAGTGGGTGCCACTGTTTCTGCATGAAGGAAGGTGCATCAACACTCCTTTGCTTCATACATACTTCCAAATCAGATACCGTTCTGTCAGACTGTCCCTCTGCTGCCATCTGTCACACAGCAACAGCATGTAACAGAATGCTGGAGAGAAGGTTCAGCCTCTACTGCCATACCACCAACAACCGTGTCAGACATCGTGAGCCAACATGAGACAAAATAGGAGACATTGCTTTTAAGGCAGCCTTTGTATCTTTGCATTTTATGAATAAATATCTTATGATCTCCCAAAGGATTGCTCTCGAAGCTACTCTTACTGCTGTTACTGCTTTGCTCTAGGTGATCATGAGAGAGATAACATGTTTGGGGGCTTTTATGAAGAAGGATTTCTTGGTAGTGATGTTTTTTAATCTTTGTTTTAAAATCTTTGTTTATAAAATGATTCATTGCGTCTAGGAGCACATTTGACATATATTTATGCATTAGTCTGTAATTATATATTTAAAATCATATGTATAATCTTTTAAATAAATAACTATATATTCAGATGGGTTGTGAAAAGGTATTCCTTGTTAACTTTATTGTTTTTTATTGGAATATTTATTTTTAATAGACGAAATCTGCCTGGGGACAGACAGAAAGCTCTAGAAATTATGATTCCTTTAGTAGAACAAGAAGATCAAGTAGCTTCAGATATGTACTGCCTGGTTGGTCGCATTTACAAGGACATGTTTTTGGAATCAGGATTCATAGATACAGAAAGCAGAGACAAAGGGACCTTCTGGTGAGTAATGTTTCCTGGTCTATGTCTTTTTCTTAGCTTTAGAAAGCGTTCCTTAAATGAGAACGCACTTCAACTGTTTTTCATTCCAAATATTTTGTGTTCTTAATGGTTATGCAATGTCTTCTAATCTGGGCCTTCCTTACTTGTTAAGAATGACAGATTCACGGTGTCCATACATCTGCTTCCATAAAGCTCTTCAGATACCTCAGAGTTGAGGTACCTTCATCACAGCTTATCTTTCTCCTCTCTCTCAAAAGTGAATTCTCTTGTTTCCTGCATTTCTTTTAAGAATCTGGGCCAGGTGTTATTATTCAGGCTTGAATCAATAGGTGTACCTGCATCTTGGTAGGTATTTACCAGCTATGCTTAAAGGTGCTGAAGTATAACTGTGCTGACACTTAGAAATTTTTGTCTTCTTTTGGCTTCCTTGCTGACAAGGAATGTAAACTCCTGCTGGGAAAAGATTTTTCACCCCATCATCTCCATATAACATATACATATTACAGTGGATTGCAGTACAAATTCTTATGGTACTTGTCTCTAAAATTATCAAAAAAAAAAGTCCTTTTGTCTCTTGTCTGTCAGGCCTTCAATTTCCAAGGGAAATATACTTGAAATGCCAACATTAGGTATTTTTGTCAAGGTGAGCTGCTTTTTTCCATTCCAGTTCAGGAAGAGAATATAGATAAATATTTGTTCTGCATATCCTCCACATTGGATCCTTGTTCTGCTTTTGAGCTCATCAGCTACCTGTTGAAGTAAATGCTTGATTCTCCTTCTCGTTTCACGTTTTTCAGTAACCTTCAGATTAGAATTGTCTTTGAAATATATAATTATTCACCATCTATAGTCTTAGAATACATGAACAATTTTTAATTCTTGGTTATGCTTTACAGTTTTGTAATGCTTACTGGCCTCTTAAAATATGTTGAAATAGCAGGATACAGCATGTTAATACCCCCTCCCTTCCCTTCCCACTTCATAATTTTGATTAAAGAATTTCTCTAAGACAAAGCTCCTGTGAAACTTTTAAAATTGTTGTAGAATAATATTTTGTTTAATGTTAGCTGGTACAAAAATCAAACTGTAGTCTTTATACGGTACTAGGCATCACCATGGACAAAACAAATTAAATGAACTTATGTCTGTGGTATGTACTGTGATTGCTTTTTCCTCATTTGTACTGCTTTAAGAACAGATAAACTTCGACATTTTCAAACACGATTAGGTGAGTTTATATGTTTAATAGGCGTAATTACTTACTAGGATGTTTCACACAGCTGTTTTAACATGCTTTTAATAAATGCATCTATCAGTCATGTTGCTCATCTACTTGATGAGATGCAATGATTGCAGTCATAACAGCTTGGAGAAGGAGAACAAATGCAGCTTTTGCCGTGGGTAGGGCACTGACAAGGCAGCCCCTAAATAATCCTTGAAGTCTCTGGCCAGTTAGACCAAACTAAGACAATCTGGAATTTGACTGGAACCTGTTCCAGGGGAATCAGTTGCTTTTAGTTTGTACTTTATGTTGGATATTGATTTGAATTCTAGTGTCAGTCATATGACAGGCTTGATATGGCTGAAAGATTGAGCCATAACCTAGTTGCTGGCCTTTGGCTGGGAGCAAAGCTGCTACCAGTGCTGCACGCTGGCCTCAGTGGGGGTGGAAGAAGGTGTGTGCAGGAACAGTGCCTCCTCAATAGCATTAGTTTATGTTGAGATAAAGGTTATTATCTCTGTCTTAGAGAAATTAGGTTGCAGGAGAAATGTAGTGAATTGCATAAGATAAGAATTTAGCAGCAGAACTGAAGTGTTAGTTTTGCAACAGCTAATGATGTTAGGGTACTTTGGGCTATTTAAAAAAAAAAAAAAGCAGGAAGTGTGATTTTTCTGACAACTGAGAAGTGGAATAAAAAGCATCTGTGATGAAAATATGAGACAAGAAATGAAAGTCTAATTCTTAACTGTCACTTTCTTGTTGCGTACTGACAATGTAAATCAGATTCACCAATGCTATCAAGTCATCTTTCAAATCCTTTTACTGCTACCTATCTTATTCAGTATCTGTATTGCAACATTTTCCCAAACATCAGCTTTCTATTTCTTCAAGGCCTTTATAATAGAGTCATTTAAGCCAACCTCTAACTTTATAGGAAGACATTTAAACCTGACTGCTTTTCTGCAACACTGATTCCTTCTGTGTCGTGGAGGGCTTGACAGTGCATAACAATTGCATGTGTTGAATTTAAACCAGTTCAATTTGCAGATTTTAATTGAAACTGGCTATTTTCATTTGTTGAAAGTTAATAATTGCACATTTTTCATTTTTATTTTCTCTGTAAATTTCTTGTTGGTTCCTATTGTTTTTTTTCTTGTGCATGCTGCAAAAATTATGTCAAGGAGAATGCTACTTGTCAATTGAAGCTTAAAGAAGCCAAATACTGAATGTAATGAAAGAAATAAGCTCTCTGATCCTATAAAATAATTTCTCAGTCCCCTAGGGAAAGGAATGTAGCCTTTTTTTTGTTGCCTACCTGTGACGCTTTGTTTTCAACTCAATGCGTTGTTTTTTGAGGGCTGTTCACCAATTACTTCTGCAAGGAGTAACTATCTTGTATGCTTCAGTTCATCTCTGCCTCCTTTGCCTATATGCTTAACAACATTGACAGCATGTGTGTTCCTACCTTTTGTTTCTCACTGGAGAAGTTTATTTGATTTATAAAATTCTGAAGTTCTGTATTCATCACTGAACTAGAGAAATTCGTGCCAGAAGTGAGGCATTTGTATCATTTGCTTCTGTGTTTATGTATTTTGTTATGCCTATATGTCACTGGAGCAGATCCATGATCTAAAGTCAGCGTTAGTGAAAATCTATATATTTAAGAGGAAATTAAAGAGTCCATTAATAAATATAACATTAATAAATATAACTGTGAAACAGGTCTCTTAAAAGCTGGTAATGCTCTTTTCTTCTATCTCAATGGAAAAACTGTAAATCCAATAAGATATTAACTTTGCTGGAGTGGACAACCAGGGCCTGTACTTGGGTGAAGGGAAAGGAAAAGGAAAGAGGATGCATATATAATTAACAAACTCTTAAGTAAGTAACTCACTCCTAAAAACAGCCAAAAAGCATGTGCAGAAAACAGTATTTTTGTTTCCATGGATTCTTACTATGTAAACAGAAGATAAACACCTACAGAACCTAAAAGTATAATTATATCCCTACTAGATTGCATTATTTAGAAAGCAAACTTGTATGTTTGTTTTCTCTAGGTTCAAGAAGGCGTTTGAGTCAGAGCCAACACTGCAGTCGGGAATCAGTTATGCAGTGCTTCTTCTGGCAGCTGGACATTGCTTTGATACTTCTTTTGAGCTTCGGAAAGTTGGTAATTACAGCTTGCAAATTCACAGTGAACTTGATTTCTAGTGAAAGTATGACACCATTCACTGTCACAAGGGGAGGAAAAAAATCTGATATTTGCATATAAATGCTTTGATAGTGAGTATGTGAACATCTAAGTTAGTGTTCCTAGCCACCACTGATCCCACCTGGCTGACAGTGAGCACTGTTGTGATGATCTGATTCCAGGATGAAGGTCTTAACAGGTTACCAGAGCTTAGTGAAAACTGGCAGCCCTTCTTTGCTGTGATGTCTTTTTTGTGAGCCAGAAGGAAGGAATGCCAGAAAGGGGGGTTTGGATCTGGCTAGCTTTCTTGAAAAAAATGGAAATAAAAATCAAGCAAGCAAACAGAAAATACCTATGTATTGCTAGGAAATATGGGCAAAAAAACCTCTCCTTAGGGTGGTCAAAATGCACGTAGCTTGAGATTGGGATGGGTTAAGAGAAGAATGAGCCACACTTCTCTTCAGATGCTGTTTTTGAGGTTTTTTTAAAGCTTTGTATTAAGTGGTCTGCTTTGTGATTTGATTTGTGGTTTTGCTGTATTTGAAGAGAAGGCAAAGCCAAAATTAGCCAGGATCCCATTCAGGGAAGCCACAAAAGGAAGATGACTGAATGTTGTAATAGTTGCTAACGTATACTTTGTAACTGGCATTTTTCTCCACAGGTTTGTGTAATTCTTGATGTACTGCAAATCCTTTTTTTTTTTTTTTTTTTTTTCTTTTTTTTCCCCTCTTGGTCTCCTGAGGAGAAAGAAGCATTGTTCTTTACTGCAAAGAATATCTTTAATGAGCCTCTGCACTAGTTTAGAAGTAAGGTGTGTGGAGTATCTCTGAAAGTAATTTTCTGGGTGAAGAATTATTTTTTTTGAGCTTGAAGCTCAGAGATGATTACCTTAATGTGGATAATAGAAATGGAATTGAAATTTTCTGGGATTAAGGAAGGTGATTATTTGGATATGACAGGCTTTGTAGGGTTGCCCCCAGCTACTGTGTTTGCCTTTATGTGTGGACAAAGTTTTTCTTTTTGGGTTGGATGGAATGCTTTCATCTTCTACGCTGAAATTTTAATTCTTGTGGCAGCATAGGTGGTAAAAAACAAAACACAAAAATACCCAACCAATCAAACAAACAAAAAACTCAAAAACATGTGCACACACATCTTGCTTCCTGTGAGGCTTTTGGATATATTCATTCAGCTGACATAGTTTTAAATTAGGGATAGTTTAATGAATCTGAGCTATATTTTCTGTGTAGTTTAAATTGAATCCTCCAATTCTAAAGAAACTTCAATTGCATGCAGGCTATGGCCGACTGGATTTGGGTGAACTGATAATAGTGATGAAATCTGAAAATCATTTGTAGTGATCAGATGTTTGGCATCTTCTTGTGAGTTTGTGCAGTGATTGCTGTACTGCTTGTGTGGAGAACAGTACAGAAATTAAAGTTCCTTCCTACTTAAGGTTCCATCCATGGATGATGAGTTACTTAGGGGAGTAATATCTAGTAGCTGTGTTTGGTTGAAGGGTGGTGATTTATTTAGTTTTGGATGTTTGGTTTTTTTTGTTTTGTTTTTGTGTTTTTTTTTTTTTTTTGTTTTTTTTTTGAAGATGAGAGAAAGGAACTTTTGTTTTCTTTAGAAGCTGTTGGTGTGGCAATCTTTCTTATGTAAATATTTATATGGGGAAGGGAATCAACTCTTTGAAAGGGTTGATATGTGTAGGACTAGGGGAAATGGTTTTAAGTTGAGGGAGGGGAGATTTAGGTCAGACATCAAGGGGGAATTCTTTACCCAGAGAGTGATGAGGTATTGGAACAGGCTGCCCAGAGAGGTTGTGGATGCCCCATCCTTGGAGGTGTTCAAGGCCAGGTTGGATGGGGCCCTGGGCAGCCTGGTTTAGCATTAAACGTGCAGGTTGGTGGCCCTGCATGTGGCAGAGGGGTTGGAGATTCATGAACCTTGAGGTCCCTTCCAACCCTGGCCATTCTGTGATTTAATTGTTGTCTGTTGAGACTCATTTAAAGACAGTGCCTGCTGTGGTCATAGAGTTGTTGAGATGGAAATATCTTAAATATCTGCCTCCAGTCTATCTACCATGGGTAAAGACACTTTCCCCTAGGCCTCCTTCCTCTCTCATAGTAAAGTATTTATTCCTTATGTCTAATCTAAATTTACCTTATTTTAGTTCAAAATTGTTACTCCTTGTCCTGTCATTACACCTAGTGATAAAGAGTCCCTCTCCGTTTGATCCCCTTGTAGTCTACCTTTAGATAGTGGAAGGGATCTACTAGCATCTATTTTGTTATAAGAACTATTGTTAAAATACTTTGAAAGATTATTTCAAACACAGTTATAATATAGGCCTTACGCGTTGGACAATGGTAATTGGTGATAAAACTGTGGTTCATGTTAATATGATAAGGTTTGTCAGCTGACTTGAACTGTGCTAGGTTCTGAGGACAAATCAGTATTTCCTTTATCTTGGACTGATGTTAATGATTTTGACCAAAAATTAGGGAAATCAGAGGTTGCAAGGAAACATATTTTTTTCTTGTCCCAAAGCTCTTTTATGCTTATGTCATTCTTTTGATGTCACCTTTTTGTATTTATCTGTGTATAAGACCTAACAGCACTTAGGTTTGCTTAGTAGTGCTTGGCATCCTCCTGTTGTGTTATTACAACGCATAGATGTTAGAGAAAGTCTGTTTCCTGGTGGGCGATAAGGAGAGAGGTGAAGCTGGCTGAATTTCAGTCCAGGTTGTGTGGAAATAATATTGGTAAGTTAGGAAAAGCAAAGGAAAGATACAGTCCTTAACAGCACTTCAGAGGGTGCATGAAGCTGTAATTAGAAGATGCATATCTGATTACATTGGGAATAAAGTAATAACTCCAGTAACCAAAGAGACTTTTTACCCATTTGCATCAGATCAAAATTTGCTTTCTGAGAGTTCCTGTCTATACTTGTCAGAATAATAGTTGACATGAAATGATCAAGTGAAGCATTAATCAAGTACTCATTGTATTTTCTTTACAGAATTGTTTTAACTGTACAAAATCACAGAACTTAGAGACCAAAACATAAACACAGTGCTTTGCATTGGCAATAATGATCTCTGCAAGCTGTTCAACTCCAGTACACAAGAGATCCAATAATACAAATTGTTCTGTCAATATTTGAGCAAGGAAAGCAGTTTATTTATAAAGCTTTCAAAGTAATCTTTAACTGGTAATATCTTGTTATTGAATATTATTTTCTTTCCAGCTGTGGGTGTATTCCTGGCATTAATGACCGTTCTGACAGTAATTTTCCTTTCTTTTTCTGTATTTATGCCCATTTCTTTTTAAGGCAAAATGTTTTTGATAAAATGTTCTGGATCTTAGATGATGCTTCGTTGTTTTTGTAAATGCCAGATTTATTGCAAACAAAGAGAATGTCTTGTATTCACCTGGTTGTTCTAATACTTTCTGAAAACTTTTAAGAATAATGAGACCAAAATAAGCTAGAGAAATAATAAAAGGAGGCTGCAATCTTAAAATTGCATATATTCTCGTCAAGAATAAATAAACTTTTCTCTAAGAAGTAGACAGCTAATGCTTTTACTTATATTTAAGTGTCAGTTTATTCTGTATGTTACTCCAGCATGACAACTTGTTAGCAAGAGCACAAAGTGAAATACAGATATGAAACAGACTATAGAGCACTTGTATTTTATGTGTAAAACTATATCCATTTTTTATCTAGTGTTTAGAACACAGAAATGTAAGCAACACGACAAAACAGTATGGATTTTGTTGACTGAAATTTAGCTAATAATATCTGTTTTGATAAGATTTATTGCTGCGTTCAGAATGAAATTCAGTCTGCTAGCTATTTAATGAAGGTTAAGGAAAAAAAGGAGAAAAATCAACAGTTCCATTGCAATTTCATGTGAATAGTAAGCTTTGATATGACAGAAGGTGATATGGGAGGGAAACTGCCATAGTGGAGTAGTATGGGGAAAGTGAACAGAAGGTTACTGCGGTGATAAGGCATGTCCTGTAGGCTGGAAAATATTTCATTTGCAGGGGCGTTAGCTATAAATATGCCATAGTTGCAGTAGTTGTTTTGAACTAAAATTCACCCTGAAGGCCACGGGGAGACTTGTAGTTTTCAGAAAACTTAGCAAGTCAAAATGAGGCCTGAGGCTCTCCATAGTCTTGAGTTGCTGAGGGGCTTACGAATATTAATAGATGTCTTTCATTGGGGTAGGACTTGCGGCAAATTAATGAACATCACTGCTGGAAGAAGGCCAGTGGATCATCAGTTCCTTCTGCATGGGACCTTGTCTATAAAGGTAAGTCTGGGGCTTGGGGCTTGTAAGTCTCAAAAAAAAAAAAAAAAAAAAAAAAAAAAAAAAAAAAAAA
>NW_024962252.1:48635893-48956120 GCF_019238085.1 Lagopus leucura | reverse complement strand
AAAAAAAAAAAAAAAAAAAAAAAAAAAAAAAAGCAGAAAAAAAAAAACATAATAGGTGCCTTATTCAGCATCTGTTAAGTTTTTACAGCTATGTTGTGTAGCCTAAGGCCCCAATGTACCTTTACAGATGAGGTCCATGCAAGAACCTAGGTAATGTGACTGTGGCTGACTGTGGCCTTGTCCTGACAGCGATGTCTTAAAGTTCCTTTCTTGAGAGGTCTTTAGGAAGAGGGGGAGGGAAAAAAAAGTCTGCTACAACCTAGGGCGTATGGAAGTCATTTAACATTAACTGGTAAGTATAATTTTCATCTTATTTCATTGAAATGGAAAGGATAAAGTAACTTAAGCAATGAATAGATTTCAAAGCAGGGAAATAATGTATTTTAAAATGACATAGATATGTTCCTGTGACCTATTATTCTTTCTACTACAGGGGTAAAGATCAGCAGCCTGCTTGGTAAAAAGGGGAGCTTGGAGAAGCTGCAGAGCTATTGGGAAGTGGGATCTTTCTTGGCAGCCAGTATGTTGGCTAATGACCACATAAGAGTGATCCAGGCTTCAGAAAAGCTATTTAAGCTAAAGGCACCAGCATGGTAAGGTGATAAGAAAGATGGTGTATGGTAATGTCTTTTAAAACACTGTATCTTGCTAACAGATTTTGCTAGTCTGTGTATTGCTTCATGGTACTTCTACCTTGATGGAGGTATCTTCCCCTTCTGCCTTTATTCATGGATATATATATTATGACTTTTTTGCTGGACTGAGAAGAGCAGATTTACCATTGACCCTCTTCTGAGGGTAAGGGGGGAGGAGAAGTTGCTTATAGGCACTGTGCTTCTTCAGTTATTTGAAGTGGTAGGAGCATGTGGGTTTAGTCATAACTGCCCAAGTGTTCCTAGGAGTGCAATCAGCTTGGCTGGAGGAGCACAGATACACCTTGGAATACTGTGATAGTTATTGCGTGTGCCAACTATTTTATGAACTTGAATATAAATGAGCAATCTGTACAAGTTTCATCTGGTTGTGATTGAGAAGAATGCAGATTAAAGTCCATTTAATGGAAAGGTTGTAAGTCTAGAGTTAGATTCAACATGTTCTTCTTCACATGCAGACAGGAGGTAGGGACCAGTTGTCCACTCATCAAGGTCTAGGTCCTTTTGGCAAAGGAGATCCGAGACTCCTTTCTGACCTAAGTTGTCACTCTGCCAGTCAAGGCTGCCTGTTCTTTGGGTTTGTTTTTTTTTTTTTTGTTTGTTTGTTTTGTCTTTTTTATGAAGAAACTGAAGTCTGTCTCCAAAAGCTGGTCAGAAGTGAATGTAGGTGTGCTAAAATATGGAAATGCTGAACTTACATATTGAGATGGCATATGAAACTGTTGAAATGGACGTTGTTTTTTCTTACCAATTTTCTTATAAAAGCTGTTTACAATGTATTTATATGCAATGCTTTTTTTTTTAAAACTGTGTACATGAGGAGCTGGATAGCATTCTGTGGGAGTCTCCTGGTAGTTTCTTGAGTTTATGAATGCCTGATTGTTGGGATTTTATGTACCCAGTGCTTTGGGGTTTAAGTCTGCAGATTAAACTCTGAAAATACAGCATGCTTGTTTGTGCTTCAGGAATGATTTCTCCTGTGAGCAATTCTTCTCAGCCTGCTATTCAACAGCAGAGCCTTCTGGTACAAGGTAGATACAGTATTTCGTGCAGAATATCTATTCAATCAAAGAAGGAGAGTTGGGCAATCTATAGCTATACAACTACTCTCAAAATGCCCTCTGAGTTAGCATTATTTCTTTTTGCATATAGCTAGACTATAAACAAAGATATTTCAGGAAACTTTCATAGTTTAGAATAGCAGGCAGCATATGTGATCAGGCATATATGCAGGAAGGATTGTCCCAGATCTCAGACTGATAACATAGCTGCAACATTTCCAGCAAAAAATGAGGAATTGCTGTTGTTGAAAGCAAGCTGGAGAACCAGAATCTTACTGACTGCCTTAGCATTGCAGTGGTGGGTGCTTCAGTTGGAATAAAAGATGCAGACATTATTATTTACTTATTGTATTATTGATCACAGGTACCTGAAGTCTATTGTAGAGACTATTTTGATATATCAGCATTTTAAAAAACTGAATCCTGAACAACATACAGCCAAACAGGAACTCGTGGACTTCTGGATGGACTTCCTTGTTGAAGCCACAAAGACAGATGTGTCTGTAGTTAGATTTCCAGTAAGTGTTTTCTTGTTGGTTTGTTTTTAATTGTGACATGTAGGAAATGAAGACAAAACACTGCTTGTTTGTAGGTTCCCAGACAAAAAAAACTGCTTGTCCAGAAGAAATGCATTTGGCCTGCATACTAAACTAGTTTTAATTGATTTCACATGGCTACAATGGAATTGCACAATCTGTTCCAATAAAATACTGTTAAAAAGTCAGAATATTATTTTATTATTTAGTGCTTGCTACCAATGAATATAGTTCTAAAGCAGAATTTTGCAGTGTATTCCATGTAATACTATATTATGTTATGTTCTGAACAAAAGACATTTAATTTCAGTCTCTCTGACTCAACAGACTTTTTACATAGCCTGCTGCCTATTAAGTATGTGTTCTGTTAGAGCTTAGAAATCAGACCAAACAGCAATAAATCTTTTTTTTTTATTATTCAGCTGTTAATATATTTCAACAACAGTGCACTATAACTTATGTATACTTTTATGGTTTCTTTCATGAATACTTTGCTGAAAGATTTTTATGACATATCCTGGTGTACACAAATGTGCTGTTCTTTGTCGCCTCTGTATATTAGTGATACATATTAGTGATATATGTAGGAGAAATAATGTCTTGGGTATTCCTTTTAGCTAACCATTGGCAAATACATCTTTTTGTTTTAGGTCTAGTCACTATCAACCCCCCAGTACTTCAAGGGTATACTTGTTTTGTGCAGTTCTTCTGACATCAGATTGTAAATGGGATAATAAACAATAAAGGAGATGGTAGTGTTGAACAGCAACAGGCTGAGGCAGGAAATTGTAGTGGTGTTGCAGACAGACATATGTGATTCTCCTAATAAAAAGATTTTGTTTGTGCCTATTTGAAAGCAAAATCACATGGTGCAACAAGTCAACAAAATGAAGCATAGTTACATCTTTACACTTACAAATAACATCTATAACAAGCTTTTTGTAGAAATTCAGAGCTTGAACTTAAGGACTTCTCTAGTAATTGGTAGTTGCTGAACTATCACTTGGTCTCCTAGCTGCTGGCCTCAGAGTCGTGATCCTCTTTGCAGCAATTAGAGGAAGAAATGATGCAGCTTATGGGTAACTTTGGGATAACTGAGGATAAGACACCAGTTCATGAAATGGTCTAAACCAGATTTTAACAACTGTAAGTGACTGAAGATGCAGGGCGACGCATTTGGTCACCCAGTTAACTGCCATGATACTTTTCAGACTACAGCCTTGCACTTCTGTCATGTGTCTATGTGCTCACTGACTGAAGAAGTTGCTGTGACTAAGATTTGACTGATTAATCTTTCCTAGACTTTCTGCTCTAGCTGTTTGATTTTTCCGGGCTTTCTTTTTAAAACATAGATGTAGACCAGGCTTTGCTTTCTAAAGCAATTCTTTAAACTCCAAAAAGTAGTTTGGTGAAAGGTAGGTTTTTTTCTTGAATTAATAGCAATGTTTCCCATTCTTCAGAATGAGAAGATCTTCTATGGAGGCACTAAAGATTGGACATTTTAGACATCAGATTTTTTTAACCACTGAAAATCCAAAATAAAGACATAAGAAGCTTTAATGAGAAATCATACTTCTTCAAATAGCCGAGCTTTGTTGGCTTTTAAATGGTGTAGACCTGGAAGTAGTTCTGGCAGAACGTTATTGAAGTAGCAAGTTGGCTTCATCTACTCAGTAGCTATATTCAGTCCAAATCTTACTGCGTTGCATCCCATCACTTTTACATGAAGATTCTAGGTTTTTCTTTGCTTGTATTTGTACCAGGAAACTTTCTATAAACTTTAACTGTCTGCTTTTTGTAGCAGTGCATGTTGCTTTTGAGAAAAAATCATTTAATCTGGCTGCTGTGGTTCACGGTGTTCTAAATCAAAAGCAGGTCATTCTAATTCTAGGTTGATCTGTTTTTCTGTTTTAGCCAAATGCACTTTTGTAAAAAATAATTAAGTTACACCCTGAATCCTGTCTATGTTGGATATGGACATTCTCAAACGGCATTGTAAAAGGAAGACTTGTGATAGAAGGATTTCAAATGTGATAGGTGTCAGAGAAATCATTTGGAATTTAAGATATATACAATCGAGTGACATGTAACTCAAAAAAAGAAAATTGATGTTTTCTTTATCTTAAGTTACTGTGAGCCACAGTAAACTAGCTTAGTACCTAAAACTTTCATTGTTCATCCTGTTTACTTTTTTTTTTTTTTCCTGCTATGATATGGCTACAGATAAAGTTTTAACAGATTTTAGTACAGATTTCCTATGTTTTACTTATTGGGTAATTATTTACTTATTTACTTATTTTTTATTTATATTATATTTATTACTTTATTTTTACTAACTCTTGAGATTTTTTTTTTCTACAAGGTTTTAATATTGGAGCCAACCAAAATCTATCAGCCCTCATATCTCTCCATCAACAGCGAAGCTGAGGAGAAGACTGTATCTATCTGGCATGTGCTGCCAGATGACAAGGTACTATGATGTTTCTGTAGTTGTAACTTCTTTCCCAATTTAAAAGTGCATGGCTTGTAAGTCATGTAACATGCAAGCAGTTGTATCTAATGTCAAATTCTGTGAAAGAGAGGGTATGTTTCTAGCATATGTGAAGATGCTTTGCCTACACATTGTCATGTGTTTTTTGTTTCAAACAGATCGTTCTTAATTTTTTCTTTAGAATTTGTCCTGTTCCTTAATGGACCTTCTGCATTCACCATGTTTAAAAACAACGTGCAGCTTCTTCCAGGTTGTTTTTAATATGAGCAAGTCTGTTGCTTGAGACTTTGTAAATAACGTGCATAGTACAAATGATGTCACGTAATGTGTATGTACACAAAGCTTTCTTCTTCCCATACTCACAGCATTGCTTGTCTGCTGTGGTAAATACTCTTCTAATATGAAAGCATTGGAGACTGGTGTGCCCTTAAATGGCAGTGAAATAAATGAAGAGGCAAATAATCTTTTTGGCATAGGGACAGATAGATGCTCAGGAGGTACTGCAAATGGAAAAGCTGAGAAGTACTTAAGTTGAGGTGTGGGAAAGCCTTACATATTTGGAAAGAAGTTTAGAAATTCCAGAGATGCAAGAGGAGAGGAAAGCATTGAATGGTTATCACCATTCATGGGAGCTGGACACAGTGATCTCTAAAGGTTCCTTTCAACCACTACGATTTTGTGATTCTGTGATCACATTCTGGGATGCTTAGGAAGAAAAATGTTGGTAAGAGTGAAGACAGAACACATTTTTAAGGCCTTAGAGAAGGAAGGGAGCATGGAAACATGGGAGGGTTATATGAAGAATTGATAGAGGCCAAATCAGCTGGAAACAGAACACTGAAGGTAGTGTGTTTTCTAGAACTAGCAAGTGCTCGTTCTTCTGTGGCAGCATGCTTGCAAGATAGGACAGTAAAGGACCTATTTGCTAGGTGATCCATCCTTCAGCTTTTATACATGTGCTTTTAAGAGAGAAGCAATTTTTCTATGCGAGGCAGCACTAATTAGAATTTTTGTTAAAAGTTCATGAAGGAACAGAACTGAGCTGTGGCTGAAATAGTTTATTTTGGGAACAAACTGAGGTGTTTGCCTAGAATGTTCATCTGTAGCTCATTCTGGTCTACGTTTTCGCAGGTAGGTTCAGAATGTGAAAATAAAGTTAGAAGATAAATTTATGCAATTTCCAGAGAAAAACAGAATTAACCACATAATGAATAATGATTTGTATCTATGACAGAGTAAATCTTGCTATTGTAAAATGTGTGTTCTGAAAGTACTTCTGTATTTAGAATTCAGTTGGTTTAGAAACTAGTTGTACACATGAGTTCGTGTTTGTAGATACAGTGGGCTTTTTGTGTGTGTAATTCATATCCAAACGGGGCATTATATTCTGATTAGGGTCTTTTGTACAGTATGGGGGAACACAGGATTTTGTAGTCCTATGTTTGGGCTATTTAGTCATGTTCCTCTTTGAAGAATCTCTTAATATTCTGTTTTTGGATAGTATAAATCTTTGTCTGAATACTAGTGTAGGTTTCACAACTGACTCTTCACACTGGAAAGTGTTTCGAGTGTGTCATCAAAACCTCTACTAAAGCCTGGAGTGGAATAGCACTGGTGAAGCAGCAGTATGCTACTTTAGGTCGCTGAGCTTTCACTCTGAATTTATAGCCAGTTCATACTCATGTCTTCTTTTGCTAACACTGTACTTATGCTAAATGATTCTTTGCCATTTGCCTGATGTTATCTTTGATGAGAATCTCGGTATCTCTAAGTATTTTCTTTAGGCAAAACAAGTAGGATTGCTGTACTGGCTGCGTGTGGCATCTCACTACTTGTATTCCAGTTTGAGTTAAACTTACTTGATCATATGTACTCATATTCCTACAAAGATACTGGATAGCGTGTTAATGTTCCTTGCACTTACAGGGATGTTAAGCTTGATGCTTTCCGCAGTAGCTTTTCCCATAGCTTTGTCACTTGGCTGCCTAATCATCCTATGACTGGGAGAAGGATCTGGTTGTATTCAGTCTGTATCTGTTCAGCAGAAAAGTATTTTGGTTTTCTGGAGTGCAACTGGTGCTTTACAGTTTTGTTTCTGTTATTCTAAATTTATTATTCCTTTTTTTTTTTTTTTTTTTTTTTTTCTCCCTGATATTCCATTGTAGCATTTAATACTTCCCCTCCCCTGACTCCCTTCTGATTTTGGCAGCACATCTATGTATTTTCTGCACATCACTGTTTTCCTACATTTGCTGCCCTACTGATGATCAGTGACAATAGATAAGGACAGCTTTTGGTGCACTCACTGGTTCTTCTGCTCTGGCCTTACTGTAGTGAGCTTATACAGTATGTTAAGAGCTGACGGGTATGCAGTGCAGGCATCTCTGCCTTACAAGCCATAACGTCCATTAAAAGAATGCAGTGGGCAATTTGTTGGTTAGAAGTTCAGCTGTACTGTCATAATCTGTTGTTAAAATTTTGCCAAAAAGCATCAGAATCCATCAGAAACTTCAAATGGAGAAAAGGTACAAGAAAAATTTGAAGATACAATGTAACTGGTGAATATAACTAGTGTAGTATTTGTCTCTGCTGAGAGACTTCGTGAACTAAATGGATGTATTTCAGCCCACTGCAGTGAAGAAGGCTCTTTCTTTGGACCTTTCAAGGCTGATGACAGGCCTTGTAGGAGCTGATTAACAAAGGCCAGCTGTCCCAGCTACAAGGATAGAAGAGACAGCTGGATTTGGAAATGGCTTCAGCTATATGAATTTAATCTACCTAGCATAGGTCTGTTTAAGTTAGAGCAGCTTATGCTTCAGATTTCAGTTCATAAAAAAAAAAAAAAGAAATTTTCTTAATTTTCAAAATGAAACCATTGCTTTAAGAATAAGAATCGTGAGTTATCAAGCATATGAACTTCCCTTTGTGCACACAGAAGCTGAAATTCTGCTTCAAATACAAAATGTAACTTGTTTAAGCCTGCAGCTGGCAATTTGGTAATGAATAGGAGAATACCAGGATAAATAATGGGGCCTTTCTCTTTTTTGTCTTTTTTTTTTTTTTTTTTTAGCAGTTTATTTTAATATTTCTTTCTTTAATAATGCCAAGTTTTTACATAAACAAATGCATATAAAAATCAGATGGCATTATGTTTTGTGGAATACACATTACCTTTGCCCTGCAGTTCTCTAATTTTAGCAGTCCCTTCCACATAGGGTTAGAGGAATGCAGCAGTGCTGTTAGCAAGTTTGAAATAGAACAGCTTGTCTCTGTTCCGTGTTGGCTTCTGAAACCATTTTGAGTTTTGTTTTGGGTGGTTGGTGGTTTTTTTTTGCCTAACCCAAGAACAGATGCTGAATTTGGATAGCGTGCCTGATATGTTTACTCCAATGTATTCAAAACTTGGCAAGATCTTTGAGGGACATAGCTTTTATATTATTTCATTGCCTGAAAACATCATTTGGTAAATGAAAGATATATGAATCTCTGAGAAATCAGTTGCAAGTTGGTTATAGGTAAAGCCCACAAAACTTTGTTTCTTGCTGTGCTACTTGCACATTTCTGCTTGCAGGATGTTTGTTTTAGATCATTTAGATATTATGTTATTCCCAGTGCTGGGAATTAGACAAATATCAATAGCAAGAGTCTGGAAAAAGAGTTTTCAGACATGGAAAATTGAGAAGTAGCAGAGCTCGTATACAGTGTAAAGCATAAAAGAAGAACACAGATACACCCTCCTTGTTAGCAGAGGGATTTAGTAGGGGATCTTTGTTCATACAGGAGAACCAGGCAACTTGAATAGTACTTCCACAGGCACTTCACACTAGCACTGGCTCATTTAGAATTGAAAGGTTACTGTAGTTACAGCTTTGTGCTTTACAGTTAGAGCTATGTGAAGTTTGCACGTATTTATCAGTATGTTGTGTTCGGCGTTTTGCATTAGCCTTGCAACCTCTTTAATGAAATTTGAGCAGGAAGGAAAGAATTACAGAGATAAAAAGACTGATCTGGTAAGCCTTACAGAACTGCTGTAGCTGAGAGTTTGATTTCCTCTCTCATTTCATGCACATTGTACAACTATTTTGGTAGTGCATCTATTCTGTGTACTTTACCATTCCTAAAACAGGATATATAAAATACAGTATATGCAATGCTTCTTTTGGGATTAACTTGATTATGTCTGTGTTTGACACTGTGCCCTTATGCTATAAATTGCCTTTTGGCTGGAAATGTTTCCATACCTTTTTATTGCCCAGGTGACTAAAATGCTCAGTGCAGTTCAGCTCTGGAAACCAATTTCTTCAAATATGTTGCTCATGGGGTGGGTCCTAAGGTTGTCACACTTCCAGCTGATATAGTTCCCCATTTTCCTGAACGGTGAATGTTTTAATGTTTTAAAAGATATGAAGGACTTCTGATTCCTACAGTAAAACTTTATTAGAACTTAAGCACAGATCAACGTGATTGTCTGCTGAGAGAACTCAGTTCCGCCATGCATGACAGATCAACAGGTAAAAGATCTGAAAATAAATGAGGCCTGGCCCTGGGAGTTTGTGTAGGGTGTCTTCCAGTCTTGTTTACTGCTTCAACAGCTCTTAGGGATTTTAGTATGTTCTTAATTCTCTCTTCTGGATTCCTAGGGAAATGGTCTCCATTTTGTTTCTTTGGACAGCTGGCCTTTAGATTTGCCCCTTCCTTGAGCAATTGCACCTCCATTTCAAGAATTCCCCATTTTACTCTCCAGCATCAGTCAGGCTTCCTGCTTTGTAGTGCTCTCAGCCAATTATTCCTGTACACAGAGGACACTGAATGTGTAGAATGAGCTCTTGTCATTCTCAGAGGTGGATTTTTTTTCCCCCTCTCTTTCTGGAAGTTTGCACGTGAAGCTGAGTTCAGCACCCAGGACAGACTGTATGGGCACACCCTTCTGATCTGCTAGTTTACTTTATTTCTAAAATAATACATTGTGTTTGCAGAATAAACAGTGAAGGAAAAAAACAGCAAAACCTTCTTTATAGAGCTTTTCTTGCTTTTCAGGTGAAAAAAAAAAAAATGCCCTGAAGAATAACTGTTGAGAAGTAGTAGGCTGTTATAATCCAAATATTTCTCTTTTGGTCTCTTGAGTTACATGTGAGAAGATATGCCTACTGGCTCTTTGTTTTCGTAAAGGAAGAGGGTTTCATTGAACTTTGTTTTTTCTTGTGTTACAGAAAGGTATCCATGAGTGGAACTTCAGTGCTGCGTCCATCAGGGGAGTAAGGTAAGTTGTTTGCCCTTCGTGCTTGGAAATGAAAAAAGTAATTGAGTCTCATGTTGAGCTAATGCTGTGAAACTTGGTGAGTAGCAGACAAAATATTGGAGCTGAATATTGCAAGTACTTCTGGAGATGCCCTGCTTTGTGTGACACCCCAGGAGTCTTACTCTAGATTCAGAAATGACCACCTGCAAAGTTAGTTATGTAAAAAATAGAGAATATAATCCCTTAGATTTTCGAACTGATGCTTTCTCAAAGTTTGTTACCGCTTTATGCTAACTGAGGTTGAATTGCAATAACTGCTAACGTTTCATGTCATCTTGCTTGAGCTGTGTCACATCCGTGAGATGCAGTTGTGCACTGAGATTCTGATGTACTGGGAAACTGTTAACACAAGGAAGGCAGTCCTTGAAACAGGTTCTTGATAACTACAATATGTAAGCCAGGAAGTAATGCGGAAGCAAGCAGGAAGGATAGGAGGAATCAACAAAGTTTTGTGGGTGGGGGACAGGTTAGTGTGCCTTGAAGTATCCTGATCACTCATCTCTTGTTGGGTTTTGGTGTGGATGTGTGTGGTTTTCTCTTTTGTGTGTATGCTTATAGGTATGGTAGCAAAACTGTTTCAGAACATAGGAAGGGCAGACTGTCACTGCAGTGATGACAGAGTGCAGCAGAGTGGTGGATAGATCATGAAGTGAGCCCAGACTGAATGTACTATTCGCTTCTGTCTGATAGGGTCCAGCCTTCTGATTTTTATCTGCTGAGTCTAAGAAACTAGTGTTCTGCTTCTGTGATCTCTTTAGATCAGATCTTCACCTTAGTTTCATTTATTTTTTCTAGGATCTGTCTATACTTGGGCTTCCTGTGGCTTTCCATTTTGGAGTTTGCATTTAGCATAATTTTAAAAAGGCCAGAAATCTTATATTCTTCAAAATAGTCACTGCTCTGTTCTAAGAATAACTGTTTCATACACACAAAGCTGTTGCTATGTCTGCAGTACATTTTTGCACAGATGGATGATTCTTTTTCCTTCCAACAACTAACTTAAAAAAAAACAAACTATCAATAGACACAGAAATTTAATCCTGTGGGATTCAGTTTATTTTAAGCCAAAATTGCAACGATATGCATAGTTCGGTGTGGTTTGGGTTTTGGTTACAGCATGTTTTTGTGTGCTTCTAAAAAAAGAATATGTGTATTTATTGCCCAATTTTGATATATTTTTTTGGCTTTATTAAACTCTGCTGTGGCTAGTGTTGTTTTGGTGTACTCTCCCTCATTCGTTATTTAAACTGTCAATAGTCATTTAATTTGTCTGCTAAGATTCCAATCTGTTCATCTGCCCTTGGAAAACTGTAAAGTGAGTCAATTGAGCCAAGAGTGAATTCTTTGAAGACTCAGTGTCTGCCTCCATGAGGGCCTGAAGGGGGAAATCTTTCATCTTAAGCAGTTGTAAAACCAAGTAAATCTATTTTTCAAGCATGCAGTTATCTGATTGTCATCTTTTTTCAGTATTTTTGTATGATTTTCTTCCTGACTTTATCAAGGTGGATATTTTTGTGGGTGGAACTTCCTTCAGAACCAGACCTGCTTCTAATTTATTTTTGTATCCAGAATATTTTTTACTCCTTTGAAGCCCTAGATGTAAAGTTGTCTAGGAAGGGAAATTCCCTGCCCCATGAGGATTTTTTTTTTCCCTTCTAGACTAAGAACCAGCTTTAGAAGCACAGTGTTAATGTAAGAGAGAGTCTTTGTACATGCTCCTGAAAGCTTTCTCAACAAAGACCCTTCTAAATATTTACCGTCTCTTCAGCCCTGCTGCCAAGAGATATCTGGCAGTGAAATGACTAATTTTTTAGGTAAATACTTTAAGTAAATAATTGAGAGGTCACTTATTCTGTGTGCTCTTTATCAACCAGTGCAATCAGCATCTCATTTCATGAGTAATGGAGTTTAGCGCTCAGGAGTTTCAAAGGAACTTGAACATAGTTCTGAATTGCACTCTAACTGCAGGAAGCCATTGTTACTGGGTTTATCTTAAAAAATAATGATAATAATAAAAATTTCAACTGTAACTGATTAGAATTTGTGTTCTAATATAAATAACTCTGCTTTCATTTTTTGCCTTCTTGGCCTCAAATGCAAATGTTTGTTATTGAACTGGGCCAAGAAGCACTGTTAATCCTTAAAGGCTTCGTCAGAGCTTTTGGACCTCAGCTGCTTCCCAAAGGTGCTTTGCATCACTTTCTCAAGTTATCAAGGAAGCTCCCTAGTATTTGTCACATAAGCAAGAAGATGCCATCTATTTTTCATGTTTAAAAATGAAAACTTAAGTTGCAGGATGAAGCTGGTAGATGGATTACAAGTTGGAATCTCCTTGAGATTTTGAATTGTTGAGATTGAACTGTGAAATATCTGCTACTTGTGTTATTTCCACGGGGAAGTGCCTCAGGGATCATGATGATAGATGTTGCATTAGAAACACAGTGACTTTTTTTTTTTCCCCATAGTTTAAGAATTAACAAGGATGTTAATTTTCCATCCTGACTTCACTGAACTTAGAATCTTATCAGGCTACTTAGTTGTTAGAGTGGAAGTTGTCTCCATCCTCATTTCTGAAAAACAGAAATCTGCAAAGCTGCATTTCTGTGGTTTCTGCCAATGCTTGTTTTATCTGTTACTTTATCTAGAATTGTCAGGAAGCAGTAGTTACAGGATTTGCAGTATTTGTCATCAGCTAATGGGAGTTCTGTATGCATGTGATTTGGGCACAAGGCCATGTTGCATTGTGTTTCCCTGCTTGTCTTCTGAAACTTGCAATTTCAGCTCCAATTCTGCTGTCATAGAAGTTGGTGAGTGTTAGACATGCTCAATAACTCTGAAAATGAGATGTTTCCTGAGAAAGTTTATCCAATTTGTTTTTATAGCTTGATATTTTTTGTCTTCCTTTCTTCATGTTAATGACTTTTTTTTTTTTTCAGGGAGGAAAAGAATGCATATAAACATTTATAAATATTCAATATTAAAAGCCTTATACCTGTATGAATTACCTTAGTGTACATGCTGCGTTCTTACCCATTTATTCAGTACTGTCTTAAGTGGCTTTTGTATATGTTGGGTTAGTAAAATATTTCCATTCTCCTGGAACTTTTGATGAATTAGTAATATCGACATTAATAACTTCATATCTGTAGAGTTTGTGTATATTCTCAAAAAATTTGGTAAATTAAGCCAGGGACAGTGACTGTCTTCCCAGATGTATGCACCACTTAGCACATAGGAATTTTTCTTGACAAAAATAGCTGAATGACAACACCTAAAGTGACTATACTGAAGTAGTGATCAGTTTGGCTTGTCATAAGTAGCTTTATGAAATGCATGTATCCAGTTTGTCTGAAGAGCAGTTTCTTTACCAAAAGCTCTTGCAAGGGATATGAAGTAAGGGAGTCATAAAAGAGAATCAACAGTCAAGCAACCATAGATGTATTAAATCTTGAAAACTACAAATATTACCTGACATCTAAGCAAAAATTCTTTAGTGCAGTGTAGAATACCGTTCTGCTTTATTTTGCATAAATAAATAAATTAAAACCACAATAGATATCTTGATCTGACTAAAAATAGGTTGATTTAATTAGCAACATGGCTTTTGTATTGTGTCTTGAGAATGATAATATGCAATCTTAATTTGTTCCAGTTTCAAATAGTTTTTAATATTTCCTTTAAGGAGCACAATAATTACTTGTACATTTGAAAAAAACAATAATAATGTAGCAAATGGATATCTTGCAAAAGCTGCAGCCTACATTAGGTAGAAAATCGACAACTGTGCCAGAGTCACAGAGTCTGTACCTCTTTTGCTGAAGCATCTATGCATTCATAAGAAAATGGCATGCATATCTTTTCATTATATTTTTACTCCCATTTGTAACGGGTAAAAGCAAAAGTGAAGAAGGAGGTAGGCAACTGGCAAAGTTGTTTGTCTCATTTCTATTTTATTTATGATGCTGACCTAATTTAGACATGTTTTTCCATTATAATATCAATTTACCAATTCCTAATGAATCGATCAGAAATCTTCACGTTCAAGAGTGAGCTGTGGCTGATTTGTAAAGGGGAAAGAATTCATGATTTGAGTTCAAAGCTTTCTAATGTGAACCTGAAGTGATCTTTCATCCTGGCTTCGAGATCAGCATTTACCTAAATGCACTGAAAAAAAAGTCTCATGTCAATAGAAATAATCCTGTTAATTTATCATAGAAAGATAGAATGGTTTGGGTTTGAAGAGAACTTTAAGATCATCTAGTTCCAACCCCTCTGCTATAGGCAGAGACATCACTCTCTAGGCCAGGTTGCTCAAAGTCCCATCCAGCCTGGGTGGAACTTTTGTTCCTACTTTTGCGAGTGCGATGTATGAACTAGGGGACAAAATGAATGACAGCAGACAGCTGAATGTGAACTTTGAAGATTTAAGAATGTGATTTCATTGTAAGGAAAGACTGTGGTTTTTCATGTTTTATCTGGTGCTTTCTGACAATACTTGTGTTGGTCTGTACGATTTGACATAGGTGGCAGAACCCCAAAGGCACTTTTCTAATAACGTGTTCTGCTTGGCTGTTCTTTCAGCATTTCAAAGTTTGAAGAACGGTGCTGTTTTCTGTATGTGCTGCACAATTCCGATGACTTTCAAATCTATTTCTGCACGGAAGTTCATTGTAGAAGGTGTGTCACAGTTATTTCAAAAACCACTCTATGCTGAGGTATGCAGTGTCTGTATGTACAGCAGGGACTGTTTCAGAACTGTGGTTAGGGTTGGTGACAAGTGAGGATGCTCAAATCATCTTGTATGTGAAAGCATAGTACTCCCCCAGAGATGCATGAACTTTGGAGGGTCAAAACACAAATTCAGACAAATAATAGAAATGCATAATTACAAACTTTTCTTTTTTTTTTTTTTTTTTTTTTTTTCAACAACAAATCTTGGGGTATTATTTCTCTATATTTGTCATATTAGGGCTTATTACAAGTATGTGTTGTCCCCAGTTGAACAAAGCAGCCTAAACTTACAAATAGATTTTCTGCAGTGGCACTGTTTGGGGTAATAACGGTCCAGGAGAGATGGTGAAGGTTTTTGCTTTACTGTAGTTAAAATTTTATTTCTCATCACAAACAAACAACCTTGATGTCCTGTATGTTACTATCATGATTACATAAGTATGATCGTATAAATAGCCCTCCAACAAAGTTGGCAAGTGTTCGTTGCACAGAGTTTCTTACCTGCTCTATGCTGTGCTTCTGCTCTGTAAGCTTGAGGTCTAAAGTCTTGAATTAGTCCCAAAGGCATTCCTGGAGAAGATGTCTTGTATATTTGTACTTAAAAAGGCTGCAACCTTACCGAACATCACTGTGTCACTTCATGGTAATGAACATGACTACCTCAAGGATTAGTCCCTACCTTGTCTTCTCATCAATTCTAGTCTGCATAAGTTCTTCTACCATTTTTCTTCCCATTCATGTTTTGTCATTACTCGGAAGATAAGAAAGAAGTGTGCTTTCAAAGAAGGACAAGCCATAAGTAATAGTAATACCTTCATTCATTCATTTGTTTGTTTGTTTGTTTGTTTATTTTGCAGACAAGCTAACTTTTACACACAATTTTTGCTTATTAAAATCTTCTGGTTCGTTCAACGCTTTAGTGAGATGCATTCCCGATATCCCCATGCAGTCTTGAGTATGTGGTTGCATTTTTTTCATATTTTGTTTTACTTGCTTTCAAAAGGTTTTTTGACATGGTGAACAGCATCACTGAAGAAATAGGGAAGTCTACAGAGGAAGGAGAATGTGATGGAGACTCCCTGGAGGTAGTTATTTATTTTAGCTTATTTTCAAAGCATCATTTCAACTATTTTGAGTTTCTAGTAGCTTGACTGAAGGAAGTAAAATTACTCATCCCTTCACTGGAAGAAATCAGACAAAAATACAGTTTACAAAATTTTGTCATCTAATCTTTATAAGTTAATGATTTGTCGTAATGCTCATTTCTAGGTTTTATAACCAACTTGTATTTCAGTTATCTTACTCGCTTGAGGAAGTGCTCAACCCAAGTTCTCAATAATCGCACGTTATTACAGAGTGATTCTTGCTATAGTTACTTTAGGGTGTAGTCAAAGTCAGGCATTATTAGCATCTGTTTAAATTTGAAAGGTTGTTGTCTATTTCATGCATCACTGCAATTGTGTACAATTACGTTATTGGCAGGACATCTGCACAACAAACAAGGACGTAATTGTGGTAGGGGAAGGCTTGTGCATGCTAGTTACAATACGTATGGGCAAACATGGCAATGAACTGCAAAAACAAATCAGATGATCGTGTTGGTGTGCTGCTGGGAGTCAGTCGTTCTTCCCTTAGCTCTCTAATGCACACTGAATCTTAGAATCATAGAATCACGGAATCATAGAATGGCCTGGGTTGAAAAGGACCTCAAAGATCATCTAGTTTCAACCCCGCTGCCTTGGGCAGGGTTGCCATCCACTAGACCAGTCTGCATCTAGCCTGGCCTTGAATGCATCCAGGGGTGCCCTGCTCCTGCTCTCTCACGCATTAGCTAAGTCACAGCTTGCACAGTATGCGATCACTTGCTGTATTCTCACCTTGATTTTCTCTGTGATCGTACACATAGTTGAAAAGTGAATAGAAGGCCATTAGGTGTAATGCAGTACTTGGTGTTTAGACAGTCTTTTAGGTGGCAGGAAACAGGGCAAAATATTTAGGACTGCGTACCAAAGTTGTAGAGACAACCAAAACTAACTGAAAAAGTCAGTATTGTATAATGAATCCAGCTCTCTGTTCCAGTTTTCATGTTGGTGTTTTCATAATACATCTCAAATTGGAGATGGGACAAATAGAAACCTCTAGAGAGGGTTGTGGGATAGTAAAATGCCCCAAAATGAGAAACCATGGATACCTAATAGGTTTGTTTTAGCAAGAAAAAAAGCAGAGGGTCACGTGTTTACAGGGTGTAAGTATCTTTACAAGGAAAACTGCTGAATATTAATAGATTCTTTAGTAAAGAAAAATATAATGAAATAAAGAAATAAGTTAGAATTAGAGGCATGACTTTACCCTGAGAGTAAGTAACTGTTCAAACATTACTAAAAGAAGTAGCGGATTCTCTGTATCTCAGCAGATACAAGTTCCTGGGCTAAGCATGAGAGCAAGGAAGTGAAATTATGTCTGTGTTACACAAGAGGACAGATGAGATAATTGAATGACTATTTCTGGATTGTCCTTAAACTCTTTGAAATTTTAATTCAGCTGAAACCATGTAACTATGCACTGCTATAATGACTAACCTTCATTGGCACACTTTGCTGTCTGACCTGGCCAGGTTAGTTTTGTTGGTTTTGGAAGATGTGGTCAGGTCAGGATAGTGTCTGGGGTAAACTGTGTCCTGCCTTGATTTGTGTTTCTGTGGAAGCTGAAGTTTTCAGCTGGGTGCAGAGTGCCCTCTGTTGTCTTCTGCTGCCTTTTCAAGGCCTGCCAGCAGAGCTGCAAGTGCTATTAAAAGATACGAGTGTAACTGTGAAGAACAGGTAACAACTAGCTCAGCTTTTCTTACACTTACCTGGAATGGCTGCCTTAGAAGCTGAGGCTTTCCATAAATTCAGTGGAGAGATGTAAGCACATTGGTACGATATCCAAGTTGCCGTCTTGAAGTGTTTTTCCACTTCTCCGTGGTCCACAGAAAGGAACTAGTATGCTAGATGCCGTTGTTGTGCATAGAGTCAGATTAATTAAATCTTATCCCTCTGTTTCATTCATGTTTGTTTTCAGTATGACTATGAGTATGATGAAAATGGCGAGCGAGTCGTTCTGGGGAAAGGAACTTATGGCATTGTGTATGCAGGACGAGATTTGAGCAATCAAGTCAGAATTGCTATTAAAGAAATCCCAGAGAGAGATAGCAGGTATAGTAACTGAATCTTGTTCCAAATTTTGTGCATTATGTGCTCTCATTAAGCAACTGAGTGAACCAGTTTGCTGATCAAGAAATATCTCATCTACAATGCTGCCAATAAATTGTGGTATGAAATGATATTCTCTACCTCTCTAAGTAGACATATCCAACTTGTGGAATCACTTATGATTGCAACAACTGAGAATTTGCTTTCTGGTTTTTGGCATGTGTGGTTTGTAACGTTTTTTCTTTCCAAAAGAAATGTAAAACAGAACCTCCCTCAAATGCCTTATGAAAGCCCCATCTTCTTTACGTGCATAAGCATGTTCTTATAAAAGAACTTCTGAATTTCATAATTGGCAGAATTCTTTTAAACTCTGATCCTGAATTGTTGATAAAGACATTTTCTTTTGCTGTTTGTGCGTGTTTTGTTAGAAAGCTCCTTAGCACTAGAATGTGGAATGATCTTTTTGCCCACACTTGGCAACACAGTGACTTTGTACGTATAATACCCCACCTCATCTATGAAAGTTACCATGTAAAGGCCAGATGTGTGATCCCCATTGCAGTTGTATATCCTGAAGTTTGTTGTGTGTGGCTTCTTGAATATATAATTTCCACAAATATTTTGAGAAGTCTAAACATGTTTTTTTTTGTTTTTTTTTTCCCAAGTGGAACTGAGTTTACAAAAAAATAAAATAAAATAAAAAATGCAGTGAATTATTTCTTTTACTCTGTGGTGATTATAACCAGCAATGCCAAATGTGTTTAACAGATAATATTGTATTCATAGTACATCAGAGTAAATGTGTTTCCCAGGACCTAAAATAGAACTAAACAGCTACATTAAACTCCAGACTTTCTTCCTGAAGCTCAATATTGTATAAATTCTTTAATTTCTTTCTAGATACTCCCAACCTCTGCATGAAGAAATAGCCTTGCATAAGCATCTCAAACACAAGAACATTGTCCAGTATTTGGGGTCTCTTAGCGAGAATGGTTTCATTAAGATATTCATGGAGCAGGTGCCTGGTGGTAAGTTATGGAGGCTGGCTTGGTACCTTGTTTGTTTCTTAAGGTTTTAGAAATAAAAGAACCATCACACTGCACTAAGATACACCGTATTTCCATGAAACATCCTTTAGTTTCTCTTTCTTGAATTAATGAGAAAAAAACCAAACCTGTAAGGGTTTTCAAAGCATTTGAATCCTCTTGATCAGGGTTTAGGTAGGACGTGCTTCAGATACAGCTCAGATCAATGCTGTGGCAGGTGATCAGCAGCCATCCTACTAAGGAATGCTGTATGTAGTTAGCCTTAGGTAGCTGAGCCCCCTTCAAGTATGGAACACAAGAGGATTGTGGCTGGTGATTGTTGCTTCTGTTTGATAAGGAAGAACCTACAGCAGCCAGACATAATAAAAACCTCTTTTGCTAGATTTGGCTTTTTGAGAAGCTGTGGATTCTGAGTATATAAATAGGTGAAAGGTGCGTGTGAACACCAGGCCTTTCTGCTGTTTCACAACAAAGCTCTTGAGCAACTTCTCCCCAGGCATAAGAGAGAGATGAGCCCGTTTGTTGCACAGTTTCCAGTCTGCCTGCTTGAGAGCATGTATTTCTATGCTGCAGCTAAAACCTGTGGAGATACTTACTCTCTTTTTAATTAGTGAGGCAGGTGATGATGCAAGAAAGTATTTCCAGGAGAGCTCTTTGGTAGTAGAAGAGGTACCTACACTTATTTTGGATTGCTCCTTGTTACTTTGTTTATCCTTTGGGAAAAAAGTAGGGTTTAATTTGGTTTTGCTCTCATTTTTTTCCCTCTCCAAATTTACAGGCAGTCTTTCTGCTCTTCTACGATCAAAATGGGGACCATTAAAAAATAATGAGCAGACAATTGGCTTTTACACTAAGCAGATTCTCGAAGGATTAAAATATCTCCACGATAATCAAATAGTGCATCGAGACATAAAGGTGAGAATTTGCTGAGCTTAAGCCTGGTGGTGTAACTATATAAACTATTTATTTGTTCTGTAATTTAAAAGCTTTTTCCTGAAAGCTATTCATTGTCACAGACCTTCTCTGCTATTCCATGGGTTAGGTAAGTGAGCTGTTGTAGTTCAAGTCTGCACGAACAGAGTGTTTTGTTTTGTTCAGGAAAACTGGCAGAGATGCATCAAATGTGAGAAAGCATGTATTTTTGCTTCTATTTTCAATGATATGATTGAGCTTTCATACAAACATATCAGAAATAACAAAGACTGTGAGTGGGGATATCAGCAGCTTATTTTCCAAGGAGATTCTAGACTTGCAAAGGTGTTTTTTTTGTTGTTGTTGTTGTTCTTTTTCTTAAGATGTTTTTCATAGTACTATTTAAACGGATTCTTGTAGATGGAGATGGTCACTTTGCAAAGAAGTTTCTGATAATAGCATTACATAAGGCAGGATTGCAATTGATTACTCATTCATCATATGCAAAAGAGCCTAAGGAAGTAATTTTTGCTTACAAAAGAGTTCTAAAAAAGCATTCTAGAAATAGGTGGTGCAAGAAGTCTTGAGATGAATGGAAAAAAATAATTACTCTGAATGTTTTGTTCCTCAGGGTGATAACGTGCTTATCAACACTTACAGTGGAGTGTTAAAAATTTCAGACTTTGGAACTTCAAAGAGACTTGCGGGAATCAACCCTTGTACTGAAACTTTCACTGGTATGTTTCCAGGAGAGATTCTTTCCTCACTCCAGCTGTGAGCATAGGGTCAGATTCCATAGCCACTTAACTTTCATTGGCTTAAGATCAATATGGAAGGTCGCTGCTAGAACATGCTCATTTAAGGTATAGTTAATTGTGAGCTGTGTACTGTTCAGAGAGAATACTGTTTTAGAAGTTCAGTTTGAGACACAGCATTCTTCTACAACAGAAGAGCACTGTCTTTCCTCTGTCATATTTGAGTGTCTCTTCTGTGCACATGGCTTCTTGTGCTGACCTAGAGGTAACAGTTTTTTCCTTCTGTTGCTGGGTTGGATATCCTGGCATCTAGTACAAGGCCTGTCATTAACTTAATCCTCTTTCTGCTTGATAATTCAATTTGGATTTACTGTGGTGCCACTGCAGGATTTAAATGGTTGCTCCAGATGAAAAATGACCATTATTTTAATTCTTTCCTTGTTAAATTTCTGTTCTGAATGCAACAGAATGCAGAATGCTGTCAGGATGATTCCCTTCAGAAAAAGCGTTCATAATGCATGCTGAGTTCCCTACTACTCAATTCAGAGTAATCTTCCTTATTTTATTCTTAATCTACGCATAGAACAGAGTAAAAATAATATAATCTTCTGTGGACATTGAAAAGAGATATTGTCAGATTAGTACATGATATCAGATGCCTTTAGCACAGGTAATATTTTGATTAGTATTTTAAGTTTCATGTCGAATGCATCTGGAAACTTCTAATTCTTGTTTTGAACAATAAAGTACTTCTGTTAACTCTCCTGATATCATCCACTGCCCTCTTATTTTGCTTGTCTTATGTAGATATTTGTATTTTTTATGCACCTAAATAACAAAGATGGATGTGTTTTAAACAGGTACCCTTCAGTATATGGCACCAGAAATAATTGACAAAGGGCCACGTGGTTACGGGAAGGCTGCGGACATCTGGTCTTTGGGATGCACGATAATTGAGATGGCTACAGGGAAACCCCCATTTTATGAACTGGGAGAACCACAAGCAGCTATGTTTAAGGTCAGACATCTTCCTTGTACGTCTCACGCTGGTTTTTATAAACACAGGAAATCTTGTGACTGTTTTGGAAAGGCTGGGATTGGAAGGAAGAAAAGATAAAGAAAATACTTGGGTAATGAGGATGCTAAGAAGAATGAGCTGATTCATCTGAGTGCGAGTGTGGGGTAGTTTTGAAGACAGTAATGGAGCAGCTATTCACAAAGAAAAAAAAAAAAAAGAAGGCTGAGAAAAGCAGTTCCAAGTTCTCTGCTTTGCAAAGCTTCTCTTGGGAATTGTATTTTTAAATGTAACAGAATAATCACATAGTTTGTAGTAATTTTGTTCCTTGAATTAATCAAGTACTTACACAAAGATAATATGAAAACTCAATATGCAACTTTTACTATCCGAAAACATTTTGATCATAAAATCATAGAATGATTTGGGTTGGAAAGGACCTTTAAGATCATCTAGTTCCAATCTCCTGCTGTAGGCAAGGACACCTCCCTGTAGACCAGGTTGCTCAAAGTGCCATCCAGCCTGGCCTTGAATGCTTCCAGGGAGGGGGGCATTCACAACCTTACTGGACAACCTGTTCCAGCTTCTCACCACCCTCGTGATGTTATTTAGTATTAGAGAAAATAATAACGCAAGCCATTGTTCTTTTTTTGTTCTCCCACTTTATTTATGCCAGGTGGGAATGTTTAAAATCCACCCAGAGATTCCTGAGTCCATGTCTGCAGAAGCCAAGTCGTTCATACTGCGTTGCTTTGAACCAGATCCTGATAAACGAGCTTTTGCTCATGAGCTCCTTGTAGATGAATTCTTGAAGGTTTCAAGCAAAAAAAGAAAATCCCCATCAAAACTCTCGGGTAAGGAATTTCTATCTCATAAATGGCGTTGTTGCCTAAAACTGGTGTTTCAGTCTTTAAGATGAAGATGGAAGATCTCCATCTCAGGTGAATGTTCAGTTGTAACCTTTTGTTCCAGCTGCAGAAAGACTGTTATAGCCGAATTCTGCTAGTGTGTTGCCGGAGGTGATTTATGTAAATATGTCTAATAAGGTTTAAGAATAAAATTAGAATGGTTTCATTTAAAAGGGACCTAAAAGATTGAGTCCAGCTGTTTAAACTACTTGGAGACTGACCGGAAACATGTCGTTAAGAGTCATTTTGATAATGCTCTTTAAACACTGATAGGCATGGGGTGTCAGCTCCTCCTTCCTCTCTGTTCCAGTGTCAAACTACCAGTCGGTAAAGAAGCTTTTGCTAATGTCTAGTCTGAGCCTCCCATGATGCAACTTTGAGCTATTGCCACATATCTTGTCACTTGGTACCAGGGAGGAAAGATAAGCAGTTCCCTCTTTACTACTCCTAGAAGTTTTTATCTGTTTGTTTATTTTATTTATTAAAAATCTGTGTATGTTTTCATTCAAGGAATGTTTCCAGAGAGTGCATTTTATATAATGTTATAGCATAATATTGAGCCTCAGGAGTGTTTTATATGAGCAAAATGATCTTTGTCCATAGCAATCTGTATAATTTTTTTTATACACTCATTTCCTGCAGTGTTCTAAATTATGGAATGTAACTAAGGAGCTTTGAGAAGTTGAATTAGGGTTTTATGTATTTTATGTTTGCATATATGAAAAATATCCTCTATATAATTTGAGCATTATACCAAAAAGAAGAAAAAATACCATGTAAAGAGATGGTATTGGATGAGGACTTTTCACATACTTGGTTTCTTGGTTTTTTTGGATTCAAATTCATTTTAAATGGCAATAAATCATTGTTTTGAAGTAAGAATTGCAGCTAGGAGCATCCAGCTAGTCCATAAAAATTAGAAGTGAGTGCTTTTTTTTCTGTGTTGTTTTAGCATTATAACTTTTTTCTTTACCTTTCTCCCACAGTTCTTTCAGCTAACACAAATGGTGAGTTTCAACATACTTTCTTAATCAGAGCATAAGTATGCAGATACAGTGATTATCACTTGTTCTGGTATAATTTCTCACATTAAATCCTTGCAAAGAGAGATGGGCACAACTATGAAAATAAGTGATCCTTCTCTGTTAGAAAACTCTAATTCACTGCGCAAAATAAAAATACTGCGGTGCTGCCTTGGCTGAACTGTGGCAGGTGGGTGATGTGGGCTTGAAAAACGGGGTTATTATTTGTTACAGGACCCCTTAGTAGGAATCGGAACAGAAAACAAAAGGGGCTGTTTTGTTTTAACAGAGCCAAGGTTTGTGGAGAAGGATATGTAGAATTTAAATTACTAGAATGTGGGTATGTGGCTTAACCTATAGAAATGCTGTTACTGATCAGAGTGCATACTAATGATACGTGATGGAAATTCACTCCAGTGTCAGTGTTCTGGAAATGAGTTTGCAAAGTGCCCAGTGTTTCCGTATCTGAATAACATTTTCAATAAAAATGTAGCTGAAGATAGAATCACAGAATGGCCTGGGTTGGAAGGGACCTCAAGGATCATGAATCTCCACCCTCTGTTTCTTTTTTGTTTTTTGTTTCTTCTTTTATTTTTATTTTCATTTAATATTTTGTATTGATGGTGGGGAAGGCAGTCAGAATTTCTGTTTTTCTGAAAGAATAACCTTCTTTGCTTCAGGACTGTGTTGGTGCTATTAAATTTTGATTTCTAAATATCCTTTAATAGAGTATCTTCGGAGCATATCCTTACCTGTTCCTGTTCTGGTGGAAGATACAAGTAGTAGCAGTGAATATGGCTCTGTCTCACCTGATACAGAGTTGAAAATTGATCCATTCTCTTTCAAAACAAGAGCAAAATCCTGTGGAGAAAAAGATGGGAAGGGAATCCGGTCCCTTTTTCTGAGGTAAAGTACTGCTATCCAGCATTAATGTTACCTAGTAGAATAGGAACTACTGCAATGTGATTGTATTTTATGAAGTTTCTGAGTGCCTGTTCTTCAGCATCCCAGATGAAAATTTTGAGGATCACAGTGCACCTCCTTCACCTGAAGAGAAAGATTCTGGATTTTTCATGCTGAAGAAGGATAGTGAGAGGAGAGCTACCCTTCACAGAATATTGACTGAGGACCAAGAGAAGGTGGTGAGGAACTTGATGGAAGCTTTGGCTCAGGTAAAGCAATGTCAAGAGGCAGTCAAAAATAAATAAGTAAAAAAATAAAAATGATGCAGTTTGAAGACTACAATTACTTGAAAATTTCAAATCTATGCGTAATAATAAAAAAAACCCACTTAATTAAACTAGAAAGCATGTACAATGTAAGCTTTCACAGTTTATTGCTTTATTGAGGCTAATAAAAACAGGCTCTGATGTTATGTTTGTCCTACGTTAGATATGCAATTTCTGCTGTTCATAAATAGGATTTGAACACCCTGATACTAGTTTTTGTGAGTTCCATCTTCTAGCTGTTGAGTTTGATGGAGAAAGAGCTGGATCTTTTGATCTGCTCTGATCTTAGGTTACTGTATAGAAAAGAGTAGAGTTATTGATACACCGTTGTCTTCCAGCCAACAGCCTTAAAAGGAGGAAGACAGAAGTAATCAGGAAATAAATGTGCCTCTTTCTCACAGTGATTGGAGCCACACATGGAGGGGAGGGAGGATGGAGTACAGTAGTGGGAGATACAGCAAAATAATTGCAGAATGACCTTTTGGTGCTGCTTTGGGGCAATGATTCATTATGATGTATCAGCTCAGGATGACACCAAATAAATTACAGATCATCACCACACTGTTAGATGTTGCAACACAGAAATTGGATGACAGGTTTTTTTGTTCTTTTTGCAATGTGTGCTAGTAGTTAATTGACTCAGTTTTCAAGGCTGTGTATTACTAGTCTAAAACATGTTTGTGTAAAATGTGGCAAGTCATCTTTTAAAAAAAGGACTCTTAGTGAAAACAATGCAAACTAATAGTTCTTATCCGTGTAGCGCAGCTAATGCAATTGGAAATTGTTACTATACAGAAAAAATGCTTCTAACTCATGGAGGAAAGTGAAGGTAGGGGAAATCACAGTAGTTGTCCTGGTAACAATATGCTATACAAAGTGTTAAAATAAAAAGCAACAAGAGAGATGCTAGCGATCCATGCTATGCAGGATCTGCTGTAACACAACACAGTTGTTAGCATGCGTATGAAAGTAATAATCAAAGAGATTGTGAGAAGCTGAAATAGCCACAAAATCCAAAGAAGGTGCTTACTTCACATATCTTCTCCTGTAGTTCCCACCAAATGTTGATGGGGGAATAACAGTGTTCCTCAAGTGAGTTGGAACAGCCCAAGATCCAGGGAATGTAGTTGTAGTGTCAGAGTTCAAAGCCCAGCTGGGTGGGAACATCAGCACTTCAGAAGAGTGCAGAACTTTGACTCCCAAACACAGTTTTCTGTCTCAGTTTTGTGCCTTGTCAAAGAGCAGAAAACTTACTCAAACCACCAGAAAGCAGTGGTAACTGCAGTTAAGGGGAAGCTGATCTGGATTCCTGTTATATGTTGCTTAAAAGCGAGAAAGTACCAATAGAAGCCTGACCCGCTTGTTAGGCTTTGTCAGGATTTAGGCTTTGATAGTACTTCTCCCTTCACAAGAAGTTCCTATAAGAATAATTTCAGCAAAACAGTCACTGTGGGTGAGGGCTATGGCAAGAGAACGACCCTCCCCAAAGTAAACCTCTGTTTCTAATTAGGGAGCCATACTGGTTACCATGTCCCCAAGGTGCCGTTGATGGACTTGGAACCTTCTAATTCAAGGGCTGCAGTGTGTTCCGTGTCCACCTATTTATCCTAAAGGCTGTTAATTATTTCCAGGAAAAGGAGACCAATTACTGCAGGACAGGGGGAGGAGTCCATTTCAGTATAGACAACAGTCAGGTGAATTTTCCAAATCAGAGCAAATCAAAATCAGAAGGTAGAATTTTTCTCAGAGATGGGCTGCTTTAGTCAGTAAGATGTTTAATTGCTGTAGAGATTTTTTTGTTTTTACCTTCCCCCACCAGCCAAATCATCTTGTTTTCATCCGGATCAGAATTAATTAACAGTCAAAGACTAGTTAACAAATTATGCAAACAGAGTTCTTGACATATCCAGCTATAACATTCATGGCTTAAAACTAACAAACATAAGAGAACCAAACACAGAATGTCCTTCTGTTATAGAAACCAATGCTAGAAATCTTTAGTTTCTGTAAGTACTTCAGTTCATTACGAAAAGGTGTTTAATGCTGCATGCTGAACAAGTAGTGAGGTTTTCTATCTCTGACTTAATTTCAAGGTTTGAAAATTAAATTTATATTCCATATTATATTATATTGGAGAGTAAATAAAATCTTCTGCTTCCTAGTTATTCATGGTCTTTATTCTGATGAATACTTTTGAGCTTTTTTGCTATTTTTGTAGCATATGCAAAAACACAGTAAGTTTTAAAGATAGGCACTAGACTTTGTCATAGAGAAGGGAGAGATTTGTAGATTTGCTTTAATAAACAGCTAAGTGTGAAAGTTCTGTAGAAAAGCAAATGATGTAGAAAGGAATTAGTATTTTTCCAAACCTCCTCTGTAACCTTGACTAATTCCTTCTTTTAAATGCAGTGGTGGGATTTTTCATGTTGTCTTTCAGAGGCATTCTGAAAAGTACGTGGTTGTTTTGTTTTGTTTTGTTTTTTTAATTGCAATTCAGAGTGGTGTGCACATATAGCATATACACATACGTAATATGCACATATACTTCAGCAACTACTGTAAAATAAAGTCAGGTACTTTCTGGGCGGTAGTCTGCATTAGCAGGGAACTCAGTGGTACAGTTGTGTTTACACAGCCACTGTATGTGACCTACAGTTGCACTTTTGCCTGAACTATAGCATCAGTTTCCAAAAATCATATTGCCAACTAACATTATTGGCTGAAGGCCCTCTGGGTGTACATTTCAAAAGATGGTTATAAAAACTATTTCCTTTCCTCTCTGTTCTTCTTCCAGGGAGCTGAAGAGCCCAAGCTAAAATGGGAACATATTACAACGCTTGTTTCCAGCCTCAGAGAGTTTGTACGGTCCACTGATCGTAAAATCATTGCAACCACCCTTTCAAAACTGAAACTGGAGTTAGACTTCGACAGCCACGGTATCAGTCAAGTACAGCTTGTGCTGTTTGGTTTTCAAGATGCTGTAAGTTGTCATTTTTACTAAATATTTTGCATGGGAAAACTGCAAAAATCTAGAAAACAGAAGTAAATGAAACTTTCTTAACTTCCCTCCAGAATTTCAGAAACAGTAATGTGTGAGAACTTTGATCTTGTAATAACGAGAAAAACAACCCACAGCCATGATTGGGTTTGGTTGCTGCAGGACTGTTGGCAGGACGCAAATGTCGAACATAGCTGTTGAGATTTTGTTGATTAAAGAATCTTCATTCAGCACAGTTGCATAAGCTTTGTCACAGTGCCAAAGCAGAAAAACCTTTTTAAAAAAAATCTCATTTTGTAAGAGTTTCTGGTAAATAAGATTGACACTGACTGTCAAGCAAGTCTTGCATAAATAAATCTCTTAAACTTGCCTTATTTTATAAATTAATGCATTAAGTACTTCCATGGCCTGACATAATATGCTACCTAAATTATAAATTTGATCTGAATTCTGACTCTAGAATTTTTGGTTAGCATCAGAATTAGCTGCTAACCAAAGTTAGAAGCTTTTCTTGTCAATCTATAATAAATAGAATAAGAAGGAAGAAAAACAGGTCTTCTTTGTGACAGCAATTAATTTGAAGTTTGTGCTATCCAACAACGAGCAGCAGCCAAATAGGCATATAAATACCATTTAAATAGCTAGTGTACCAAAAGCAAATTGGTTTTGTTTTCCAGCTGTGTGTTTCAATATTAGTTCACAAACAATTATGCTTAAAGCTTAAGATGAGTAATTTACATGGAAGGAAACAGCTGTGCTGGGCGTCTCTATGCAGCCTGAAGTTCTGAAGTGAAAAGTGAAATGACAGCCCTAGTAGGCACTTGAGGTGGATCATTCTTGTCAGCATTTTGACCTTTGTGTACTTTGAGAAAGAACAGAGGTGTCAGGAAAGATTGTACAGCATTTAAACTGTTTGTTGCATACACCATAGTGACAACGAAGTAGACTGCCTACCAAAAAAAGCTAATGTGCAAAATGAATCTGTAAGAGAGAGCTTTCCTCAAAGGAAAGAAGTCTTCACTCTGAATACTCTTCAGCTCTCCGCTCTCTTTAGCTTCACATCACTTCTGTTTGGACAGCTGAAAGAAATATACGTGTACAAAGACCAGAAAACCAATTGATGGGAGGAAAGAGTATGAATATCTGTGTTGGGTTTCTGACAGATGTTCTTGAGCATCAGCTGTTTTGTGACAACAGTCAGTTCATGCTCTTTTCTATAAATATTTAATCTTCTTCTTTTACCTTCATTGTTGTAAGTTGCTATTTTTAAGTTACACATTTCTTTCCCCCTACTGTTATTTAGCTAAGAGAACTACTGAAAGGTCAAAGAAAAAAGATTGCTTTGTAATTAGCCAGCCTTTATTTTTTTGACATGTTAAATTTCTATAATAGAACTCTCATCCAGATGTGTATCCATCTCAGGTACTTCACAGGCAGGCATATTGTTAATAGTGAGGGAAAGCATTTCCCTTGTTCTCAGGACTTTTAACTTTGTAACCTGGGATTACCCTGCTAATATCCAAGATGTCCTCATCAGATCACCCGTGAAAAAAAGTAGTTTTGTGCTACCATCTGGAAAGCTGAAAGACATTCCTGTGGATTTTTTGTTGTGTTCTTGACAAAAATGCATTGTGCTTCTTCAGTAGTTGGATAGATAGGCTCAGCTAAAGGCACTGCTGTGGATAGGAGTTAGCAGGAGGTGCACTGCCTCGTCAGGCCGTGGGCAGCCTGGCGGGGGCTGTGGGCAGCCTAAGGCTCTGTGCGCTTCTGTGTAGTGTCCAACTGCCATCTTGTGGCCGCTGAGGACAGAACTGAGGAGACCGAGGTGCTACGGTGAGCTGAGCTGGCTGCTGGGTGAGAGAAAACTTGTGGGTCAAGATGGGGATTGTTTAAGCAAAGGAGGTGGAGGGACCACGTAGTGCAAAAGTAGTCTGCTACCCGCCAAAACGCAGCACCTTGCGGGCTGCTGTAAAGAAAATGAGTTCTATGCCAGCCAGCTTGGTACAGGCACCTACGTCAATTCCTGCCTTGCTGAGCACTGTTGCTTTAGGGCAGTGTTAATATGATTAATAACACTTTATTGCCTTCTAAACATGCATAAAAGTTTTCACAAGTGCAACTGTCTCATTGTATGAAGTTTACAGTAGAAGGAAAGAGGTGATGGCACAGCATCAAAATGAAGTCTTCTTAATTTAACTATCTAAACTAATATTAACTATTTTCTAAATCAAGAGGGAGCACTGTTATATTAATTCTTTTATAATTCCTACAGCTATTCTTTAAAATAGTGAAGCACTGCACAGAGCAAGCAGAGAAAATCATACCAAGAAAAGCAACAAGGTTGATTAGGTGTAGTCACAAAGCTTCCACAATATGGTCCTTGGTATTTGTCTTGGGGTTTGCATTATTTTTTCCAGTCAGTCTATGACTGTAAATGTTAAATAAGCTTTAGTACCAGCCATCTGAAAACACCTAACACAGGAACTGTACTTCATTTAGAAAAAACTACAAAAAATCCTGTCTCTGACGTGTGGTATTGTCAACTTCCACTCTTTTGTTAACAATTTCTTCATTCAGCATCAATATGAAACAGTTTACATCACTTGTTTTGATGCAACATTTATAAGTTCAAACACTTTACAAAATTCTGACGTATATCATAGTGTTATTAATTTGTGGAGGATATGATGGCTGACTTGGATTCTGTGTTGCTAGGTCAATAAAGTTCTCCGAAATCATAACATCAAGCCCCACTGGATGTTTGCATTGGACAACATAATTAGAAAAGCTGTGCAGACAGCAATTACTATTCTGGTCCCAGGTAAGTTAGTTCATACTGCTCAGCAAATATTTGTTACCTGATCTCTTTAAATGTGCTTTAGAGCTGTGATTATGGTGCTTCACTTAAGATTTTGAAACTAGCAGGGACTTTTTTCCTGTTCACTGTCTGTTTTGCAGCTCTAACACTGATAAGTGTATTGTCCGTTTTACTTTGGAAAGCACTTTCCAAGATGTGTAATATAAACAATTTTGCAACCTAATGAGCATTACCAGGCAAAGGTGCTCTGAGGCTGCCTTTTTTGAAGTGCATAATGCTGCTATTGCAATCCAAAGGATGAACAAATCATAACATCAAGCCCCACTGGATGTTTGCATTGGACAACATAATTAGAAAAGCTGTGCTGACAGCTATTACTATTCTGGTCCGAGGTTAATTAATGGGTTAATTTTTTTTGAAAAATGTGTATTTACACTTGCTGATGGTGGCTCTACAATGGCAAAATGAACTTGTGTTCCTAGTAGTGTGATGTTTTTGTTTTTTAAAGTAGAACAAATACAGACGTATTTCCCTAACATAAAAAACAACTGGGGAGCTGCTGTGTGATAAATCTACTTTGTTTTATTTAAGTAGAGGCAGCTGTTATTCTTAGTATGTTTGGCTCTAAAGCAAGTGGCATTGAAATTAAGAGGTTAATTGGACTGAGGCATGAATGTCCCTTTTGGAAAGAAGTTTACTTGTAGATTCTTGAGCATAAAGGAAAAAAAAAAAACTGGCCAAAAAAAAAAAATATATATATATATATATATACATACATATATATATATATATATATATATATATATATATATATATATGTTTTGAAGTGGAGGCTAAAGGGAATACTCAGTCATAAGGAGCCACAATTGAAGGAAGGAAGGAAGATTTACGTAAAATGGCTGAGATTAACAGATGTTGATGCAGTAACAGATTTTGTAGGAATATAAGATCTTGTGTATGTATCTTGCATACCTGGTAAGATCTGGTAGGTAGTTTAAACAGGGAATAACAGAAAACAGTGTATTCTTACAGCTTTGTGTCTGTGATATTGTGAGTGTATATCACTACAAAGTAGGCAGTGTTCACTCTGACAAGTAGAAGGGAAGTGTGCTACCTTAACTGTTGGAAAAGTGATCAGTTTGTTATTTTCTCTCTGTACGTTTGGATATAGTTTTTGGCAAGCATGATATTCTTTTAATGAGAGAATGCTAAATATCTCAGATATTTAGACCTCTAGATATCCGAATCTCTTAAGTTTTCACTCTCGTGTTTTCAGCTGCAGTTATCATTTACAATGCACACAGTTGTACTTCTTGATAGCTGTAGCCTAAATCTAATGCACGAGTGGGTTAATACTGCTTTAATCAGCATTTAATAGGTGTTAATAGGAAGTGGTATTAGTATGGTAGCTCTGTCCTCAACTACTGGAGGCAGTAACAGTCATTCACTCCCTCCCAATTCAGCAAACCCTCGATCAATCCTGGCACTAGAAAGCAGACAGCATTCATACTGCAAATTCTGACTGAGTGCAGTACTGTTTGTTCTGTATATAGGGCGAACTGTAAGATTCCTCCGCAGTTTGACATCAGATGCTAGCCAAATTTGACATCTTACTAAGCCAGATTTCTATTTCTTAAGGACTTTGAACATTCTGTAGGCTGAATCAGAATGTGCTAAGCTGTTACTCTATGGTGTGAGTGGTCTTAGACCCTTAGATCTCCAGAAATTTCCAGTCTGCTTTAATCAAAGCTGTAGGATAATCACTAAATAGCTTTTTTTTTCCTTATATTTTAATCTTTCTAATAGAATTGAGGCCACATTTTAGTCTTGCATCTGAAAGTGATGCAGCAGATCAAGATGATATAGAAGTTGAAGAAGATCAAGATGAGCAGCCTCAGAATCAAACTATCCAACAGCCTTGCATTGTCATGGAAGATGCAGTAGCTACCTCAGGTGTGAGCACACTCAGCTCTACAGTATCCCATGACTCACAGGCTGCTCAGAGAACACTGAGTGTCCAGCTGGGCAGGCTAAAATTAGAGACTAATAGGTAAGTCTGGGCGTCAGGACACACCAGCCTTCTTGTGACTGTATGTTGGTTTGTGTTTTTAATTATACATACTAGAATAGTACTGACATTATCAAAATTCTATAGTAATGCAACTTATGCTTTAAATGATAGTCATGGTATAGTTGTGACTGATCACATGTATTAGTTTTATTCGTTTCAGCACAATAAGAACACAAGTTAAAGTTGGTCTTGTTTCAGGCGCCCTTTCAAGGAAGATCTGAAAATGTTTATCTTGCTGCCAAGCTTCTGCTTTTTCTCTCCTTCATATGCTGTATATAGCTGATGAATGGTGGTATGTTTTGTTTCTATTAAGGCAGAACACACTGTTCCTTTTGGTAGTTATTCCTGGGAACAAACAAAAGCGAGTCAACAGCCACACGTGAACTGACAAAGGAAACTTCCAGAGTTGTTTTGTGTGCAAAATTCACTGCAGCAGGATTTGTGTTTACAAGCAAGCATTACATCTTTATTTATTTCAAAAGTACTGTGGTTCAGAGATGGAAAAATGTGTGCATTTTTTAAATAAGAGGTGATCCAGAAACTTGTATTTTGGATTTTTTTTCAGAATGTATATGTATTCTGCTTTTACTAAGGTATTACTTTCTTAACTAAAAACACAGATCTCTGACTCCCATTGTTTTATCCAAACAATTTTTCTGTATAATCTTGTTTTCTTTTCATTAACATGTACCAAATAGTCTGTTTGGAGCAGCTATTTTAGCTTTATATGACCCACTGACTTTATATTTCCCACTGACCTCAGTAAATTTTTTATGTGACCTTTGCAGAAGGAGAATACATCTTCAGTACAGTTGTTATGCTGCCAGAACATTCTATGTAGCAGTTGACCCAAATTAAATTAAAACGTTAAACTGCTCTTTACTTGTAAGTGTTTCCAGGAACTTTGCCATAATTAGAGTAATTCATTATACTGTACTATTCTTGATAGAGTAAGAACTCTTCAGTCCTCATTTTACAATTCACTATTTATGTCTGTGGTGAGCATTGAGGAATATTTTGATTTACCTTATTGATAAACTTAAAAGCAACAACACAAACGTGATGCAGATTGTCTCACTTGACTTCTCAAGTTTATGCTCAGGAATAGCATCCTCTTGGATGAGGTATTGCTTTCTAGAACCTTACTTCTGTAAACTTCTTGAATGCAAAACCTTTGGCCAAATAATCACATCCTGTCATACACTCAAATTTTGAGGTAAATAATATGGGCAGTTGTTTAATTAAGGAATTAATTAAAGCTTTATTGGCATTTGCAGCAAGTAGCTACCGAGAGAAAATGGTTTATTGGCCCCAAAGGCCTTTTTTTCAACCAGAATGGGTAGAGGAGGAATACATTAACTGAAAGCTTCAGTTAAAGCCTCAGGCTGCACGACTCTGTGCAGAATACTAATCTGCATCGAGAGTAACCAAGGTGTGGGTGTGTGCAGAGAGACAAAGCAGTGCTGATAGCATGGGAGGTGGACTTTTCAAGAACTGTCAGCTCTAGTGTGTAAGTACTCAAATGCAGCTGTGCTGTTGGTAATCCAACATGTTCTGTGCATTCCTAAAAGTAGCAATCATATAAGAAGCAGTTCATTTCTGTGCAAAGACAGAGTGCTTCTGTTGCACGTCCGCTAGCTGAATTCCACAATGCCCTTATCTCTCAGCATCCCAGAAGAAAAGTTGCAGTGCCTAACTAACAAAACAAAACAAAAAAAAAAGCAAAAAAGCTGCACTAAAATGGAACAGATAATGTGTAGCTCTCAGGCTGACAAAGACTTCAAGGAAGGGATGAAGAGGCTGTGATTCTTTTGAAGTAGAGCTTTCTAAGACTGGAGAGTCACCAATGGGTTTATGAGCTATAATGTGAGCATATGGTTCTCAATCTCCAGTTTCTTTAGCCATGTTTCTGAGTGTGTTTGATTCACAATTCCTCCTTTTTACAAAAATAAATAAAGAAATAAAAATATAAAACAGGAATTTACAGCAGCAAGTTTCACATGTACATTTTCTACTGTATTCTGACTTTTTACCCTTGATCAATTTGAATGGTGCTGGTCACCAAACTTCTAAAGGGTTCCCTCTGGCGTTGTATTATGAGGGATTCAAACATAGGTTCCAGTTTGTTTCTGCTTGTCGTTCTCAAAAGTAATTGCTTAGGAGAGCACCAAAGCTATTTTGCCTTTTCTGACATTCATAAAGCATGGGAGGACAGGTATAAACCCTCTACTATGTGAGGAGAGACCTTGTGTGGATTACAGCGTATCTTCCCCAGTTGACAAACAGACCCATAAGCTGCCACCACTTTTTCATCACTGCTCTGTCCCTGATGTGCTTTTGAAAATATCTGCTGGGGGAATGTGAATTGGCATTCTGCCATACACAGATAAAGTGACAAAGTTCAGCACTTGGTTTATGAAATGGTTCAATAATTGAGAAGAAGAATTCCACAGTTTTGTTTATAACAGAATGCTGGCTGTATAAATTTCACTGAACTGTGTCATACTACCTGCTCTGTTCAGCACGTGTATGTGTCTATGAAGGCAGAGTATTTGCTTTGTTTTGCTGCTTAATAGCTGTAGCTTTAGGAACCAGAAGAGTAGATGCTTCTATCTTCATGTGAGTCATAAAAGTTTATAGTGATAGGATATTCCTAAGGCAAGAGAAGAAATCTGTCCATATCTCTGTCAATAAAGTTTCCAGTTTAAGTTCAGTAGGATGTGTTTCCCTGAACACTTGAAATCACCTTTAAAAAAAAAATAATAATAATAATGCATTTTGTTCCTCTTGCTTCTCAGGTTACTGGAGGAGCTGGTTCAAAAGGAGAGAGAATTTCAAGTCCTTTTACATCAAGCTATAGAAGAAAAAGATCAGGAGATCAAAAACCTCCGGCTTAGGTCACAGCCGATAGGTAAGAAGGTATTTCAGAGGAAAATTTCATACTGGCTACAGATGAAAACAGATAAATTTCTTGTTTTTATTGATCCAGCTTCAGCAAACATGTTTTATTATGTTGCTTTTGACAAAATGTGCTTTGGAGTGCACACTGAAGAAACAAATGGATGAATTTGTTAATCACAATAAAAGTAATAGCACGACTTAAATATTTTTAATGGCAGTTGTAACATTGTGTATTCAAGAGGCTCTATCTAAATGATGAGACAGAAGTGCAACTTAAAGCTCACTAAGTGAAGCTGAGTTTGATCTGTATCTACCTCAAAGAGGGTAGAAGTGCTAATGCAGTTTGGTACTTCAATGTAGTGTGCTTCAAATAAGTGCCACTTTGCAAAAGCAGCTGATTCTCACTGTAAAGCATTGCCTACACACCAGTTGTATGAGTTACCCTGAATATTTAAATTTGTGTAAGAAACTCTGTGTAGACACAATTACAATGATACTGAATTTCTATCTGAGTCATTCTCCGAAGAGGAAAGTATCTGTATCAGATGCTCATGCTGCTTTAACTGCCTTCAGATTCAGGCCCAGGCCCAAACACAGACTGAGTAAAGTAACTGACCATAACCAAGCACAGTAGTTGATGTGAACTGTCCACAGACTGCAACTGGCTGTGGGCTGCAGAACTGACATTGATTTGTGGGGGTACTGCTATCCTAAGGGTGGAGGGAAGAGTGATTGAAGACAGTGCTTCAGCAGTAAAAATGATAGGTGTTGCTTTGGCAACATGCAATCTTCTAAAAAAGAGAAATGCTTGTTCTAGATATTCCTGGATTATCTGTCTGTCATCGTCATTCCACTGGCACAGGGACTGAGGACCCTGATCTCATAAACTGGCTGAGCGTTCAAGGAGCTGATGAGGCCACAATAAACAAGGTAAGAATGGTGCTTTCTGATTGCTTTGTGACACAGATGCAGTACTGTTTTGTGACTGAGCACAAGAAGAAAACAAATAGTCTCTCAAAATGTGTGAAGTAATGAAAATGAATCTCTTTTCAGAGGAAAAGAAAAAGCTACAGATATGAAGGCTATAATTTTATAGATAGATAGATCGTGTAACTGACAAGGAGTAAGAATAAATTAGCCTTGTAAAGAGGCAGTATTGCTTTGCCTCACAGTTTTTCAGCGTCCTCCCAGATGGTAGCAGTTCCTGCTGATTATGCCCTGGATACAGAGAACGTGTTCACCCTTAGCTAACTGTGTGAAGTGAAATCTCATCAAGATTCTGCAGCAAAGGATAGATAATTTTAGAGGTGCTGAGCACCTCAATTTTGGCTGACTTAAGAAAACCTTCATGTAGTTCAAAGGCTTCTTGGAAATTCAAGTATCAAATTTAGATGCCACTTTTGAAAATGTGAATCTTAGCTTTATTTTTTCTTTTTTTTTCCAATTTTTTAATGTAGTATTAATTATGCCTCAATGTACATTCACTGAAGTCAAGATTCTGAGATACCAGTGGTAACAATGGAAATGCCAACTGACAAATGTTTTGAGAAGCTGCAAAAGCACTGTGTTTAGAGTAACGTGGTATGTCAGTGTGGGCAATACACTACACAAAAAATAAGTAGCTTCACTGTGTTTCACAAGGGTGTACAATATGGATTCATTTCTTAGATGCAGCACATGTTGGATCAATTCTAGATTTCCTCCAAACTTCTGTTTCTAAGGGCAGACAGCATATAAGGCTAGATAGTATTTCTAACAAAATATTGATATTTAACTTTTTTTTGCAGTTCTTGGCTGAAGACTATACCTTAATGGATGTTCTCTGCTATGTTACACGAGATGACCTGAAGTGTTTGAGACTGAGGTAAGGCTGCACAGTTAAGTGAACTGCATGCAGCTGCAGCAGGTTTTGTTACATGAACAAATAACTGATACTAAACCCGTTTCTTGGATTGTGCTGCATTGTTTTAATAGAAGTTACACTGTCCAGTATTTCTTGTATCTCTCTATGCAGTCCTGATAAGCTGCTGTAGTGCTTACACATTAAAAACAAGCTTTTCTTTTATAGCCAAGCAAAAGGAATTTTTAAGTAAAGCTTTTACCTTGCACTTGGATACCCTGGGAATCCACTAGAGCCCTGCTTTTACTTTAAAAGGTTGAGACTGCAAAATGTGCTGTAGTTCACCATTATCACAAAGCTGCAGAAATGAACACGGCCTACAGCTAATGCTAGATTTCAGCAAGTCATGCCAGGTGCATCTGCCTCAGCAGGACCAGCTTATGAAGAAACAAGGGAACTGAGGGTTCCTAGTTTTAAAATAATTTTTAAAAAATGGTAGTAAAACTTTAGCAGGTGGTTCCTTCATAACGTTGGCAGCCCGCTGTGGGTTATGCAGGTCCAGAAGTCTGAATTCCAGAAAGCAGGCAACTGGAAAGTAAAAGTTTATCCTGCACTGTAATCAAAAAAGGACTCTGCTCTCTGTTTGAATACGTGTTGGATTTTACCTTTGATCAACCTTCCTACTCAGTCGTAGAACTTTATTAATCAAAACTAGAACAAGAAAATCAGAATGCACCTGAATTGGAATACTTTCAGGCTAGAGAATATTCTCGTACCTGAGCATCTCTAATTTATTTTTTTTTCTTTACAGGGGAGGAATGCTATGCACACTCTGGAAGGCCATTACTGACTTTCGACAGAAACATGCCTGACACTTAAATCTTCCCTTGCTTCTCCGTGGAGAGGAAGAGGTTTCTTTCCAGCACGGAGCAGGTGTGCTGTCAGAAGGACTGTTGCACTTTAATCCAGTATTTGTTTACCAATGTTAAAAACACTGCAGCTTCCTGACTGCTCTTACTCCTGTAATCCCTGAGGAATATGTAAACAACATGCAACGTTATTTTACTTCAACCATTTTTACTTGCAAGTTTTCCAAAAATTGAAAGGGGGAAAAAAAAATTAACTCAAGAAATATCGTACTTAAAGTAACCAGATGTTCATTTCATGGAAAACTGATGTAAGGTTTCATGTGACTGTGCATCACTGGAACAAAACCAAAATGTGACACCTTCTCAATCAAGTTTCTTTTTCTTGTAGTGTTGTATCAGTAAAATGTAGTAGAAATTCATGGTTTCAATCAGAAGTAGATGTTTTTCTTTTAGTGTGCAAGACCTAAGAGTAATTGTTTTTACCTACTGCTCTATATAGTTTAATATTGTTTATTTTTGGTAATTTAAGTTCTATGGTGCATTTGTTTTAGTTGTTTATGTACTACTGAACTGTACCAGTTGCATACACCTCAACCATAGTACTGTTAGCTTGTTCTAAAGCTATCTGACACACACAGTTGAAAATAAAAATAACCTAAGAGTTACTTTTTCCTATATTTTTGGACTTCTAAAATACTAAAGGTGTAAAATGGGAAAATATTGGAATAAAAAAGGAAAAAAAAAAATCACACTGAGTATCAAGGGAAACTTTCTGACGTGTTCAAGTTACAGTGATTTGACTTTGATAATCTATAACCTTGAGTGTTTTCTCTGTACTGGAATTGGTGTGAACAGAACACTGACAACTCCCTGCAGAACACAGTTTTTCTCAGGCGCCTCTGTTTGATGTGATAAAAGAACACCCACCCTCTGTGCACAAAAAAAGTTGTTTTGCTGTATTCTACCTTTGCCTGTATCTCTTTTCTCACACATGGAAAAGGATCATGGACGTTCTCTGTCCATCCACACTGATCATCATCCTGGCATTCCTGCACTGAGATTCTTCTGGGGCATCTGTTAAACAAACAAACCCTAACACAAACAAATTCCCATTCTATCGTGAATAGAACATGCTTAGAATCTACTCCTTTCTTCATAAGTCTTGGTAGTTGGTGAACAGCTTATGCCCTGGATTTTTCAGGTTATGTATTTCCCAAGAAAATTACATACTCAGGAAAGAATGGTAGGAAACACAAACAATTTTAAAAAATCCTAAATGTGAAAAAGTGACTTTAGGAAAACAAACTAATTTGATTTGACAGTGCGAAATAGGATTCTGTGTCAGCCCATGATTAAAGCTTAAAAAGTTCTGGTTTTATGCAGGATGAATAGAACAGAACACAAGTGCATTGCTTTCTCTCTTCATACTTTAAAAGCAAGCAGCCTGTTGTCCATGGCCTATGACTCAGGATGCTCAGGAATGCCAGCTATGTGTGAGAGAAGACAGTGTGATCATTTTCATGTCCATTTTAATGCCTTCACGAGACCTAGCTTGGCACCAGCTGGGAATTAATTCCTGTGGTTTGCTGTTGGCCTCACTAGACCTGCAAAGCTGCTCAGTAACCCATTCCATAGGGCTGTGTCATATTTGATCCAGGGCTAGACAGCCATCCTACCTGAGCACCTGTGGGCTGTGCTTCCCTCAGCTGCCCAGTTTATTCATCCTTGGGCTAGAGCTGTGCACAGTCAGAAAAGAGTTTGTAGCAACCCCACCATGCACTTGCATGTAAATTGTTCTGGAAAGTTGTAAAAATATTTGTAATGGACAGAACGTGCACACCCTTTGGGGTAGAGTGCATCAGGGAGGTCAGCTGGGGATCATAGAATCCTTTGAATTGGAAAGGAACCTTAAAGACCATCTAGTTCAACTCCCTTGAAATGAACAGGGACACCAACAGCTCCATCAGGTGCTCAGAGCCCTGTCAAGCCTGACCTTAAGTGTCTCCAGAGATGGGACATCCACCACCTTTCTGGGCAACCTGTTCCAGTGCTTCGCTACCCTTATCGTAAAAAACTTTCTCCTTATATCCAGTCTAAATGTCCCCTCTTGTAGTTTGAAACCATTTCCCCTTGTCTTATCGCAGCAGACCTTGCTGAAGAGCCTGTCCTCTTCCTTCTTACAGCTTCCTTTAAGGGGGAATCCCTCAGCTTTGCTTTCCGGGGATGCTGACAGGTGCCACTGACTTCAAGTGAGACACGAGATCACATTCTGAGGACCTGGTATGTTTTAGCGGAGGATTCTGCAGCACGGAGCCTTCTGACTTCAGGATGCACTCCTCCCTTTGATTTTAGCAACCTCCTGGTCCTTGGCTAGGGCTGCTCTAGTGCAGGGCTCAGGGTGGCTGAGGCTCCTTCCACTTCTGTAAGAGAGCCAAGCAGAAGGCAAGAAGGAAATCCGGACCACGGCAGAGCTGGCTTTGGACCTTCTCTCGTTCGGCACCGAGCCCAGCCTGCACCCGTGTTACAGCACCATTCCCCTGCACGCAAACCACAGCACAGTTTCACCACCCAAGCCCCGTGTCCCGCCTCACACCGTCAGGGGCTGCCGCAGCAGCCGTGCTCCGAGAGTCCTGCGAGGCAACGAACAAACAGACACCGCAAAAGCACGCAGGGAGATACAGGCACCGGAACCCGGAGGGAGCCGACAGCTCCCGGTTCGTAACCTCCTCACAGCCACCCTCGGGGCAGCGGCCGCTTCCTGCCCGCCCTCACCTGCAGCTACCGCCGGGGGTGGGACGTGGCGGCCTCACCTGCCCGAGGCCGCGGAGCCGCGGGGCGGAGCCGCCGCGCGCGCCGAGGAGGAGACATGGCGGAGGCCGCGGGCAGGAGCGGCGGGCGCCGGCGTTCCCCAGGTGAGGCGCTGCGCGCGGCTCGGGGTGGGCGCGCGGCCCGGCTCGCCCCTACGCGGCCGCGGGGAGCTGCGGCGGCGCGGGGTTGGCGGCGGCCGTTCCCCCCCCGCAACAGGTGCACGGCCGAGCTGCGGGGCTCTGCCCGTTCTTCCGCTGGCACCGCGCGGCGGCGGCCCCGACCCCGCGGTGCCGCAGCGCCCCGGCTGCGGAGCCGGGGTGGATGCGGGACGGCGACGGTGCGTCCCCGCGGGGCCCTGCAGCACCGCTGGCCTTCGGGGCTGACCCGACCGGCTGCCGCCGCCCCCGCGTAGGTGGCCTTGCTGGGGCGGCGTTCGGGATCTCTTGTTTTGTCCTGAGAGCGAGGAGGTGTGGGCGTATGGAAGCGGGCGGAGCGCTACGTGGCTGCTGCAGGTGCAGCTTTGCGGCTGCGGGGGCTGCCTGCAACTCTCGGTCCCCATCTCCTTCCCCACGCCGCACAGCGCGGACGCTCTGCGGTCCTTCGCTCCTCCCGCACCCGTTGGGTTCGTGGCTGAAGGGCGTTCATCAAAGCAGCCGCGTGGCTGCTGCTTAATTAACGTTTCCACAACGTAATGTTTTTAATACATATTTGATATAACGTGGGCATGCAACAGCGAGCAACAGCTGCGGGCAGGCCCGTCCACGTGCCGCCTGTCGTTAAGGAGGTTCAGTACGCTGCGCTTTGGCTCGGAAGCCCTTTTCGCAAACGCAGCCCCGCTGCAGAACGCGACCCGCAACGCGCGGGGATGGCGGCCCGCTTCGCTTCCGACGGGAGGAACGGGATGCCGGGCTGTTTTCTTTGAAGCCACAAATCATTTTCCGGCTCTTTCCCGGGTCGCGTTAACTCGATGTTTTCGCTAATTGCCTGAGCGGCGTTTGTTAGAACTGGAGACGACGACGCACGTTTTGCAGGCGCGCTTTAAAAAGACGTCCGTGGTGTAGATGAATTCTGCGTTCGCTTCGCCTCGTGGCACCGCGCTGCGCTCCCGCTTACCGGGCTCACCGGGCTCACCGGGCTCCGGTGCTTTACCCGAAGCCGCACGGGGGGCGGACGGGCCCCGAGAGCCGCCAGCTCCCCGCCGCTGGGAGGCGGCCGCGGCTCCCCGCGGGGCCGCGTTGTTTCCCACCGGCCGCCAGGCGGCGCCCGCGGCACGGCCCGCTCCGCCTGTACCGCTGGGCCGGCACAGGCTGGCAGCAAAGCGCGGGGCGGTCGCGGTGCTATCGACGGAGATACGGAGATCAGCGGAGAGCTCTGCCTGTCCTATCCGTAGTTATCTCACGTTAATAGTGTGACTATTTCCAGCTTGTTAAATGGTGCTGAAGCTTTAGTGATACGTTTTTGACAGGAGGAGTGTCTGCTAAGGTAGCTACACTTGTGTGCGCTATCGCTTTACTTTGGGTTCATGTTGAGAACGGACATTCCTTCCTACGTGTTTCTTCAAATGTCAAAAATCATAATTTGCCATAATCTGAGACCGCTGCCATCTTATTTTAATGGCGATTTGTTTCTTCAGCACAGATAAACAAACTTAATGCTTTACAGCTGGAAATTATTTGTGGCGTTAAATGTAATTAAATGTGATCAGCGCAGTAATTGCCTCAATTATGTATATGGGGTAGAATCACAACGGCGTAGTTTATTTTTCACTTGGAAAAACGTGCATGCAGTGCAGGCTGCAGCACGCTGCTGGTGCTGCGGCAATTCTGCACACCCGCTTTCCCTGCGGGAGGGAAAGCCCCCTCCATGCAACTTCTGTTGTCCAATTGCAGTGCTGTGAGGAGCTGCTGTAGAACAAGATAACGTGTAGCCTCTGTTACGTGCATTCAAGGTGAAGGCGGCTGTGAGAAGATGGTGCTTCTGTAAAGCTGGTTTCGATTTAATTCTGCACGTGCTCCCAAGTATTGATTCTGGAGTCATGTGGTATTTGCTTTTATTAAAGTCAATCTTTGCTTTCATTAAAATGAGACATATTTATAACCTCAGTGGATTTAGAGAAAATACTTGAAAATGTGGATTCTGGGAGTTCTGTCGGAGTTCAAGGAAAGTGAGCTGTAGTTGTCTGCTAAGAAAACATGAGAGGATGGGCTGCCTGATTGAAGTGGGTGGAGTTAGCATCACCCACTCCTCTTGACTTTGGGAGCCCTCAGGGATTGCAAGTGATGGAATGACTTATGCTCCATATTGATAGTCCAGGTATAAGGAACTCGTGAGGAAAACATGAAGTACTGATGCCTCCAAATAGTTTTCATGTCAGTGTCTGATACTCTAACGTCTTCTTCTCAAAGAAGGTAGCCTACAGCTCTGGGCTTTTCAGGTTCATCTAACAAATGTGCTGAGAAGATGCCAAGAGAGTGCTGTTAATTATGCATAGCATCAAATTCTTCACAGGATTTCATCCACCAAGTGCTGTTGGTAATACACTGAAGGAAAAAAATTTAATTTGGTCTTGGCATGTTGCCTTTGCTTTGAACTATTTCACATTTCTACCAAAGTTTAGTACATAGGGAAGGTCTCTTCATTCTCAGGGTGCTTTACAAGCACTTCCACCTTTTGATGTGCATGCAGGTGAGGAATTATAAAACTATGCTCTTTTCACAAGCAGAAGCAGTGAGGAGACTGCCTAGGATAATTAGCACTGATGACTTTTGCTTTCTGCTAAGTTTCTGTCTCCTGCTTCCCCATCCAATCCATTCCCATACTTCACTGCGTTTCTGTATTTAATTGAGCAGGGACTGAAGCAATCTGGTGTTCTGCTATAGGCCTGATCCTGTATCCTGCTGTCACAGATAGGTTGGACCACTCTTAGGCAACTCTTTTCAAATTGCGTTGTTATTCATCACTGTACGCATTGTGCAATTTTTATTACTAGTCATGCTATGCAAATTTATTTAATTAAAAGTGTAACAAGACGTGTCAATGTTTGTCTTGCGTTTGATGGCTTTACTGGTGCATGTGTTTGAGCTCATGGATCCGTCGGTGGGATCCCTGCCTCGCATGGCTCTGAGCGAGTTCCAGTTGGTGTGGGGCCGAACGGTTCTGCTCTTTCTGGAGTTAAAGCACTTGATGCAATGACTGCAATGCAATGACGCAGATGCAGTGACTGAATGAAGAAGTTGTTCATGGCACTACTGTATTATTATGGCCGTGACTTTTATAAGAGAGTTGCTCACTTAAAGCTATTCAAGGGTGTCTATGCACTTGACGGCATTCTCATTACTCAAAAGATGTGAAGGTTTCCCTTCTTATTTTCGGGCATTTTAGATTCTGTGCTATTGATTAATACAGGGTGCCTTCTTTCCACCTTCTTGGAAGGTAAAAAAAAAAAAAAAAAAAATCAGTCATTATAGACTAAACAACAAAAAAATACATATTTTAAAGATGTATTCCTGTAAAATCTACAAGTTCTTTACTATCTTGCATATTTACATAAGAAATCTTTGAAGAGAAATCTAAAAACCTCTAAAGATGAGGTTATTCTCTATTTTGACAATCAGAGGTAGGAGGAAAAGAGAACAGCAGTGGCAGAAGAAAAATGAGGTGTGTTTGAGGAGTGGTTGGCTTAATGGGAATAAGTAATTCTTATGACAGTAAAGCTATTTCTGTGATTTCCAACTTGTAGGAAGTTGTTATAATAGGGAAAAAAAGATCTGTCTTTTTAAGGCTGTTTTGCTCTGTCCTAGATTCGCATGGCATTGAAAATAAGGTTTTCAGTTCTTTGATGCTGAATAAATAGCTGTTCTCTCATGCCAAGAAGAAAAAAAAAAAAGGCTCTATTTGCTTGAGTTTGGGCCTGATTTAAAATCTACTAAATTAAGTAGAAAGTATATGCAAGGAGATGAATCTCCTGGAGAAATGTAGGCAGGGATCGCATTTGGAAGTTAGTTATTATGCGTATGTTCTGATATGTAGCTCTGTCATACATTTTTTTTAATGAGTTCATAAAGCTTTTGGCACAGATGACTATTAATGTCAAAAAATGTCCACGTAAAATATGGTTGCATGCTGTATTCTGTGCTCACACTGTTTTTATACATATATACAGGTTTTGAATGGTAGGTACTGTTTTTGCAGGCTAGTGTGGGGTCTGTTAACCATACCTGGATTTCCCTTATTGTTTCCCTGACTGGAACCCAATTCCCAGTGAAACCTTATTATTCCATGCTGGGAAAACAGCAATATAAATGCAAAATGCCATCTCCTTTCTTGATGCTAGCTTATAGGATGGGGACCTATCTTTTCCTGACCCTCCATACTAGGCACATCACAAATAGCTTAATGAAACATTTGCAATCCAAAAAGGAGCACATGTTAAAATAACATGTTGACTTAATCTAATTCTTGATACCAAGTGCATTTGAGTTGAGAAGAAGCTTTATTTTTATTTTAAGAGGCCTTGAAGCAATATCCAAGAGCAGAAGTGGAACAGTTTTTATTTTGCTTGGCAAATACTATGACCCAGAACCATCTTAAGGTTATGTATTATTTTGTCCCCTACAAGAAAATGAACTTCACCTGTTAGCAATTTTGCATAAAGCTGGAGTAGGGTAACAAAGGGAGTGTGGAAATTGCTCTAAAAGCACTGAGGCACATGGACATTCTGTTCAGCTTGTGGTTTTTACCATCCAAACTTCTTGTTATTGCTTCAGTAGCGGCTGAGTATATTTTAGAATAGTAAAAATAAGTAATAGTAGTGTAGTGGTCATAGTTATAAACTCTTACAAAGTACTTTAGAAGAAGGAAAAATAAAAGAATCAGTGAGTTCTTTCAGGAGTTAGGCTGGTTGGGTTTTTTTTTCCTTTTTTGGGGGGTGGGGAGGAGAGATGAGGGAGAGGTTTTTATGATTTGATGCTGTCCCCTAACTTCCCATAAAACAGAAGGTAAAGACTTCTGCTTAACTGCTTACTCTTTAGCTGTAGTATTTTTCTTAAACTCTATTTTATCTGCCTTTATCCTGAGAATACTGCAGGAGAAAGATGTGAGATTTCTGTAAAATGTAGCTTGTTGAGTGCATGTACAGTGAGTGGAGGAAAAACCTGAGTACTGTGATTCAGCAACATCTTATGAGTGCTTCTGTATGGAGGGCTTTTCATCGACAACTTGTCTCTGAATTGATCCTTTCCCTCTTCTGTAGTGCTATATGATTTTATATTTGATTGGTTTGCCTGACATGTCCAATAATATAGAGTGGCTTCTAGTTAGTGTACTTGATATCTTTTTTTTTCTTCATTTTCTTTTCTTGAAAGCCTATGCAGTCTTAGTTACCACAGGTTACTGCTGCCTGTAAAAGATGCACGTTGCCCTGTCCTCGCTGGGTTCCTCCTTCACTTTCTGTTCATAAGCTGGCCGGTGTTGGACAAGGCTGTAGTCTGCCCTACCAAAACAGAGATCCGACCTCTCCCTCAAACAGGGAGATTCGCCTCACCGAGAGAAGCTCAAGGTATTGGGTTGGCAGGGTGCTGCTTCTGTAGAGTGTGAACTCATTGCATGCTGCTTGTTATGGACCCAGCAGTGAGTTTCGTATAGTATTTGTGTGGTTATGAAAGTGATTCTATGAATGAGACACAACATCTGGAGTTCCCCACTGAAAATGATCAGATTGCTTGCAGTAGACCACAGCAGTTGTTGTGGTGACTGACTTTATGTTTACTAGGTGAGATATCAAGTTGAATGTCTGATGTTAAAGCACAAGCATCAATTAGCACGTTGTTATAAATATTCACATGTCCCAGATCACAGTATAATTATCTTTATAGTCTTTATTCAAACTCTGTCAGGTAATTCGTTGTGCATATTATTACACCTGTCGAATCCAGCAGGTGGAAGTGGATGTGCTGCAGTGTAGTGATTACGGTGATAATGAGTTTGAATGTGATGTAGGAAGAAGAAAGTCCTTGATGCCTTCAAGATGCCCAGTTGCCTGATTCCATCTCCTGAGAACCCAGACCTGACAGTGAGGGCTGAGCCATGACTGTACTGGTGTATGATGTGCCTAAGAGGCAGTGGGTTGTTTTAAGAATAGCTCCAGAACAGAATGTTTGAAAGGGTTAGAGCCCTGTTGTGGTGACTGAAAGCAGGGAAAGGAAGGGCAGCAATGCTAAGCAAAGCTGGCAGGGAGGTGGTGCTTTCTGCTACTTCTGTGTTGTTGGAAACAAAGGAAACACATGGAAAGTATTTCTGGTACCAACTGCAGACCGATGCTGGTGGATGTGCCTGCACTGCTGTGTATTATTTGTGGTAGGCATGTTTGTGGATGGGAGTGGGAAATGGAGCTGCTTCTCTTGCATGACAGTCTGTATAAACCCCAGAGGGCGAATCACTGAGCTAAGAACAGCCTGTGTTAAGAAGGATTTTCCTCACTCCTCTTGTTCACGCCTCACAGTACACAGCGTCTGGCAGATGCTGACAGATGCTGTCACGCTTGATTTCTGTGCACACCCACATAGTTCCCTGGCAGGGGGACTGGTGGCAGGAGGTAGCCAGGGGGCAATGGCTGCTGTTGTGGGTTGCAGGCCACGCTCAGGGCCAGAGCCCCAAACAGTACAACTGCCTTGTTCAGTGCTTGCTGCCCCACCAGAGAGAGGAGGGGTGGTCAGCATCCCAGGCCACCACTGTCAGCTCCAGCCCTTCTCTTTCAGGATGCTATCCGTGTGACTGAGGTGGCCATGCATGTCTACACACCTTAATTTCTCAAGTGTGAGCCACCTGTAGACTGATCACCTAGTGTGTGGTGCATCAGGCTACACATTTTTCTTTATGAACTCTAAAGTGGGGGAAAATGCTCTGACTGTAACATTGAAGAGATGTTGTAGCTCACTTCTTTTCTTTAGTGGCATTTGGAATGGCGAGAGGTTGAAGTGGGGGTACCTGAAAAGAGGTTGTGTGTTGTGGAGAGGTTTGAGTCGGCCTCTTCTCCCAGGTACCAGCGATAGGATGAGAGGCTTCAAGTTACACCAGGGGAGGTTCAGGTTGGATGTTAGAAAACTTTCTTAGAGCGGTGAGGACTGGCACAGGCTGCCCAGGGAGGTGGTGGAGTCACCGACCCTGGACGTGTTCAAGAACCACGTGGATGTGGCGCTGAGGGGCATTACATGATTATGAGGCATGGTGGGAATGGGCTGATGGTTGGACTAGGTGATCTTAGTGTCTTTTCCATCCTTAGCAATTCTCTGACTGTAGGGTGAGGGCACAAAGTGCAAAGAGTGTGGGATGTTGTGCAGAGGTCAGGAGCAATGTGCAGGTTGCTCAGCCTGTGTGTGAGGGCTCTGCTGGATGTGGCCAGAGAGCTCCGGAATGCAGCGGCTGAAGGGAGCCTCAGGAGCCTTTGTTCACCTTGGTTGGTCTTAGCTTGGTTTGCAAAGTGAAAGTTAATGGTTGGTGCTGTAAAATCAGTGTTGTGGTACCAGATGCTAACTGCACAAGTCGTTTAGTTGCCCCACGTGTCTGTTCCAGCCAGAGAGCCTGATTTCGGAGTTCCCACACACCTGCCTGCAACAGTGGGCGTATGCATTCCTCATGCAGAAAGCACGCGGTGCCTAAGAAAGCGATTAAATTAAGGGGAGGGAGGGCAACGTAGACATATATGGAAGACGACTCATCCTCCTCGCTTTAATGAAGCTTAACTCCCCGAACAAGAGCAGGCAGAGCAGCGGCACAGCGCAGGTTCTCGGCGGACCCCGCGGCCCGCAGCAGGACGGGGCCGCCCTGGGCAGGAGGTGGCCGTGTTGTCAGGGCAACGGCCCGAGGCGGCGGATCGGGTTCTGTCCTCCCGCGCTGAATATTTCAGCGTGCCGTAGCTGGGAGAGGAGGGTGCCGCGGAGGGCTGCGATCTGGCTGGAGCGAGTTAAAGGAGCGGCAGAACCGGTGTGCCTTTAACTGGGGCTTTTTCCCGAAGAGCCTCTCCGCGCCGAGTGGATGCTGCGTCGGTCAGCTGTTTGCGTCCCGCTTATCCATAGGGGATCTGCTACCGGCGCTCAAATGAGCAGGCGGCGTCGCAGCTAGCTGCTGTGCAGCGGCTGCCGGTGCTCGCCCTGTTTTTATTTTATTTTTTATTTTTTTAAATAAGAAGGAGACGACAACAGCATGCCCGGCGCGACTACTGTCCTCCGTCAAGAGAGGCTGAAGAAGACAAGTGCCAGGCCCAGCCCTCTGGGTTTGTTCACCATCACCGAAGAGGATGAGCAGCAAAAGAACGGCAATTCCAAAAGACCGAGAGGTATGCGCGGCTCCGCGGCGTCACCGGCGCTGTGTGCGCTGCGGGGCTCCGCCACGGACAGGTGCGGCTCGGCGGCGTAGTGGCAGCAGTGCGCTGTGCCTGATGGATAAATGGGCGCCTTTAAAGCACCCGGGCTGTTATGCAATCGTCTGCTTGGGATGGGAAAGGGAATCTACTTTTTGGTTCTTGACCCCGTTTTCAGGCAGAGATGAAGGTCCTGCTTCAGAATGGTGAATTTGCGTGTTTGCTTGGCAAGGATTTCTGCGCTCAGTCTGCAGAAGTACCTGTGAAAAGTGGTGGCTGGAGGCTTGGGGAACACCAGCCTGAGATAAGGGACAGCTTTGCTGAAGGCAATATAAAATTATCTTCTGTGCGTGTGCATAAGGGGAAGTGTGTCTTCAGGAAGAGTATAAACATATAAAGAGTAAAACCTCCCAAGGAGGTTGTGGATGCCCCATCACTGGAGGCATTCAAGTCCAGGCTTAATGTGGCTCTGAGCAGCCTGGTCTGGTGGTTGGTGACCCTGCACATAGCAGGGGGGTTTAAACTAGATGATCACTGTGGTCCTTTTCAACCCAGGCCATTCTATAATTCTATGAAATAAATATATACATGTTTAGTTAGACTTAGATAAGCCTGACTAAGGACGGGGCACTCTCACAAATAGTAACTGCGAAAGAAAAATTATTTGTGGCTGTGTGGCAGTAGTGGAGGGATGCTGATGATCGTTGATTTGTATCAGTGCTCCCACCTTGGAGGTTTCAAGGCCAGGCTGGATGGGACTTTGAGCAACCTGGTCTAGAGGGAGGTGTCCCTTCCCATAGCAGGGAGGTTGGAACTAGATGATCTTAAAGGTCCCTTCCATCCCAAACCATTCTACGACTCTGTGATCAGAGATCTGCCAAACCTGTGTGGCTGCTGCTTATTTTATGTCGTGTCATTAATGTTTTCCACCTGGATCCTAGTGTTTGAATTCTGTTGGTCTGGCAGGGATGCTGCAATTTACAGTTGTGCCTGGATTCTTAGCTGTCTTCTTCTTCTTTTTTTTTTTTTTTTTTTTTTTTTTTTCCCCCCCTGTGGTCATATGATTACATTTACATGATCCCACTTTTTTTTATTTTATTCAAGTAGGAAAAAAAAATTGCACTAGATTTTTTGTTTACCTAACATCTACCAGTTTTGTAGCCTCAAGACAGTGTTTCAAATTTCAGACACTGCCATTCTACCATGTAACAGAAGAGCCCTGCAAGCAAGCATTTAAATAGCAAATTTATAGTATGTATATTTATTACAGCTAACAAGGTGCTTTTTTTTTTTTTTTTTTTTTAACCATGAAGGGAAAAAGTAGCTTGGTAGCTTTGACAAAATTCCTGAGTTTTGAATTTACCTGGTTTTGCACCTCGTGCTTTTTCCTCATAGTAGTGAAGGGTTGGACAGATTCAAGCATCGAAGTAATATTGTATTGCTGGTCCTTGTTAATGTGCCTCCAGTGCTGGGGTCTTGTGTGCACAGTTCTGTGCATTTGAAATTGCCCGTGTGAAATGGAGATGCAAGCTCTAGTATGATGATGAGCTTTTTAATGTTTTAAGAAGGATATAGTTTTCCTTTATCAACCCCTGGGTGACTTCTGGAGTCAGCAGCCACAATCGATACTTTTCCTGGTTTTGTTCAGGGGCACCAATAGTTTCCCAGGGTAAAAGTTCTTGATGGCTTGGCCACTATTTTCTGCTTTCAGCTGTCACACAGATATGCTCATCCTTTGCCTTTCTCATTAAAAGTGAGATTCCATTTCTGATCTTCTTTTCCTTTTATTGCTGTGAAATGTTAGTAGTCAAATAGTTTGCTCCCTGTGCTCCCAACACGTGCATGAGGGATTTTACTAAGATTAAAATTTGGCAGTGTAACTTGAATACTCTTGGTGAAAGTTCAGGAGGCTGTATAAAGCCTTCTCATATACTATGAGTACACTTCTTTGATTTTTCTGGTAGTAATTAATGAAATGGCTCTTACTGTCTCCAGAACTGCAGTAGTTCTTTGCCCTTCTGTATGTGCAAGCACTGGGGTTAGAGCTGGAGTCCCCACACATGTAGACTACAGGTGGTGCACTCACTGCCTGCCTGGCACTGGGGGAGGTTGCTGGGAGAGTGGGACCGATGGATCTGCATGAGGCTGCCCTCAGGCTTCAGGGCCCATTGTTTGGTTGCTGCTGTGCACTGTTTGCTTCATCTTAGTTCTCAGCCTGCCTTCGTTGCTGTGTGCTCATCATGCTTTGGCAGCTGCTCAGTCTTTTCTTTTCTGAGCACAGGCTCAATCAGTGGTGTGTTTGTGGAGGTGGGCTGTCCTCACCTGCAGCTCCTGTAGTCATGCTAGGCTCTCTTTTTACTGCAGTTTGAAGGCCCGTGATGCTCTGATACTCCAAAGTATCTCCTTCCTCCGTTAAAGACACTTGAATAACATCCCAAGTTTTAAGATATTCCACATTTTGGGTGGTTCAGGCCATCTTGCAATACTAAGGCTGACTTACAGTTCATACAAAAGTTGTTCTTGTAATCTGGGAAACATATCTATGGGGATTATAAACTGGTTAATAATTGCAAGACTTTCTGTAAATTGGTTTCAGTATCAGCCATGTCTTGTCCTGGGTTGGCTGTACTGTGATCTGAGTTAGGTGGACACAGAGCTTGTTCTTCCAGTGTAAACAAGCAATGAAATGAAAGTGTTTGTCAGGCATTATTTGTTTAGTCTGGAGATAGGAAAAGCCTGCAGCAATCTTTGTAGCCATGTGCTTCTGATACTTTCTTTCTTGCATTCACTGCTTTCTCATCCACGTTTCAGCTTCCTCTCCTCTTCCCTTTGCTCCTATCCCCTCTTAACAGCCAATTGCATGTCTTAGGAGGATGGAAGGAGGCAGTAATTGGTTTCTGGATTCTGATTACAGTTGCTGCTTGCCTCTATGAATCAGTTAACTAACTGGTAGCTAGAAATGTAAGAACATTTTCTGTAGTGTTTTTTTTGTTTGTTTGTTTGTTTTCTATAAACCTGAATGTGAGTTTCAGGGTAGTCTGCATCTATTAAGTCAATATTAATAATACTCTATGGGATCAGACTGGGGCTGAAATGTTGGTCACAAGTGGATGGGGGGGGGGCCCCCCCGGGGCTGGCGAGGCACAAGTGTTATTCTGCTAAATCTGTTCCTTGGAAGTCTTGGAGGTTTTCAGATAGTGCTTGTATCTCAGAGTCTTGTCTCATAGACATTCATATGAGGTTGTCCCTTGTTCTATAATTATTATTTTCTGTATTTGTTGGGATATATTTGAATTTTCTTTAGTGTTTTTTTTTTTGTTGTTTTTTTTTTTTTGTTTTTTTTTTTTTTTTTTTTTAATTTTTACTGATTTCCTTTCTCCTTTTGCCAGAATAGTTGTTCAACCAAGTTAGTTTCAGTTAGATGCTTGGAACATAAACTAGTGAGCTCAAGTGCATAAATGACCAGAGAGCTACAAATAGTACTTTAAGGAACCCAAACGTCATGTCTCAGCCTGATTCTTTTAAGGGTTGTTTTTGTTATAAAATTTTAACAGAGGGAAAAGTCATGTCTTATTTGTAAGCCTGGAGTGGTGAGAATTGGCACAAGTAACCAAGCTGTGCAGTACTCACACAGACTGGTGGCTGTCCAGACTTCCAGGCAATAAATCCTGGGTACTGTTTGTTGGTTGAAGTCAAAGCTTGAATTGAGGCTCAATTTCCTACTGGGATTAGCATCTGCCTAAAACAAATCTTGCAGGCATGTCTGCTTTTGTTATGTTAAGCAGACCTAGAAATCGTCCACAGTAAGGTAATATGTTTCTGTCTCCAAAGGGACCATTTAGACATCTTCACTTTCATCGTCAGTTGTTAGAGATGTGCAGTATTGGCATTTAGAGCACATTTTTCACTTGGTGTCATTTACTTATATAGATCTCTCAGCATACATTTTTTTTTCTATCTTTCTGCAAAAGCCTAACTTTTGCAGCTGTCCTAAGTCTCTGTGTAAAGCAGTGTGCTTTTTGTTTGTCTGTTTGTTTCTTTTTTGAGACTTAGCACACACAGTCATGTTATTCTGCATATTTTGTTTAGGCTACATATTTATATCAGCGTCATTAGTCCCTTAAAGCTTGTTCTGTAAAGCAAATAGTTTCTGGGGCTGAACATGGTGGGTGTTTTGTTCTGCAACGTAAATCACAAAGATGCAGCCAGGTAGATTAATTTTAAGCCATCCATGCTGTGTGAGCACCATGGCCTCAGAATTGATAAGTTCTGCCTCCACTCCTCCCTCCTTGGGTGGGGAGGGGGAGATGAAACCTCTCAGATTGATTGTTTCTGAAACTACCATTTGAAGAGCATAGAAAAGTGATACATTTCTAGGTTATGCATTTTCATTATTAATAACTGAAACAGCTATCTTACTGTCCTCACAGCAAATCAAGAGGAGATCTCAACTAACCTAACAGTCAAACTCTTCACCTGCCTGCTGATTTAAAACTGATGAAGGGAATGTGTTTCTAATTTGCCAAGTGACTATTGCTGCTAATACAAAGTCAGACAAACATGCTTTAGTCTCTGAACAGTAACACTGATTCTTTTGTCATCTTGAAAACAAACAAGAGGAGGTCTTTTTCCAGTCCTTTGGTGCATGGCAGCGATGGCTGTGATTACCAGCGGGTTCTGATGCTGTTGCCTGGATTATAATGTTTTTGCATGCTGCTGTTTGAGCTATAAGCTCTGCTCATCCAGGGAGATGAGGGAGAGTTCTTAGTTTATTGCTTAGTCTTCATGTTCTGCCTGTATTAGGGAAAACATCAGTTCCTTCTTAAACTGAGATTAATAGCTTAAAAGTTGCCAGTTTGTTCCTGTGTTTACAATCAAACAAACTTTAAAAGACCTGAAAGAGAAGGAAGAATTTTGGTATCCTCAAAGGCATTAAAGTGAAAGTCCTGAAAACTGAAATGGTAAACCTACAGAACGGGTACTGCACGGGGCGTGGAAGTGCAATCTTATCCCATGCTGTGGAGTCTGTGCCTCAGACTTGATCCAGAATGGCAGCTTGGTCTCTGCTCTCCACCACACTTTAAAGCAGCAAAGCTGCCTGGGATGGAGGCTCTCCAGGTGCAGCCCCTTGACACTACTCAGTAGGGCGGCCTCAAGTTCATTCAGGGCAGAACAGTCAGCAGCTGTTAAAAGCTGGGGAGCTGGTTCACGGGAATCAGGTGTTGGAGGTTTTCATGGCAACTGGTGGCCTTATCCTGCCCATCTGTGTCTGAGGGAGTCAGGGGAAGGAGTGGTGAAGGAAGGAGAGGTTCCAGTTCACATTACAGCATGTATCGCGTGGAGGGGCAGGGCTGAGAAACCAGGACGACATGCTCTGTGAGCCTGCACTTTCCAGTGAGTTTTGTTCATGTTTCTGTGCATTTCCTTCTTTTTGCAAGCCAGTGCCAGAAGATGAGGGTCCAAAAGTATCTGTTATTTTCATGGATACTTTTTAAAAACTTAGTTTTGTAGCCTAGTTTTCAGCTGTTGAGGTTGCAGGTTGGTTTTTTTTTTGGGGGGGGAAGCTATTGCAAGGCTGTATCCTCATAAGGTTTAATTGTCTCTAGTCATAGATAGGGATCAAGAAACAATTCCTTTGTAATAAGGGAAAACAGATCCTAATGTGAAGTTAGTTTATCTGTAATAAAACAATGAGACTGTGCTGGAAGTCTGAGGGCAGTAGGGAATATGTCTGTAGTAAAGCAAATCTGATTTGTTCATTCTCTGGCTTTCAGAGTGAAAGTCCCAGGTCTGAGGACCTGGTGTGTGTTGTAACATAGTCTGTTTATCAGAGGTTGCGCTGGGATTACTGAGGTTATCTATGCTGGATAAGAATCATCTTACTTCTAGCTCAGCTCCTTAGGAAGGGGTTTCCGCTGCTGATTCTGGACAACTGTAATATATTTAATCAGTAGCTTCTGTAGGAGAAGCTGACTGTAGTCTATTCACATGTCTGGGGAGCATATTCAACTTCCTGAGTATGTGGATTGCAGAAGTCCAAAAAAATGTACAGTGTTGGTATTCTTTAAAGTTTAATAAGATGTCTGATAAAAAGAATCCAGCTTCACTGTGCCTCCAAACTGAGAATAATCCAAATTAGTTAAAAGATTGAATTCTGCAAAATGTCTGTTATAAGTAAATTAGCTTATTTCAACCAATGCGTAAATGGTGACATAGTATTCATCAGAGCTGTCTGCAAGCTAACATGGTCCAGTATTTGATTACTGTGCTTGCAGGAGAGATTGCTTGTTGAGGTTGCTGGAAGATCTGAGTTCAATTGAACTTAGACAACTCTCAGAAAAGTTTTATATAATGAAAGACAGCACTCATGGGAGGCTGATAGCAAACAGTTAAGTTTTTTCCTAAGTCATTGTTTCTTTAAAACTGCTGAGTTGGGAATTTAAATCCCAATTGTGGAAAGATGCATATAAAAGGAATGCAGTTCAGTGGTAATTTCTTATGTGAGAGTGAGAAACATAGAAACATGGAAAGTGATAGAGCTGCCAAACAATCCTCAAGTTCTCTGAGGTCTTGTAGCATTCTTTTTTTTTTTTTTTTTCCTTGCAAATATGGAAATATTTTTTTTTCATGAGGTTACTACAATATTATGCCATTAGCATGAAGTGGCATTACAGTTGCCTGGGTACCCTTGTGTTTGTGTTTTGCAGTGCAAAAGTAGGATAATAGCTAAGCACACATCTCATTAAGAAACGTTGCAGTTTGATCCCCTGGTGTTTCAGTGACTGCAGTGTTGTCAGGAGTGTTAGTGCTCTTGCTGCTCTACAAGGTTGCTTAGAAACTGCTGCATCTGTTTTCTCCTTCAGACTTGCCATTGTATCCAGGTAGATAGAAATCTGGCTGTATTTTTAAGAGAAAAACTTTGCTTGCCATATTGAGCTGTAGAGAGCTCCGTGAGCACTCTTCTGTATTGATGCTGTTAATCATGAGCAAGTGATGATAGAACTCCAGTCGTTGCTGGGCTCAGCAGAATCAGTGGGAGTAGAGCGTTTTTCTTGCACAAACTCGCATGTGTACGTTCTTTGCTTACTCAGCTAACCACAGAGTACTTTTTGTGCTTTTTTTCCCTGCTTCTTTAAGTTTGGTCTGCGCTTTACAATTGGAGAACTTGTTTTTCTGGTATTTGAGAATTAAGAGTTCTGTGTGAAAGCATCTCAAAAGAGAGTTGTACTATTATCAGAAGTCTTTTCGGAAGCAAATTGCATTTTAAAATTATGCTGGGAAATTTGGCGCAGTCTATCCAACCTCAGACCACAATGGCAGTGTGTCAAGAGAACAAGTGCTATGATGACTGATGCAAATTGATGTATTTTAATGAACTGTGTTCATGTAGTGTGAAGATGCATTTCGTTAGGCACTTTTTTTGCATCGAAGCACCACTTGGAACTCATATACACTTTACCTGCATTGCAGTGAAGCATGGGATGGATGTTAATGTCTTTGGGTCCAGTGTGTATAATGATGGTAGGGGGGAGGAGGGCTATGGGCTATGTTTCATCTGCATTCCTTTGCTTATTAAACATCAGAAGTGAAATTAGGGAGTATTCTAAAACTTAAGTTTGAATTTTCATGTTTCATTTCTTAAGGCTGAGTGTTTGTCTTGTTCAGAGGAGAGGAATGAAGTTTACTAAACTTTGCACAAACATCCTGTCTCACTGGTTTGTAGGTTTGAGTGTGACAGCCATTGAATATCCACACTGTCCCAGACCCCATCTTTATCGGTATGTGTAGATATGACTGCTTAGTTTAACTCAGTATAGAAATTACTAGGGATAGCATGCAGATTGTTTAAATTATTTTTTGCTAGCCGTTTCAGAGAAGCACTTGAATGCTAGCTTCTATTTCTGCTTTAAATTATTAACTCACAGCTAATGGATAGAATAAACAACATGCAGGTCACTGTAACTCCACCTGGGTGCAAGTTTCTCCAGGAAGGAAGGGTTCATATCTCTGTACCTGGAGGGGGGAAGTAGAGTATCTTCTAATTACTCCAAAGCTGTTGAAGCCTCGGTGTATGATAATGCATGTCAGCCTCATAGCTGTGTCTCCAAAAGCAGGAAGTTGAATAATTGTGCCTCGAAGTACTTGTGAGTTTCTGCTGACCGTCCTAGGTTTGCTCTTTAGCTATGTAGAAACAACACTCTTTTTCTTAGAGATTAGCCATGCTTTTGTAGTTTTGAGTTCATAACTGTAGTCTTCTAATCCGTAGAGCATATCTGTGCAGATGTCAACAGGGAGAAAATGGGTATGGAGTCCAGAGTTCTGAGCAAATCCAGCACGAGTGTCTGAGACTGGTGGGAAGCACACTGTGGAAAGTAGCAGAGACTGCAGGTTATAGAAATCCTGCAGCTGGTGTATCCTTCACTTTAGCTGATGCTCTCCTTTTCTGGTACTACGGTCTGCACAGCTGGCTGCAGGGAAAGCAGGAGTATCTCATTAGAAGCCGTAGATTTACAGTTTTTCCTCAGTCTCAGTAAATCATTTCCAGGAATGTCTTTTGGAGGCTAAATTTAAGATCAACTTAGAAAAGGAACTGAAGAGTTAATTTGCTAAGGAGCTGAGTTACTTGGAAACCTCAAGAACTCAGGAGAAATACTCAAGGTACTCAAAGTCCAATGAAGGAACTCACTGATGCACTTGTGGAGTTAATTTGAGATCTGAAGGTCAGGTGACTGGCAACCAGTCTTTATTTTTCTTGTTTGGTACTGCTATAGCTTCAATCTCCTACCGTACCAACTGGTTGGTGTACTCCATCACATGGAGGCTGACTTTTACAATCTGTTTTCTTCTGGATCATCCTCTTACACCCAGAGCAGATGCAGGAAGAACTGTCTTCCTGCAGTCTAATGTACTAGGTTGTGATTGGCTGCTGACTTCTGTTTAGCATTGGAAAGCTGTACAGCAAGACTGAGGCCCCTGCATTTCCCATTGCAGCTGGGAAAAATACTCCAGCTAGTGATGTTTTGTCTCTGTGAGAGCCTTTCTGCAGCCCTGTGTCACAGCCGCCTCCTATTGCATCTTTTGTGGCACTAGAGATGTGCTCTTTCTCTGCTTGTCAGGAACAAGGATTTTTCTGAAGTATCTGAGGATAGCAGATGATACAGAATGTGTAATGGATAATTTGTATTGCCTTTGTGCTGAGAGAAGATGAGGAAAAGGAATGAGGAAGCAGAGTAACACAATTCAGAAATGTTATTTTTGGAAGTATAATTTAATTAAGGGGAGTATGATTGTGTGCTGATGTCTAGAGCTGAGACCATCTGATTTGTAAGAAGTCCAGTGAAGAGTCCTGTTTTCAACCAATTAAAAATCTCATAACATCCTAAAATGTACTGTTAAGTTTGCTGGAATGCCAAGTTTTTCTTTGAGTTCCAAATAATTTTTAGCTTTGCTTTAAACTCCTGCACAAGTAAGTTGTATTAAGTAATGACTGACTAAACTTGATTCACGCTGTTCTGTCTTAGTGTACAAAGCTATCCTGTTTCTCAGTTCTGCTTCAGAAAGCTTTTCAGAAAGCTGTTTTGGAAATGCAGGTTTATCCAGTTACCCACCCTTGACATGAGAAATCATTCTTTTATGCAGCCAATTTTAGTGGTTTGTTTTTCTTTCTTTCCCTTTTTCAAAGTCAATTTCCTCATTGCCTGCATGCTGACTAATGCACTAATGAATATTACAATACTAAACTTTGGATCATATGCCAAACTGAGAATTCACTGTGAATGAGTTCAAACATGTCTGAGCTGTTTTTGAGGGCGCACAGGTATGATGTCAGTGGAATTAGCACTTGTTTAACTTCTGAGTGCAGCAGTGACAGCATGATGGGAAACAAACTGCTTAACCTTCTTGCCTGCTATTGCTCCTGTGCTGTAACTGCTGTTTCATTGGGAACTGTTGAGTGAGAATGCACACTGTATCCTAAACTGGCAGTCCACACAAACTGTAGATGACAATACTTTAATGTTTAACGTGCTTTCCTTTTTGCTAGGAAAAAAAAAAAAAGAATCAACAACAAAAAACAAACAATGCCAGTTGATCTCATCATTCCCTGCGGCAGAGGAATAAGAAAGAGTAGTTTGTAAAAAGTGCTTCTGCAGCTGTCTATGTTCGTTACTGTGAAAGTAAAGCTCCTATTTCATAGAATCATAGAATCACCAAGATTGGAAAAGACCTCCAAGATCATCCAGTCCAACTGTCTACCTACTACTGATATTTCCCACTAAATCATGTCCCTCAGTATAACATCTTGTAGTTTCTTGAACACCTCCACAAATGGTGACTCCACCATCTCCCTGGGCAGCCCATTCCAGCACCTGAGCAGTCTTTGGGAGAAATTTTTCTAAACATCAAACCTGAATCTCCCTGGCACATTCCCTCTAGTCCCATTGCTAGCTACATGGGAAAAGAGGCCAACCCCCACATCACCACACCCTCCCTTCAGGTAGCTGCAGGGATTAATAAGGTCTCTCCTGAATTTTCTCTTCTCCAGACTAAATAATCACACTTGCCTCAAGCTGCTCCCTCATAAGACTTTGTGACTCCAGACCCTTCACCTGCTTTGTTGCCCTTCTCTGAACATGCTCCAGGGCCTCGATGTCTTTCTTGTATTGTGAGGCCCAAATCTGAACGCAGTGCTTGAGGTGCAGCCTTACCAGTGCTGAGTGCAGAGGGATGACCGCTTCCTGCTGGCAGCACTATTTCTGGTACAAGCCAGGCTGCCATTGACGTTTTTGGCCACCTGGGCATATTGCTGGCTTATGTTCATCCAAACATTGACCAATACACCCAGGTCTATTTCTTCTACAGTCTTCCAGCCACTCTGCCCCAAGTCTGTAGTGTTGCCGGGAGTAGTTGTGGCCAAAGTGCAGGACCCAACACTTAGTTCTGTTGAAGTTCATCCTGTTGGCTTCAGCACAGCTATCCAGCCTATCCTGATCCCTCTGTAGGGCCTTCCTTACCTCCAGGCAGATCAACGTTTCCTCCTAACTTGGTGTTATCTGTAAACTTACCTAGAGTGCACTCAGTGCCCTCATCCAGGCCAGATACTAAACAGGGCAGGTCCAGACCCCTGGAAAACACCACTTGTGACTGGTCACCAGCTGGTTTTTACTCCATTCACTACTGTTCATTGGGCCTGGCCATCCAGCCAGTGCTTTTACTACCTGCCCAAGCCACAGGCTTCCAGCTTCTCTGGGTGAGTACTTTGGGAGATGGTGTCAAAGGTTTTGCACACATCTAGGTAGACTATGTCAACAGCCCTTCCCTCATCCAGCAGGCAGGTCACTTGATTGTAGAAGGAGATCAGGTTAGTCAAGCAGGATCTGCCCTTCATGAACCCATGCTGGCTGGGCCTTATCCCCTGGTTTTCCTACATGTGCTGTGTGCTGTCACTTAAGATGATCTGCTCCATAACCTTTTCTGGCACTGAGGTCAGGCTGATGACTCTGTAGTTCCCCAGGTCCTCCTTATGACCCTTCTTGTAGATGGGAGTCACCTTGGCAAGCCTCCAGTCCTCTGGGGCTGTATGAATGGTGGAATGCAGCTTGGCAATCAGCACCCTCAGTTGGATCCTATCTGGCCTCCTGGACTTGTGACAGTCCAGGTGGAGTAGTAGGTCTCTATCTATCTCCACTTGAACTGTGAGGGGTTTATTCTGTTCCCCATCCCAGACTTCCAGGTCAAAGAGTACAGTACCTGAGGATAACTGATCTGACTTTTAAAGGCAGATGTAAAGATAGCATTGAGAACCTCAGCCTTTTCCTTATCATAAGTGGTCATGTTCCTTTCCCACTGCATCCAGTAAAGAATAGAGATTCTCTTTAAGCCCTCCTTTTTCTGTTAATATATTTAGAAAAAGGTTTTTTTTATTTTCCTTTACTCAAAGGCCGAGTTGAGTTCAAGCTGGGCTTTTACCTTTCTTATTTTCTCCCTGCATATCCAAACAACTTCTTTGTACTCTCCTTGAGTTGCCTATCTCTTCTTCCACATGAGCTAGATTCTCTTTTTCTCCTGAAGTCTCAGAAAAAGTTCTCTGTTCATCCGCACTGGTTGTCTTCTCCCCAGCTTATTTTAGGGTACAGGGGGACTGCCTGCTCCAGTGCCTCTAAGACTTCCTTCTTGAGGAGCCTTCCTGGACCCCTTTACCCTTCAGGACTGAATCCCGTGGGACCCTCCCTATGAGTGTCCTGAGTAGTTTGAAGCCTGCCCTCTGGAAGTTCAAGGTAGCAGTTTTGTTGCCCCCCCTCCTGACTTAAAAATTGAGAACTCTACCATTTTGTGGTGACTCTGCTCAAGGCAGCTCCCAACCTCCATATCTCTCACCAGTCCTTCTCTGTTTGTGAGTTTATTTCCATGGAAACTACTGCAGATACAAAGACTATAATAACACTATTTGGTAAAGCAAATTCTCAGCTACAAAACACTTTTTTCCAGCAGTTGTCACCACTGGCTATGCATTTTCACCAGCGATGAACAAGAGCTTGCATGCCACACTTGTAAAAATCTGCACCAGAGATCACCGCTGCGCTCTGGTGTTCTCCCACCAAAGAACACACTGCCCATAGCCTCGCTGTACTCACATCCACTGTTTGGTCTCGTAAACTTTCAGCAAGCATCAATGAATGTCAGTGGGTGCCACTGTTTCCACATTGAGGAATTCAGTGACACAGCTTTGGCTCATACACCTTTCCATGTCAGACACCATTCTGTCAGATTGCTCCTCTGCTGCCATCTGTTGCACAGCAACGACATGTCATAGAATATTGATAGGAAGGCTCAAACTCTACTGCTGTATCACCAACATCTGCCTCTGACATCATGAGCCAACAAAATAAAATAGGAGGCACTGCTTTCAGAGCAGCCCTTGTACTTTTTCCTACTGTGTTTAGTTGCAGTCTGAACTGCAAAGTAAGAGAGGAGTGGGTGAAGAAAAAGCAGATGGCAGCTGCCATCTGTAAACCAGAAAAGGACAGCAACAACCAGCTGCTGAGTGAGGTATTGGCAGTAGAATCAGGCTGCAGACCAAGCAGTACGTGCCTGATGTTATGCCTGGGTTATCAGCATTTCAGTATGTTCTTACACTGCCTCTTCTGAAATATTGCATGAAGTATTTATTTACTTTTTTGCTAGGCTTCTTATTTGCCAAGTTATTCTTGTGTTTAATTAACAAAATGTCTGCCAGTTTGTGTTCAGGGAGTTTTTGTGAGTGCCAGTGTCGCCAAGAGTTACCTGGATTGCTGCTCTAATCCACATGTCAGGTGCTGGCTGTCACTCAAGATTAGCTACAGAGTAGCTAGGCTTTCCACTGTGGTTTGTTTAACAGAAATGATGCAGTAGAATAGCTGAAGTTAGTTGGTAGAGTTACTGTATACTAATAAACGGGATGCTGTACAGAGTCAGCAGGATCCAGCAGCTGTCATTCAAAGTAAAACTTTTGATTTTCTTTCTTTTCCCCTGTATGCAAAACCTTCTGTAGCATGTATCCATGTGGAGGCCTCTTCACCTATTTTGAAACTTTTGTTCTTCACTGTTCTCTACCATTCTCCACCGCAGAGCATCCAACCTGACCTGCTCACTTGGGTACTGAAGTAGTGTGAAAGTACACTGAGGAAGGAGGCTGCTGTAATTATGATATAGTTGCAGTGCATCATACAGATCCACATTCTTCACTTGAGGAAGGCATGTTTTTAGTTTTAAGACAACTGTCTTCTGAGGCTGGTTATTGGAAATCCAGGCGCTGGTTAACAGTCCTTCTGAGACCTGTGTTGCAATAACTGCCTTTTGTGCTTTTATACTTAAAAATTCTTGTGACAAATATCGCATCTAGTAAGATTTTACAGAAACAATCACTAATTCCCTCCCTGGGGAGGGGAAATTCATTTCTACAGAACACCCTGACAACAGTGATTACAGTGAGAGCTTTCCTATCTGACTTGAATATTTCAGGCTGAGTAAGGATTATTGAATATTACTCTGTGAAAAACAGCCAGTCAAGGAAGCTTTAATTTCTTTTGATTGAGTGACAGTGCACTTACTGTACTCTAAATTCTCCCTTTCTTTTGACTCCACTTATTTGGTTGTCCTTTTGCTCTAATGTTATTTAATTTACAGAGCATGCTCCAAAAGTGCTTCATATGTAGCGTAACACAAATGTAACACAAAATATTCTTTTACAAGATGAAAACAAAATGTTTTGCCTACAAACCTTTTGGGAAGACTTTTCTACTTGCAGGTATTAAAAGACGTAGTGAAATCACCATAGGCAAAGCATAGACTTCCACTCTGCTAGGCACTCTTGGGTCATTACATGCAAAAATGCAATGGGATCTTGCTTTTCAATTTTATAACAGATACTCCTCCCAAATTGTATGTACTAAAGCTGTTTTCCAAATACCTTTGTTTTCAGCTGTTGTAAATTAGTGCAGGGCTGGATAATGTTTTATACTTTGCTTTTTAAGAGGAGAGGGAATAAAATGGGGGAAATGACTATCTTGGTGTCCTACATGCCTCCAAGATTAATTGGGGCTTTCTGCAGAAAGAGCTGTTAATTTGTGTTGGAAACAACTCACTGCTGAGTAAATGAAGTGTTGAGGCTGATGTCAATCAGCAGTGGGGCCCTTTCTGCTATTTACCTCATGCTGTGCTCTCTGTGACCTGCTTGGGTGAGAGCTACCATGGGCTGGAGCAGGCTCAAGCTGCTCAGGCACTGGTGCTGCAGAGTAGCTCTGTTTTAAAGGGCACTTGGACATGATATGCCCTGGTGTCTTCCGGTGTGACATCTTAATGTCATCTGAAAGAAATATACTTCCCAAAAGCAACGATTGCTCCTGAGCCAATGTTTCTAAGCCAGTGTTTCTAGTCCTGGCTTCTGTGGTAAAGTAGAACACAGGACTGTGGGTCGGTGCTTAGGGTGAAAGCTGTCTTCTCTCTCTCCTCTTCTTTCCTTGGAAAGCCTTTCTCCTTGGATCTGCCTTTGTGCAGCTGGGGCACTACCCCTTTACCTGCATACGTTGCAAGCTGTCACTGACAAACATTTAAGTACTTGAAATCTGATTATTAGAGGAAGAAAATAGATAAGCTTTTCTTTTCTTCCTTTCTTATTTTTTTGCCTCTCTAGATAAACAAAATTTAGATATTGGGGAAACGTAGGAATGTCTCTTTTTTTTTTTTTCTTTTAAAGCTCTACTGTCCCTAACAAATAGATATGTAGAGAGATTATTAATGCCAAGTAGAGTGTTGGAGGAGGTTACAATTGGTAGATTTGATCACAAATGTAGCATAACAAAATATAAACTGTGCATACCGTGATTGTGGATTCAGTTCTTGCTGTGTTAAAAGTCAAGTGCTTTCTTTCTAAGAGTCGGAAAAAAACCAAAACCCTTTACTGCCTGCAGTAGTTAACTCCACGTCTAGGTGAGCACTGAATTTTGTAGTGTTAATATCACAGTGGGTAAGACATCTTGCGGTATCTGCTGAAGCCCACTTATTAAAGGACTTGGACAGTTCAGTTTATGAGCACTTAAAATCTAGGCTCCTTTCCTCTAGTCCTTAAAGACATTTCCAAAGGCCTTATTGGAATGGGAATTGAAAATGAGTATTAAAAAATTGTGAGCAAAAAATGAGACTTAGTCACCTTGAAGACTTTATAGTATTGCTTGGAGTAATTGTAACTGAATAGCCTGATCTTCCGTGAGCTGCAAATGATTTGCTGTAATCCCATCCTTTCTGGGTGTGACTTATGGGTAGTGCAGAGTTTGTCATAAGGGATGCTAGATGTGAAGAATTTTAATTTTAAAATCCTTTCTGGCAAGAAGATGTAGGGTTAGGTTTGTGCAAAGCCACTAAAAAGGCTCAGCCAACTTTCTCCCTGTGGTAATTCTTTGAAGTAACAAATTAATCTCCTGTTCTCAGGCTTAGAGCACTTATGTTTTTTTCTCTTGGTTATGCACTGCAATTACTTATCGCCAGTTATTGCTCTCTGGCTTTGTTTACTGAACTTCATTTTCATGTAGATAATTAGCGGTCTAATTCTTGCTTGAAAAGAAGTGACCATACAGTATCCATTTCAAAGAATGAGAAAACTTCCAAGAACAGGTGTATCTGTAGTACCTGAATCTACCTTGAAGAAATTGGTGGAAAGTTCTAATCAGAATCAGATTCTAAGATTATCTTCTGAATTAATGAATAGGTCTGTATGTCCTGCTGTCACATTCAGTCATTTCTCAGCCTAGTAAAACTTCAAAAATGTTACAATTTTGCATGGGAAGCAGTGATTCCATTTTAAAAAAAATCTTTTCTTGCAGAGTGTGAGGACTTACTGTTGTCTTAGTATGCAAACTGCAGAAAGGGGATCTGAAGCAGGGCACTTAGAAAATAGTTTGAATTCTCCCTCCCCCTAGCTGGGGTTGAGGTGTGTTGGCCAAACCGCAGACAATACTGCAGACAAACAAGGGCTTTAGGCCTGAAGTACCCAGCCTGCTACTCAGCAGAGGGCAGGGCTCTGCAGGGTGAGTGACGTGCGTCTGCGTCTGGCACAGGGAAGAAAGGCACTGCAAAGCAAAAATGTCTACTTGAATTGTTTGTTTGTGCTTCTGCAGGGTTTTGTGCTTCTTTCTCAAAATGGTCATTTACCTAGGCTTACTAGAAGATTGCATCTGCAGTCTTGAAGTAGCGTCTGTTTTCTTGCCATGTAGCTCGCCAGAGTTTCTTGTGCTTGAATTCCCAAAGATCAAAGCTGCGTTTACAAAAAATGGAGAGGCACCGTACTGGACGAGGTCCATGTTCCTGAGGCCAGTTCTTATGCTATTGGCAGTAAATGTCTAGGTTGTTGGGCAGCACTACTGTCAAGTTATTGCACTGCTGAAGCTGTGGTGGCCTGGCACTGGATTCAACTCTGCTGCATTAATTTTGTTGCCAACAATGGATCACAAGTCAGAGAGGGAAGTGTTAAAAATGATGGATTGTAAATTTCATCCAGTATATATAAAGCTAGCACTTTCAAACACTGAAAGAATGCTGAACGCAGCTATACTGGTGCATTTGGCCCATGCCCTATTGGTATCACAAAAACCATAATACACTCAGTTCTTTAGTGTGTGGCTTCTAAAGTCTTAATTATTAATAGTGATTTAGCCTCCAAAGTTATTGGCTTGCTTAGGAGGCTTTGAGGTGTTGCTTTCATTCTTATAGTGGTGCTTTGGGTCTGTGTGCGTGTGTGAAGTCCTTTTAACTTGTGCTAATGAGGCTGCTGTTTAAGGCCAGGCTTTAACTGCAGTGTACTAACTGCCTGAAATAATGTCTTGGAGAGAAAAGAGGTGCCTCTCCTGCTGCTGAATTGAAAAATAATTAACAGTTACGTAGCTATTCAGGCTCTTTTCAAGATGCTAGTAATTGTTGTGTTTGATAGCATGGCTCTACATTCACTGATTTTTTTTTTTATTTTTTTTTTTTTTAATTCAGAGCTCTTTTCTCAGAGCTGCCAAACATACAACTTTGCTAAATGAAGAGATTGTTCCTTTTACAGCATTTTGACTCCAAGGAGGAAGGAGAACTTCTTAGAGAAAGATGCATGTGCACACAAGGTGTGGTTCCTGACCTTTCTCTCAGAAGACTTTTTGGGTGTGTGGTTGCATGTAGGTAGGGAGCTGCTTATAATGTGAGCTGGTAGTGTTTCAAAAGGGTCTGTGATAGTGGATACTGCAGTGTAGTACACATGTAACATTTTATGACGCTACACTAAGAATTTATTTTGGAAAAGGTTTATATTTCCTAAGGAAAAGAGTCTACCTCCTGAACTGTTAAATGAAGGTCTTATGTCTTTCTAGTAATAACACCAGTGAAACAAAATTTTAGCTGCTGGAGCCTGCAATTGTAGGACTTTTTGAAGATCTTCAGGGAGGGAGACTCTGCAACATCTCAAGCATCTGATGAATCTTCTCAAACCGTGTGTGTCATTTGCAAGCCTTGTTCTTGGGTAATGACTTATGAATGACTTATGACTTAGAAGAAAGATGTATTGTTCATCTTCCTGGAATAGGAACTGTGGAGTGCTTCTGTTATCCTTCAGTTGCCAGCCAATTACTCTGCTGTTGTCCTCTTCAGCTATAGTTTGTCTTGCTCAGGTTGTTCTGTGACAATTTTCCAGCTTGGAAAGTGATTAAAGTTTGGAAAAGGCAGAAGGGATCTTTGCATTGTTCTTTTTCGTCTTGTGTCATCACACTTTGCTCTTTTCAGAAAATACTCTTTGGGGTTATGGAGTGATTTAAGATAAGAGTCCTGATGCTGTGATTTAATTGAGCTCACTGGTGTTTTACATGCTAGCTTGCTACTAGTAGAATATCAGGACATCACCCTGTGCATGCAGTTTGTGGACCTGTGTGATGCAGGGAAGTGAGACTTCCTTAAATTTATCCAGAATGAATTCATACAGAGAGAAGAGATGCCCAGACTCCTTTAAAATTAATATCAACAAAAACCCTACTGTTTTTATTCTAGGGAATAGGATAAAAGGAGGACAGAATTCACACAGTGAGTCAAGATCAAAGCCAACAGTCGAAGCCAAAGTACAGTCAAGAAGACTTTACTTTCATTTATTCTCATCCCACAGTGAATATTGACTTCTGCAGAGTAAAAATTAGTTTATGTTCTTACTAGTAATAAGGATGGCACTGGTGAGAAAAAGAGACTGACTTGTTCAGATTCTCTGTTGATACACTCAAGAACTTTGTGAGGATCTACAGTAGAAGCGTATGTCTGGTCAGTAGAGTTTCAGATCCTGCATATTTGGTTGCCCTTTGTTACTAGAAATAAAGAAATCAAAAATATGTATCCATTCATGTTTTGACATGTAAATAATGGAAAAAAATAATACTACATAAACCAGTAAATGTATGCTAGGTAACTGATGGACTAACTTGTTCTGGAGACGTTAAAGACACGAAGGAAATTGTGATACTTTTATTTTCAAAGTTAGTTTTACAGCATAATCATGTGATTATGCTGTAGCCCACAAATATGTGATCCAGACTTGAAGAATGGGGGACCAAGCTCCTAAATACTATGCCAAAATAATTCTATATCAGTGTCTTCTAATTAATGTTAGTAGACTGAAATGCAGAGAAAACACGGACAGATATAATTTTCCACATTTACAATGTTTTTAATATATTATTGCTGGAACATTTTGTACTGCTTTAAAAGGAGATGGTGTGGAAGTCTTTATTAAGACCTGAAAAACACTGCTGTAATAGTGTATTTTTCTCTTAATATTTAAATTTAAGGCCATATTCCTTAGACAATGTTCCATGTAATGAAAGCCCCAGTGAGGGTGAGGTAGTCCAGAGAATATAAACGATGATGAAATCTGCAAAACCAGTTTTGCTTCTGCTGTTGGACAGAACTGAGAGAGTTACACTCTTCTCTCAGGCAGCTTTAATGTTGTTAAGTGCCAACCTGCTTAAGCTATCCATCCTACAATAGGCCACAAAGTGTATGCTTGAATTTTTCAGTAGTTCTCAGGCTTTCAGACATCTGCATCTTTCTTCCAGCCCGCTGTCTCTCTCTGTGTCAAAAAGGGTTCTTGCTGAAGCAGCTTCTTTCTTTTGCATGTGTTATCCCCTAGGCACATGACAGCCATGTAAAAAGTGCAGACCAACGGGCGCATCAGCTCCTGCCAGCCACGTGGATGATTTCCCTTTCCTTTTCTTCATGTCTATATAGTTTTTTATGTGCTGAACCTTCATAAAAGTAAATCTAGAAAGTTCAGCATTGAATTCTTCATAAAAGTAAGCCTAGAAAGTTCAGCATTGAATTAAAATGGTAGCTTGCCCACTAAAGAAATACAGTACTGACATCATATGGAGCCTTTCGTAAGGATGAGATAAAAGCTGATAATGTAAGTTAATGTTTACACTTTAAAGGTTGACCTTTAGCATGTAGGTGCCGAAGACTGTTGGGTGTTTTAAGAGACAGCAGATGTGTAGCAAGGCCTTCCTGCTGGCATGCCAGTTAGGGGTGTGGGCTGTAGTTGGGGGTTGCTTTTCCTTTTCTCCTACTCACCTGGCTGAAGGTAAAGCCTTGTCTGTCCCTGTAGGGCAATCCCCTGCTAATCTGGGGAAATCCGTTTTGTCTCAGTCAGTTGATACAGGAAACAATCTCTTTGCCCAGACCAAGCTCCCTTCCTCTAGGAGGTGATGCAGATGTAGCATTAGGGCAGCCAGCCGCCATCCTCTGCTCGTGCTGTCACAGAGCTGTGGCACCCATCCCTTTTGGCTTGAGGCCTTCTGATACTCAGTGGAGCCCTGGGATGGTGGTGAGCATAAACTGTGGATCAGCCTGATGTTTGACAAGGGACTGAGGGGTCTGTCTTGCATTCTGAGCCCTCTGAACACTTCCTACACAAGCCATGACTTGATTAGCTCTTCCAGCTTCTTACCTGATTTAGAAAAAACAAAAGCTGTTAGCTTTTCCACATATCTGCAGAAAGAGAAAAATAGTAAGGAAGCACATTTAAAAATAATAATTAAGACACTAAATGAGGAAAACATCAATCAAAGCTTGGGACCATACTCTTGTAAAGCTGAATCTGTATAATATTTTAAAAAAACAACCACCATTGTCTTTAGCTGGCTTTTTTGCAGAAACTCTGTTCTAACCTTTTTCCCGTTATGTTTTGTGCATTACACGTGCATTTCAGCTCTGCATGGAAATGGCTTTCAGATGACTAACCTTTTTAACCTCAGCTAAGTCATGTTTATTAAAAATTAACTTCAAAGATGGAAATTCATCTTGCTCCCTCTTTTCAGCCCTGGCTCATTATGAAGATTAGTGCCTAACCCTTCCTTGCAGCAGGGCTGCTCGATCTTCATGGCCTGGTTGTATCTAGGGCAGTCTGCAGCAGTTCTAGCACACTGTGTGGCTATTTTTGGCAGTGTAGCTTTTGTCTGGCAGTGCTAGGGAAGGATGGCATATGCTCAGTACATACGTGCTGTGCATGTGACTGATTTAAGGATGAGTGATGAGGTATGGTTTAAATAAAATATATATAAATACATATCAGTATCAACAAAAAAAGAAAGAAAAAAGCACTCTATGTTCTGTTACAAAACAAATTAATCTGCCTGACTGCATGAAATTTTGTTTTCTTTTTTTATGTAATTGTGTGCTCAGTGGACTGTGCATTAGAGGGTGAATTAGCAAGTTAATTTACCCTATGTGTCTGTAAGAGAATAGCTTTTACATCCTCAGGCCTTGTGATCTTAACTGCAATGTGAATGTATCAGAATACACAAACACAGCTTTTTATTTTTAGAAGTACTGTAGCAAAAGCTTGGTTTAACCTGCTCTCTCCTTTTAATTCTGTTTTACAGTCACTAACAATTGATATATATATATATATATATTTTTTTTTTTTCTTTCTTTTTATTTGGACATGTTCCAAATGAGCTTGTGGTATTTTCTTTTAAATATTTTTGTTTGTTTTCCATCCTTTAATACAGTACCTCAAGGGGACTATTTGCAGAGCAAGTTAACCTGCTCATCACTGGGGCAGGTTGTTTGAATTAATTACAATTAGTCTTCCACATTAATAATCAAAAATAATTGATGTTTACACTCTGTAATTTGAGTTGCAAACTCAAAGCAGAGTGTTTATCAGTCTGCCTCTCTAATATTCCATAAACCCAAGATGCTTCAGGCTCAGAATTTCACAGGAAGGGCTGTACATCCTTATTTCTCATTTCTTTCATGAAGTAGCTGGGTACCCCAGCCGGAACTTGGGCCCAGTTGTATCAGCTGTGGGGCAGAAGGAGAATGCTTGCATCAGAGCAGCAGTAGTGTGAATAAATGAGACGCTAAAGAGAGCTAAGAACAGAAACACTTCGAGGTAAAGGTCTGGATCCAAGCTGTTAGAGATGAGGTGGGATTTGTGCTCCAGAGGCCATCATTGGCTGCAGTTGGTTGGAATGCTCTGGCAAGGACTAGGCACAAAACCCTGTTCTCCAGGCTTATTCGCCAGCTGTAGCCTCAAGGTTGGCTGAAGTGGCAGGACAGAGCCGTAACTTCTGGGGTTTTGCTGAAGTCATATTCAAAACTGTTAGCTTTTAAAATATTTTTTCCCCCAGAATGAAGAAATATATCCATTATTTACGAGTTGCTAGTAACTGATTTGTTATAATATTGAGCAAAGCAACTGCTTGTTGAAAAGGCTCATTGGTTATCAAGACAGTAGAAGCATGTCAAAAATTAATTATGCTTACACTAGTACTAAATTACATAATGTTGCAATACTAAAATCTTATGTACATGTGCAAAAATCCTTCACTCAAACAAGACTCCGTCTCTATTTTCTCTATCTTGAAATACATCTTTTATTTTTTAGTGCTGCTGTGAAACTGTCTTTGCTCCAAAGACTGAAATTGCAAGGGCTATTTTAAATGACTGAGGGACCGTGCAGGGCGAACATGGAAGATCTGCTGCCCTACTTCCCTTGGAGGCAGGCTGGAACTGGCTGCCCAAGGCCTCCCTGCAAACTGGGTGCCTTGCAGTAGGAAGTGGGGCAGTGTGGTAGACAGCTGCCAGCACCAATAACCGGTGCCTTGAGCAGCTTAGCATAGGCTAAGCCCAAATCTATTGACGCAGAGTGCAGGGAAGGGCTCGGCAGACTTCTCCCCCTCCCTGCTCCTGTATATAATCTCATGATGCTGTGGATGTGACAGAACTCCATTTTGGTTAGATGTTGGGCCAGAAACAGAGAGAGTGGGTCAGATTTGACCTCTGAAGTCTATTTTAATGGTATCTGTTTTTACACTTCCTGAAGCTGCACCTTTTCTTCATTGTCTCCTCCTTCTTCCTCCTGTCTTGCATAAATTCCTGAAGAAAATTTTCTTGAAGAAATTGCCTGAATTTCTTTAATGTAGGATGGGAGACCGAGTGAAGTTGTGCTTGTGAGGTGATATGGATCATGCTATGGACTCGCAGTAGATGTCTGCAGTGCAAATGAATGTACAATACTGAATATGATGGATGAAATGGGTAAGCGGCTCACGCTTTGTATTTCCAGAAATAATTTTTTTTAAATGGCTTCCTGACTAGAAACTGGAAAGCATTTTTACGTCTAGCCAGGGGATGTATGTAGTCTTTTTCCCCATTTGCTTTTGTTTCCTGATTAACTGCAAAGAGCTTAACATGATGTGAGGGTTTGGGGAAGGGTAACCAGAGTACGCTGATCTTTTGACTTTGATTTTCTAGGATGCGTTTCCAAGTGGAAGGCTTTATGCAGCTATTGATAACTGAGCAGCCAAGTTATTTTGGCATGTTTTGTCGCACAAAAAGGACTCTGTTTTGTTGATATGTCACTATTCTGTTTCAAAAGCACGAGAAATTTGAATGGGTTACCATCTTCCGATTTTCTGCATAATTCTTTACTGACTGTTTCGCTCTAAGTAGCCATACTATTTGTATGCATTGTAGCTATATACTTGCTAACAACATCATTCAGTCAGTTTAATTAATTTTAACTTTGAATTTACAAGGCTAAAATGAGATGCTGAGGATGGCATTATGCGGAACAGGAAGGGACCTGTCTATCTGTAATGAAATCTTTTATATAAGCTAAGAACTGGTTGCGAAAACAGCTGCTACTTTTGGGTCTGGGATGTTGTGTTGTAGCAACTTCGGTGTGAGAATGTTTCCTTTTCTTCTGCTGCCCTAGGCAAGACAACTGGAGAAGGATGTTTTGCTGTGAGAAAGCTCTGTGTGAGGATGTATTCGCCAAGGGGAATTAGCAGAGGTTTTTGTAACTCTTAATCTTTTTAGTTATTCAAGTTCGTACATGCAGAGCATGAAAGCAAGAGTATTGTGTTTTGTTTTTCCTATTATTTCTACTTAGTTTATTTTTTGGTGACTAAGCTAAACAACAAAAAAAAATTAAATAATAATAAAATTGCTGTTTTGGATGTGGATGCTTTTTTGCTTTCTCGTTTGGTTTTCCTGTTTTTCTCTTCAGTGGTTGCCTGGTGCATTTACTCTGTAAGTTTACAGGCATGGCTGTGGGTTACGCCATCTAGCTGTCCTTTTTGTTTCCTGTCAGCTACCTTTGAATCATAGAAGTAATAAAAGAAAATGCATTTGATTCTTTTTTTTTTTTTTCCTTTTTATTTTTGCTACGGAAAGTGCTACTTAACATACCTAAAAGTAGCCTGATGTTTAATGCTGGCTTGGCGCTGTCATGTGTTCTCTGTGCAGTGCCTGATGCTAATCCATATTTCCCTTTGTGGAGTTGACAGCTCGCAGTCCTTGCACAGAGATGTAGCTTTTCCCTTCCTTCTGTATCCCAGGTGACAGCAGCAGCAGTGATTTTTTTGTGTGTGTTTGGTTTGTTTTTATGTGTTGGGTTGATGGTTTGGTTTTTGTGGTTGTTTTTTTGTTGGTTTTTTTTTTTTTGGTCCTTGGTGTCTGGCACATAGGGCTCTGGAAGTTATGTGCAGGGGTGGAAGCCAGCCTATATCCTGGAAATGGAGGGGTCAGATTGCTGGGTGCTTGCACATTAGACGGTCCAATTCCAGATAGTGCAGCCCCAGCACATGTTGCATGAATGGTGATAATATTGTCATTCGACCTGATGTCTGCCACTGTCTTTAGTTTAAATTGTGGCTTCATATCAGGCTTATCTGGAAAGTGGACTGAGTGGAAAGCTCTTTAATAATCTTCAAATCAAGTTATGATATTGAATTATGTCTTTTGTATATATATTTATTATTGATGCATTTGATTAAGTGAAACTTAGCATTCCTGGAAATAAAGAAGTGCTGGCATTGATAACTCATTATTGTACACACACACTTGGCTCCAGTGATTGCAAGAATCTCTCCTCTTTTTATTCCTGAGCGTAATTTGCAGACTTTTCCTCATGGGAGTTGTGGATTTAGGCAGAAACACAGAGGAATGCTGAGCTGTGGAAGAGCTGGGAGGTGAACGAACTGTGGAAATAAGCTGAGACCATCCATTGTACCTCAATTCCTGACAAAAGTGGGATGTTCAGATGTGAAAAGCTGGTGTTTAATATGTTGTATCACTGATGTCTTTGGAAAATGAGTCGTCTGAGCTACTAATACTGCTGAAAAAGCAGTGGAATTCTGCAGCAACAAGATAATGGTGCAAAGTACAAAATGTAAGTCTGAAGTTATAAAAAAGAATTGTTAAAGAATGCAGAGATAGCATTTGGTTATAAGGCTTTGATGAAAGAATTGATAAAAAATAAGGCAAGCCTCTAGGCTGCTAGAACTCACGTAGATATAATTCCATTAGTTGGTTATTTTTCAGAATAAACTGGAACATAATCATCAAATTACCAAATTAAACAGGAAATTCTGGGGAGGTAGGGACTACTTGTAAGCCATGCTATAAAAACAGAACTGCTACTGTTTTCAAAATGCATATACAGTGACAAAAATTTGTTAGAAGGAAATAAAAACAGAGGACAAGGTTGTGCAAAATGGTGCAAGAAGGTGGGGAGAAAAAAAGACACAAAACCATGGAGTAGCTTTTGCTTAGGAGATACAGTCATGGGCACATTTCTGTGAGTTTCTCCTCCTTCCCTCCTTTCATCCCCTTGCGAAGTTGCAAAGCACATCTGTATAAAGAGGGGCAGCTGAAGGTGCTGCTCATTAAATAATAGGTTTGGCTCTTTATTACTCCTTTCCAAAATGAGGAACTTTGTAGTGAAAGATAGCTTTATTTGTACCATTCTTGGGTGAGGTTAGGGCAGTGTGAATTGTTATGATAAGAAGCCCATCCTGCATCCCAAACAGCAGAACAAGTTACTGGATCAAATGTGAACAATAAAGCTGCTTCTGTCTGTCTTTCCTACAAAAAGGTGTACAGATTTCTTGGCCAAAAAGCAAAGTAAATTAAATAAAGTAAAAGCCTGTAGATCAAGTAGTTACAGAACTGTCGTTTTTTCTGTCTATAAAGATAGAAGAATCTTTTTTCTCAAGTATGCAGAGCAAGTTCTATACAGAATTTTACAAATTTCTATACAGAAAAAGCAGATGTTTCAATACTTGTAGAAAAGGAACCAAAATTAGTCCTTCTGTGTGTCATTTTGTTGGTGTTGTAGTTTCTTGGTTTCTTTTTCTTCACTAAACAACAGAAGATTAGAGATACTCATGTTGCCCAGCAGCAGAGCATCTTAGGAAAAAGATGCTCATCTCATTCAGGTGAATGATGATGTGGCTTGTTCTTTGGAAGTGTGCAGCAACTGCATGCAGCAAAAAGAGATTTCTAGGTTTGGTAACAAATGTTCTCCAGAAAACTTCAACATTAAGTTTCCCGAGGGAGTTGTGGGTAAAACAGTAATGGAACTCCAGTCTTTTAGATTGTACTATTTTGGAAATTACGATCATATTCTTAAAGGAAAGCCTGAGGATAGCTGAGACTTAATTACTGACTATATATGCTTGCTTTAGTCAAGGAAAACAAAGAAGTTGTTTATAAATGACTGCTACTTATATGTATGATCTAGTTTTAGAATATTATGTTTTGAGGTTTTTAAGATATCATAGGGCATTGATAGGAACAGCAGATTTATAGGGTCATGTAGCTTTGACTTGCAAGCTTAGGTGGTATTTTTAACACAAGGTAGCTGGAAAAGCATTTAAAACCACTGTCTGCTATTTTTGACATGTCTAGCACTTTAAAAAAACCCATATAATCCTCTTGAAACAGATGGCTACAGTGAGTTAAAATCCCATGCTGGGATTTGGGCTTTTACCTGATGTTGAAACCAATGTCGTGACACAGGGACGCATCACTGACTTTGGAGGTGAAAACCTGTTTCAGACTCGTACTTAAAAAAAAAAGAGGTTGCAAAAGCACAAAGCACAGTGGCTTGTGCAACAGTTTGCTTTCCTGAGCTTAAAAAAAGCCTGCAGTGTTTACCAGTGGGAACTGTGGAGTCCCTCTGGATTTAGTCTGTTATTTTTATTTCTCGTAATTTGTGCAATCAATATCTGGGCTACACTGGAATATGGAAATCAGTGTTAACTAGCTGCCTCTAAACTTCTATGATGCGAGGGAGAAAAAACAAGAAGCGGAAGTCTTTCTTTAACTTCAAATCCTGTAATCGCTTGAGCTGCCTAAGTGAATGCAGGATTCGACCTGAAGTTTTTGGTTTAAGTAAGTGTAAGGACAACTCAGGCTGATTTTTTTGGGACAGGGCTGAGATGAGGAGGGAGGTGTTGGCAGTGGTTTCACACAGAACTAAAGCATGCTTAAGACAAAAAGTCCAGCTGTCCTTCAGCTATCCAGAGGGCCACCATAGTGTTTCTAGAGATGGTGACAAAGCGTTGGTGTTCTTGTCCAGATAACTGGAAATAATTTAATATGGTTGGTGATTAATAACGAAAAGGCATAGTAGTTCAGTGCACTTGTTTCCTGCATTTCCTTAGTGGTGAAAGGAGGCAAACGAATGGGACACTGAAGTGTTGACACACACTTTGCTCTTTATGGTTCAGTTGTTCGGTAGCTCAAATTTATCCCAGGTGGATTCCGACAGTTAACCAGAGAGTAATCTGACCCTTCTAAATGCAAACGTAGCTGCCTTTCCCCATCCTAACATGCAATGCATTTGAATTTCACAAATATAACCACCTGTTCTGACTCTTCTACCATCTATTTATGAAATATAAACATTTCAGAGGAACCTGTTCTGTCCAGCAGTCCCAGCAGGGCTCAGCCCAGGCAGCCTCGCTGGCTCCCACACCCTCCTGATCACTGCCACCCGCTGAGATGCTCACTGCTTGCTCCTATCTTCTCGCCCTGTTTTCATGCAAAATGCAGCACTCAAGGGGCTTCAAGTTATGTGGGTGATGACAGGTAGAGAAATTTCAAGTAATTTGGTGGCAGGTGAAGAAAGAACCTAAATGCAGGATGGTAAATCTTTTTTTTTTTTTTTTGGGGGGGGGGACACATAAAATTTTAACACAATGCATGCGTTCCAAACTTTCTTATACTTCCCTTGTTAGCATCACACAGTGAATATCCTCCCTAGCAAGTGAAGGACATAACATATGCTGAAATATGGGAGTTCTGCAAGAGATGTCAGTTTTTTTGTGGAAAGCAGAAGAAACTAATAGCTCCCAATATCTAAAGCTCTTACAGCAAAGCCTGCTTTAGTTTTCTGAAGTTTATTGTTCTAATACCTGCAAATAGCACTTGGGAAAGACAGCAAGCATATATGTAACTAGCTTGTTGATGACACAGTAAACTTTGTTGTCTTGATGAGACCTATGTGATGGTATGTCTAGGTATGCTGGGAATGTTTCTGCTTTCTGGTTAAAACTTAGGATAACTCTGGGCAATTCACGTGAGGGCACATATGGGGTGTGAGCTGATCTTGAGGATGCACTGATTTGGGAAGCTGAATCTCTCTGGACTTCAGTGACAGGTTGCTGTTAGGCACGTTGGCACATGCTAGATTTAATCTCAAAAAAACTGGTGATGTGACACAATGTTTTTCACTCCACACTTTGCTCATTTTACCAAGAGAGAGCACTGCAGTTTGATGACCTTCCCCTTTCTCCATTTTGTAATGCAGTTTCAGCTGGCGGATACATCAGGCTGCAGAGCAAGCACAGAGTGCATTCAGAGGACAGATTTGGAGTAGTCAATTATTACCTTTATCTAATTAATCATACATCTTTCCTTCAGCCACACCAAATACAAATACAGCTGTTGAATCTACAGACTCAATAGTCTGAGTGCATCCGTGAAGAATGGTATGAATAATACTGCAGCAGGCTTCAAAATGATATACCTGAACATGACCTATTAACAAGGGTGATGCTCCAGGTCATCACTTTCTGCAGCTTTCATGCAGTTGCCAAGAGAGACCTTGTCCCATGGAGCTTTGCAGCCAGAGTCATTGAGCCCTTTGCTTAATGAAGGTGTGCCTCGGGGACCCCGGGGCTTGTGAACTTGCACACACGAATATGACCTTGTTCAGTTTGTCAGCGAGGAGTGGGTGGTGTGCCTATGACTTGTGAAGCTGTTCATCTGTCCTGAAAATAAACATGTCATGTATTTTGTCAAGCCATAACATACATGCATTTGTAATAATGGAAGAACCTGCAAAATAGCACAAGGCAGAGAAGAGGTGGTTATGTTTATCATGATATTTCCTCACTGCTCCAGCCTTGCAGCTTGCTGACACAGTGGCCACAGGAGCCTTGAGAGGCTCCGTGGTGTAGAGGGTATCAACTCCTGCCCTCTTTTTTGTTGTTCCTGTCTCCAGGGCATGTAGAAGAATGTGGAAGAGGTAAGGAAAGGAAACAGCAGTGGGAGATCTAACCCTCACTTTTCCCTTTCTGAGCTCTGCTTTAGCTTGCTTTTTACATAGAAATGCTCTCCCTCACTACGTGGTGATTGAAATTCGTATGCTAATGAAGAGGGGCTATGTGATTTCCTTCTCCAGCTCTCTTAATTATTAATTACATTGTTTAATCTGCACAGCTCTGCGTGCCTTGTTACAGTCTCTAAAATAAGTGATTTAAGAATTTGATAATTATCCACCTTGGAAAATCTCATTTGTATAACTGCATTGCTAGATTCGGAGCTCTCCTACTCGCTCTCTAGTTTTATGGAAAGACAGAACAGGATATTACTGGTGGCAAATCTAGGAATGGATTCTAGCTTTTGGGAGTCTTTAGAGACTGCTGAAGCTGAAATCTCTTCACAATAAATTTTCTCTACCATTTGGGAACAAGGGGGACCATTTGGAGATAGGAGAACAAAATATTTGTCCATTGGTTGCAAACTAATTCTTTTTTATTTAACACATTGCTGCCTTACTCTGTTCCTATGGGGAACATGTCAGCTAGTTGACAACGGCAGAATGTGAAGAACTTCCTGCAAATCTCTCATTAAAACTATTGGTACTACTCTTGCCAATGTTTCAGTACTAAAAAAGAAAGCCCTCAGCAATAATGAGAGCTTCAGTTGTCCTGTAGCAAAATCATATTGTAGAAAGCATAGAAGTCTGTATTTTTTAAATGAGGTGGTTGCTACAGTTTGTTACATCTCTGGCCTTAACCCCTGCTCTGTGCCAGCATTTGGAAATTAATGGAAGATGAATTTGGTGTCTTTTCTCTGCAAACTGAGCTAAAGGTTCAGTCTGCTGTTGCAGATGGTTTTATGAAGACCAGAAAAATCACCCAAAACAAACAGGCTCTCAGCCACAGATGAAAGAGCTGCCAAATGTTATGTAAAAGCAGAGAAATCCTTAGAAATCTGCACTAAGACGTCTACATTTTTAATACACTGTTAAGCACTTAGCCTTGGGGAGGGGAGGCCCTCATAAGGCTTTCTCCATCTTTTCAGTCAGTTCTGTTCAGCAACTGTTTCTCAACCAGTCCATTTAAGCCTGAGTGCACGTATTGAAAGATCTTGGCTTGTGTGTGGTTCATTGAACAAGGTGGCTGCCTAAAATCAAGAGTGTTTCAGTATTGTGCTTCTTGTCACCCCTTGCTTTTGCCCCAGCTGACCTTTTTGCTCTGCAGAAGAGAACACACACAGTGTTTAGTCAGCCCACACTTATTACTTCAGGTCACTTGCATGGTTCACACAGAAGTGGGGAGAGAAGCATAAATGCAAATATTTTCAACCATCTGCTCAAAAGGGTAGGATGGAGCACAATAGCCTGGGATGTCTGCTGTGTTGCAGTAAGTTTTGGTGGGCTGTTCAGTGTTGGTGGCAGTGCAGAAATGCAGCTGGCTTGTTGGCTGCTTGCTAGCCTTAGCCTTTGCTGGGAAAGGGGCTGTCATGTCTTTGTGGTTGGATTACGGGCATCTGTAGGTAGGAGCAGACCATCTTAGATCCTTCGTCTTATTGTATCCAGAATGTTTTTATGATAGCAACCACTTGTAGCTCGTAATCAGTGGAATGCAGTGAGCTCACCAACAGTGCAAAATAAAAAAAATACGGATACTTTGAAATACAGATACTTTTGAAAGTAGTTTACAAATAAATGTGAAAAAGGAATATGTTATACTGTAGTTAATTATTTGGCTTGTCCTTCGTGTGTTTAGACAACTAAACTCTCATAAGACTTATATAAGCTTTTATATAATGTGCTTTTTCTGGGAAAAAAATGGTGACTGTGCCTAACTTGACCTTGAATGTTTGTCATATATTCAAGACTTACTGGATGATGCTACTCAAATTCAATAGGCAATTTGTTTATATTTAACTGCTGTAGTTTGTTCTGGTTTGTGGCTAATGAGCCCAGAGGAGGCTATAGTCTTACCTGTCTGTCTGCCCTTGTGACTTTACTTCCTTGTTTCACTGGTCTAGTGTAAGGTAAGAGTTTGTTCTGTAGCAGTTACAGACTCCCTGTGCAGTTCAGCTCCAGGTCTGGTAGATAGTTCTTTGAGCCATGCATAATGATCTCCTGGCTTCAAGTAGGGACACGGATTTAAGTGTATGTGTTGGAGGGGCTGCTTGCTGGGTAGGAGATTTGATTGCTGCTGCTATTAAGAGAACTTATTGAATATATGAAAATAGATAAGTTATTTAACTTTTTATTGAATGCATCTTATAGCCCAACTTGCTATAACACTGTGATGAATGGACTATTTGCAGTACAGTGCCCTTCTCTTAGGTTTCTTATGTTCCCTTACTCATTGCAATATCTAATCACAGATTAGATGTTGAGGAAGATGAACAGTTTCCAAAGCCAGTCATTGTGTTTATTAGCTCTTGACCAAATAATAATATCTTTAAAAGATTTTCTTGGAACATCCATGGAGGATTATTGTTCCACCACTGATTTGCTGAGAGTGTCAGAAAAACTAACATTCTTCAGATATAATGATAATTCTTTCAAGGGGAACATCATGTAACTGCTAGAATGTTTTGAATGTTTACTGTATTACCAAAGTTATCTTCTCATACAAATACAATTTTTTGCATGTCTACTTCAGCATTACTAACTGAATTACTTCTAGTCATGGGTCCGACAAGCAGTTTGTCATGTTCTTTATGTCATGAACTTTAATACTTTCAAGGTGGTATGATACTATTTTGCCAAATATGTGACTTTATTCTAATATAAAGGTGGAGAAAAATGAAATTATACATATCCTGTAAATGAAAGAAATTGCACAAATCAAGCTGTAATTCATAGAATCATAGAATCATAGAATTCTATGATTCTATATCCTGTAAATGAAAGAAATTGCACAAATCAAGCTGTAATTCTACCAAAATTAAAATCTCTTTGTTAATTTCTGGGAACATTATCTATTGAAAATAATGTGGGAGACTTATACTCAGGAAATGTCTGAAAATTATTTCTCAACTCAGGATCGAATCTCACTGCTTTGAGGCTTAGATTCATCAAAATAAAATCAAGCACACACAGAGCTTTTGTATAGGATGCAAACTTGTCTGTTTTTCCTCTACAAACTCAAATTAATGAATATTATTTATTAGTTACTTTCTTCTCTTGATGTGGTAGTAGGAGGCTGCGCTGTTACAGCTAAACTTAGACTGCTCCTGGTTTACAGATGGTTAGGAGGAGATGACAGCTAGGACTATCTACTGCTAATTATACAGGTATGAGTATCAGTTCACTGTGACATTAATTACAATTAATTACTTGTAGTTTGAAGAGGCGTAGGCTTGAGATTTTTTTTCTTAGTCCCTGTAGGAATTTCTAAAAATAAAGGGGTAGCTGAGCCCCATCTCTGTGACTGCACATGGGCACTGATGCAGCCCTATGATCTGAAATCAGGTGCCATTGTTCAAGGCACTGTGGAAGTGCCAAGCAAAGATCTCTGTCCTTGAAGATCTGACAGTTTAAAGCCGTCAGAATGTTCAGGAGTTGCCAAAGGATTGTGTTTCTCTTGATAAATAATATAAAAAAACCCAGTCTGCTAGAGAGCCAGGGTGGCCAGAACACTTTATATTCTTTGCAGGCAGCATAATTTCAGTCCAAAATAGTCTGTATTATATGAGAGCCCAGAAAAGGGTTGTAGTTTAGCAAGGAGGGCCAGCACTTTGTCCTGTTTTGATAGCTACAAACAGTTCCTCAAGCATTTGTTTCCTGTGACCTTGCTGAACATCACAAGCTCGTGTTTAATGTTAGCATTTTATTATAGCTTTGCAGTGATGTAAGACCAAGAATCAATGGGCTCTGCATATTTATTATTTTATTATTTCACACTTTTTTTTTTTTCCTGCTTGCTTGATATACTATTTCCCAGTTCCTTCTTAATGTATTCCAAAACAAAGGAATTTTAAGGGAATGAGAACAGATTTCCTACTGGTCTGTTGTGATCAAGGCTGGTGAAGCCCAGCGCAGGAGGCAGAGCGAATGCCCTGTGTGGGGTGCGTGCTGCCAGGCCTGTCACTGGGCTACAGGGCCTGAGTGATGCTTCAGACCTAAACTTATTGTGTAAAAAGAGAAGGGAAGTATAGCCCTTTCTTTAACAGAGCCAACCCTGTGATTTGCCGGGGAATATCTGGCGCCAGCCCCCTGTTATTGCGAGGTATGTGTTCACATTACAGCACGGTGTTGTCCATGGGCTCAGCAGTTTGTGGGCAGGGTGTGTGCGGTGTGCCTGGATGCATGCAGGGTGCTACTTGAAGTTGGCACGCTCACTTCCTGCAGCAGCTATAGCTTTTCTGTTCCTAGTTCTGCTTGAGAGCTGTTTTTGGTGTCCTTGGATCTGGACTGGTGCAATGCAAAGCTGACCGCTGACAGAGCAGGGTCAGGCTGAGTGTGCAGCACAGACACGGAGCAGTTGTGAGAGTGGTGGCAAGGGCCCAGCATTCACAGAATCACAGAATTGTAGGGGTTGGAAGGGACCTCCAGAGATCATTGAGTCCAACCCCCCTGCCAAAGCAGGTTCCCTACACCAGGTCGCACAGGTAGGCATCCAGGCAGGTCTTGCATGAGATTGTGTAGGGCTGATTAAAGAATACGTAATGATGAGCTCAAAATGCTTTCTCTGTAAAAATGGCGTGAATTGGGGTGTATCTCAAATGCCTGCTGCATGGGGAGCAAGCAGGAGGAATTACAGCTTGCAAACACAGCTGCTGAGCAATGGCCTCCCTGGGTTTGCAAAGACAAGTGGGAAGTAGGATTTGCTACTGCTGTCACTAGACAGCTGGAGAAGGCCTCACAATCACAAGCTGCTAATGGATGAGTGTCTTCAGACCTAAAAACCAAGAGATGACTTCAGTACATCCCAGAAAAATTCTTGGTGCAGGCAATCAATGAACTGACATGGAGCAGTGCTCTCTTTGACAGCTGACAGCCAGAAATGGGTATGATGTAAACATTAAAGGTACATTTAAACCGCTGTCTTGCAAAATTTGGTTTTGTAGAGTGCTTCTCTCTGGTTGCATGAGCTTCTGGCACTGATGTTCTATTAAAAGCAAGATAAATGTATTTTGGAAGTAAAAAGTGCTGACGTTGGAGTTGTTTTTTTTTTTTAATTGCCAATCTGGCACAGCAGTGGGTGAGCACTAATGAATGTAAGTTAGCTGGCACTTCAGCTTTTGGAAATAATGTTTTAAATAGTCTTGGACAGAAACCAAGTGCAACTTGTAATTGTGTCCTATGTTGTGTATCTGTGATAAGAAACAATTGTTCTGGAGTTACCTGGGATGAGCAAAGTGATCTCTTACAGCAGCACCCTATGTGAATGTGCTAATGGCTAACTTTAAAACTCATCTTATTTGTCTTCATCCGCACAACATATCGTGCACCATCTTATTTCAGTAACACTCCAAAGAGCTTTTCTCTTTCCATAGTCTGAAACTCATGAGAGGCAAGCTGCTGACTGCCCATTCTCACAGTTGAAAGGGATGAGACATGAATTTATTGAGAGGGGATATCCAAAGACAACGTGGCAACAAATCGTAACTGCTCTGGAAGAAATTGTTATTACAACACAAATGTCCAAGTCTTGTTGGATGGTGCTACAAGTATGTATATATAAACAGGAGTGTGATAAAATGACAGGTGCTGGGAAATGAGCAACTAGAACTTAGTGGTCATTTGGGTCTGTAGGAAGACAGGGACTATCAGTGGTATTGTGAGGACATGGTTTTGAAGAACTTACGCTGTGCCACCAAGTAAAATTCAACACAATTGCTGTAGTTGTGGAAGATTGGCAGAATGATGAAAAACACTAATCCCTTCCTTGGGAGCTGCTTGCTGTTATTGAGACACCATTAATTACAAAGGCTTTATCTGGGATTCTGGTGGAATTTGCTGGTGTTTAGCTTCAATGAGTTTGTCACTTTGAGTCCATGTCATAATTCTTTGTAAATTCTTTAGGAAGGACTGAATTGTGCCTGATATGCCTCTTTCTCCCTGTGGAATGGCAACTGGCAGGGCAGGCTCAGAAGGGGTACCCTTCTAGGGAAGGCCATTTGCATCCTCCAAAATTTCCACCATTGCAAAGCAGGGAGCCTGGGGAAAAGTTTGTTCCTGGCCCAATGCCAGTGGTGACTTATCTGCATGGCCCCAACTGTTGTGTAATCAAACCTTGGTGTCTGTCTCCCATGTAAGCAAAAACTTGATAGCATCTCCTTAAGCCCCACAGTTGTCTGCCTGGGGATCTTGAAGGCAGTTGGTGAGAAACTCTGCACTACTGGTACAGAACCAGCTCAATTCAGTGATTGTGTGCACAGGGAAACGTAATGGCTCTGGCAAGCAGCCTTTCAACTTGTGCACAGGGAAGAGCTGGGTGATGATGACCTGAAGGTAAAGCAGTGCTTCTCCATCCACCTCCCCCATTACTCACAGAAAGGAGAGCCGATTGCCTTGGCTGGAGCCCGTGGGCCTCTTGTCCCTGGCTGCAAGGGGCTGCTGGGTGCTTGGGAATGTGACTGGATGTGGGGGTTGATGCATCACTGTGTGGGGTTGAATATTGCCACTGCAGCATAATATTGTTCATCTGTTCATCTTTTTTTTTTTTTTTTTTTTTTTTTTATAGTACCTTTTCTGTAATGTATGCATCATTTTATGGTACACCTTTTACTGTGATGAGACAGAGCATTTAATGCATGTTACAGTGTAACAGATTGGACCTTGTTAGGAAGTATGGTGTGTTCTAGTGGTATAGATAAGTCACAGCAAACACTTTGACTTGACAATCCCATTTTTCTCTATTTTTGTTGATCAAAGAAAAGGATCAGTGCCAAGAACATGCTCTATAAAAAAGTTCTGAAGATACACATAGGATGCTGTTTTTTAGTCTAGCAATCCTTGTAAAATATTTACTGCCAAAAGAGAGGGACCCAATTACTGTATCAACTGTTGTTAACATGTCCTTGTTATTTCTGGAGGCAAATTCAAATACACTTCGTGAAACGTCTTTATTCTGCTCTTGGTGATAGCACAACTTTGTTTTGTTTAATTGATACTACTCTGTCATTATGAGGTTGCTGCAGGGAGGTGGGAGGCTTAGAGGTCTAAACTCTCCTCTCTCTGTCCAAAATAAAAAGGAAGCCTCTGTGGATTAAAGAGACATAATTCTAAGAAGCATGTTATTGGTGGTGTTGTAAAACCAATATCATTTGCACAATAAAATAACCAAGAATTTTAATTGCTGGATTTGAGTTTTCTAAAGCAGATGGCAAATAATTAAAATTGTGTAACATTTTCCAGTAAAAGAGGCTTGCTTCAGTCTCTTTATAACTTTGCAAGTTTTAAATGGTTTGGCTTCTGTTTCTCTTCTTTTTTCTTGTAACGGAACCAATAGTTGAAGAATGACACTTGGGGAAAAAAAACTTTTTAAGTCTTCATAGAAGCCCAATAGGATGATTTCAGGCCACCAGACTTCAGAAATTCGGTTTTAGATCAGTGCTTCCTCCTGTGCCTGTGAAAAACTGTCCAAGCTGCCAACGCAAAGTCACAGCTCGTGCCTGACAGGGATGTGTTAAACACAGCAGTGCTAAATTTTTTGTCCTTTTATTTTTGCTTAACTGAAGCAGCACCCCTCCTTACAGATGCATTGCATTCATCAGTGTTCGCGTGACTTGCTATCCCCATGCACCGAGTGAGAACGCTCCTCCCCAGCACTCCCAGGGCTGAGCAGGACTGCTCCCTGGCTGCTTCCAGCCTCTGCAGGCTGCCCCTGCATCAGGCACGCCGACCCTGCTTTGCTCTCCTCTGCTGCTACCCAGGCACCTGCTGCTGGACCTGCAGGAGAAGGTGATCTGATGCTGCTGGAGAGAGGCATGGAGGAGGTGTTTGGGTGGAATAAAGCTGGCTGGAAAGAGCAAAAAGTAGACAGGTGGGAGAAGAGGGGTGCAGGCTGGCAGGCTCAGAAACAGGAGAAGGCGGTTGAGGCAGTGCCTGAAGAGGTGTGGACAGAGATGTAAGTTCAGGAAAGGATGCAAAGGATGCAGTTCAATAGAGAAAGGAGAGGAAGAGTGCAGCTGGTGAAAAGGAATGGAAACTTTGGCAAAACATGTTTTTCCCCACCTGGTGGCAGGGTTATTTGGTCTGCCAAATCAATGTTTGTGTAAGAGAATACAGTCTCTAGATTTCCCAAATTGATTTGATGTTCTACTGATGGGAGGTTATAAAGTTAACTTTTATTCTGACTGAGTAGGAGGTTTTGTTGTTGTTGTTGTTCTTTAGTTTTAGGTGACTAATCTATGTCAGTGCATAATGCAGTCTGCTTGTTAATAATGAAGATTCCAAGACCAAGCACTGAAATGTCAGGAAACCTCAAACAGTAATTTACTTGCGTAACTTGATTTCGTATACCCTATGCATGTACGCAGTCACATATTTAAAAATTATTCTGTGTTGTGTTCTTGGAAGTTAATAGTGTTCTCATCAGTAAGGCTAAGCAAGTGTGAATGAAGTAAAGCTTTGATCTGCCTCAGCTAAGCTGCATATGTAACGTTGTGACGAAACAACTTAATGGAAATTTCATGCAAAATCTTTTCTAGGTCACTGTCTACAAACTTTCTGGGGTTGTAAACAGTTTGTGGTTTGTTTATTAGGAACATTAGTTCAAATACAAAGATCTGTGCAATTTCTATTTCCAAGAACAAGGCATTTGGTGGGTAGATACATCACTTATCGATATCTATCTGGAAGCAATGTGATGAGACAAAGATTGTAGTTGTTGCTCCTTTTTAGGAAAGCAGGCTAAAAAGTGTTGGGTTTGATTTATTTTTTATACCAATCCATTTTTACGTCTGTTACTGTTCTGGAAGATTTAGTTTTTAAGGATTACTAAAAACCTGGGTACTGCTGAATCCTCTCAGGCTGGGTTTAAATCATGTAACGGGTTTAAAATAAAAGTCGGCCAATCAGAGACAAAAGATTTCCCTGAATACTGGAGGGAAAAATAAGTGAATTGTATACCTCCTAAGGCTAAGAGCTGCAAATTATGGCAGTCAGGAAGTGTAATTACCAGAATGAATAACAGGCCAATGCCCAGAAAGCTAAAGACACAAAGCTTAAGGAATTAAAATGAAACCTATGTGGACTTGGAATGGTTAATGTCTTTATTTTAAATAAAGAATTTCTTATAACAAACATTTGTATTGCTGGTAGAGCAGTCTGTCTCTGAGCAAAATCTGCTTGGTCTTGGCAGTTCTAACTCTTTCAGAAATCACTGTCCTCACAAAATAGGTTGTGAAAACACAGCCCAGCTTCTGTGCATCTCTTCCTACTGTCTTTTGTTGAGAGTTTGCTGTAGAGACTGGAAGTCATAATTCACGTCCTGTTTTTCTTTTCTTCTTTTTTTTTTTTTTTTTTCCTGAAAGGATGACTCTGAACATCCCTAAAAAATGCATGACCTGTTGGATCTTGCCCAGCAAGCTCTGCAGCAGTGGAACAGCTACCTACAATGCTTGCTGTAGGTGGTCTGGAACTTACTTCTAGGAGAGAAGTCCCAATAGATGTCCCAGGTATAGATCTAAGTGGCCTGATGTGGTGCTGTGTGAAGGCAGTTAGGTACCAAAAGCAAGGTGGGGGTCTCAGTGTAATACTTAGCTTCACTTTTTGGCCAAGATGAGCTCTTGTGTTGGCCTGGTGTAGGCACAGCTCTTTCACTGCCAGTATCTCCATTCAGCATGCTGTGTCAGTAGATGAAACCAGCATGACAGTGCACTTCTTCCTTAATAAACAAGGTCATGGTGCTCTGGTAATGTAAGAAGCTGCATCTTGCAGAAATTTCTGCACCTTCAATTTTACTCTCCTTTTCATGGAGCACTAAATGTCTCAGGTATTAGCATTAAATAATACTACTTCTTCTCCATTACCCCTCCTTTCTTGCATTTTGAACACCTTGGGTTTTTTTAGGGATTCGTAAGTAAAAGATTTAAGAAGGTCTCAAGAAAGGCAGTTATTGGTGCCTGTGCAGAGCAGCTCAAGTGGGAGTAAAACACTTTTGGTCTCAAAGTCACTTGGCTGTTTTTGCAGATGTATTTTTGTCACTGCTGCTGGTAAGATGAAAATACAAAAAAATCTATAGTCTAGGAAGAAGTCCTGTTTCTTTCTCTTGTAATGAGCCCCCATTTATTCTCCCACAAATGAGGCTTCACTTGCAGTACAATTTTCTTGACAGAGGCAACAGGATGAGACTGCAGATCCGTTTAAAGCAATTATGGGATGAAGGCCAGGAGCCCACTTAGTTTGGCGGATACAGTGATTTTGACTTCAAAGTAATTTAAAGCAGAGGAAGGGAAATCTTGGATAATGGAGATCTCTTAAGCTTTATTGTAGGTGGCTTTTGTTAGGGGTGGAAAGCAAAGGGAATTGGCTTTCGTGCAGCAGGGTTATAAGCAGGAATCCAGAGAGCTGCTGTGTTGCTGGTCAGAGCTTTTAGGGTACTGAGAAGGCCAGAGAGCTGGTAAATGTCTTTTAAAAGCATTTTAGAGTCAGAAGTAGTGCAGTGGTAGAGCTGTGCTATAGGTCTCATCTACATCCTTGAGTAAGGTGACAGCGTGAGATAACTTCACTAAAAAAAAGCTTTGAAAAAGAATAGACCTGATTTTGAACTTCCTTTCTTTTACAGCAGACAGCAGAGTGTCCTCACCCGGATATAGTGACCCTGTTTGGGGATGCTCCCATATGGCAGCAGTTAGTGTAGAAAGGGATTAATTACCATGAGACACAAAAACAGTTGTGCCTGGCTTTTGAATGATCAGTGTGGTGTTGCCATGGCAGAAATGCCACTGGCAGAGGCCTGCTCCTTCCCTTCATGGTGAAGTCACTAGGATGGTAGCTGCTCACCTCGGTGTGTGCGGTGCTAAGCCTGAACAAATTTGGGAAGAGCTGGAAGCATGGAGGGCAGCACAGATATGCATGGAGTTCAGAAGGAGTGGGGTGGCTTGTGTATGTCAGTGGGCTGGCAAGAATAAAGCACATAGTCTGTGAGCTTGCAGGAGTCTTCTAAATTAATCTTAGATATAGCTCATTTTGTGGCAAGTTCATTTTAATTAAAAGTATATATTACATCATAAGATTTTTTTTTAATTTTCTTTTTTTTGTTGTTTTTGCTTTTCGGGACCTTATCTTCTCTTATTGCAAAGCTGAGATCAAAGAACTTGCTTTGTTTTTAAAAGTGGCTAGATCTTAGGATCAAATTGCTTAATATACCAAACTGTAGCAGAGCATTCATTTTTCCCTTAGTTCCATCCACCTTCCCTTTTATGAAGTTGCAGCCTGTTTTTTGGCAGAACTCAAGCCTGCTACCTGCATCGGTCACCATGACCTCTGTAGAAGCTGGTATCAAATAATGAATACTCAAGTTGCTGTTCTCAGCTCAAGTGATTTGACCTTGCCTTCAGTGCAATATTGAATGCAGGCAGGTCTCATCCCAGTTCTCCAGCTGCCAATGGTAGGTGTAAGCTGCCTCGTGACTTGGATGCTCTCACAAGAATTACCTCATTGTCTGGAGCAAGCTGGCTGTTCAAAGTCCAGATAAGTGACTTCCATCCTGTAAAATGTACAGGTATTCCATTTCATCCTCTGAAGTGACCTTCATTGCATGGCCATTACAGCACCAAGCAAACGGGTCCTGACCCTCCTGCCCATGCTGTAGCATGCTGTAGCAGTAAGTCTCAGATCTTGATGAGAAGCAGGAATTGCTACTCCTTCACCTGGAGTGAAAGTGTTTTGTCCTTGAGCAATAGGATTGCAAATGGATTGTTGTAAGCCTGATATGCCCCAAGCTTGGTTTACTTTGTACGCTGCCTAAGACAGTCTAGATAGCTTGTGATGTGTTGGTAGTCTGGAAATGAGGTTGCTCTGTAGACCCTAAGGTTTTATTTATTTGGGTGATGTGTAACTTAAAAGTTTCCTCTCATCTGTGTCTGGCCAGACCTACCGGCCTGCTGTCAACCGCGCAGCCACTGCTTTGGTACCACAGGCTTTTGCAATAGATAGCAGGCACCTTTTTTTTTTCCAGTGGTTCTTTAACGTCAATATCATTCTTTTACATTGCAGTATAATGATGTGATGTAATTATCCAGAGGAAATAATATGCATGTCTGCTTTCAGTAAATAACAGTAAATAACAGTAAATGCTGTTAAGTTTAGCTTTCCTTTGTCATTAAGAGAGCCTAAGCAGCATAAGGGTTCTTCCTGCCAAGTCACTCAGTCTGCTCTATTCTATATTATTTAATATTTTAGAATGTGGTACTTTAAAAAGCCAGCATGGTCAGCCAAAAGTAATTTTTCATGAATATGCATCTCCCTGTAGAGCAGTTACATAATTTTAATCTTAACACACACACACACACACACAAATAAAGAAAAAAAAATCATCATTTTTCTTGTAGTTACTTGCAAGATCCTATTTTGTCTGTGGAGTGTTTCCAAAGAAATCTATTTATGCTTCTGTTTTCAAGTGTTTTACAACTTCGTGCTGAATTGACTGTGACAGTTTAAAATCACCTGTTTGTTTTCCTGCTTCTGCAGTATAATGAAAACAACAACTTCTGTACTGTTTTGTGAGTAGTGAACACCAAAGCTGATGAGTTTTCATTTATGCTTAGCTCAGTCCAGGTACCTGAGATGAAGAATGTCAGTAACGGTGTATGTATGCAGTTGTATGGCAACTCTGATAGTAGACTTCTCTGATAAGTGCGAGAGGAACAAAAGCTGGATATTTTTAATTTGTTTATATTTGCAAAACAGCTGCTGAGTTTCTCAGCAATGGAATTATGAGATGATGCACATTTTTGTACATTTTCCTGTGATTTTTTTTTTTTAATAATTTTTTCAAGGGTGTTACTAATGAGAATGTTTGTAACACAGCTTTTTGATTGGAGCTCTAGTGGCATAAGCAGACCCAGATGATAGTTTTCTGTAGAATTTGCATGAAGGAGCCTGAAGATGTTGGACTTGGAAGTGTTGTGGAGTTACCACTGAAGTGATAGGTCCATTAGGGAAATCTCTGTAGCTTCTGTTTATGAACCATCTAAACCAGGGCTCTTAAGAGGGCTTCTGTTTTTTTGTGGAGGGGAGGGGTCTTGACAGCAAGTGCACAGGGTATAGATTTCCATGCTGATGATTCGTTTCTGCCCATGTGAGTGCTCTCACCCAATGCAGTAACTGAAAGAATGACAACAGTGTGCTGTCACTGCCTCAGAGCCCCTAACAGGCTCACAACTTGTGTGTCTGAGCTGCTGCAAAATTCATCTTCACATCACAAGTCGTCCCTCTTGCAATTTATTGCTGGCTCCTATAGTCCTCATTACCCAGGTATTTCCCTTGCTTCCCCTTGTGTGTCCTTCATACAGGAAGGGCTCTACAGCATGGCTTCTCCAGGGTGGAGCTGTTTTAAAAACTCTCTGTGGGTAGGAGCTGGCTGCAGGCAGGCTGCTTATGTGCTCTTTGGAGGCTGGCAACAACCTGCAAGTCATGAGTTATTACTTCCTGCAGGGAAGGGAAGTTTTAATCTGCTCTTGTAGGGGAGGAGTGGAGGAAATGTTTTATGTGAAAAAAAAAATGCTCGTGTTTAGTTCCTGTGTTTCTGCACAGTTCAAACGTCAGAGTAAACGCCTCAGACAGCCAAATGAGTTTCAGTGATGAGAAAAGGAGATGGTTTGGTTTTGTGTTCAGATTTTTGTGCTTTGGTGTCTGTGTTTGATCCACCTCCATGCTCCTCAGCAGGATCCTACTTGTAATATATGCGAGTTGAAGGTATTTTCTTGCTATTGCGTTTTGAAGGACTCTGGTAACTGTTATGTATGCATGCATGCATAAGAGCTTAGAAAAGCAAATCTAGCACTGGCTGCCAGTGTAATCTTTCTACTCTTAAAGCAAATAATCTTAAGAAAAAGCATGTAAAGTCTTGAACAAGATTAGAGCTGCACTGTGCGCTTACAGTGATTAAATGAAGCAGAAATGTAAGGGAGTTATAATGTTTGACCAAACATAGAGCTTTCTGACCTATACCTACAGAGAGATTGCTGTCATTTGTTCCCAAATTTCCAATTGTAAAACCGAAGTAACAGATTAGTACGGAGTTCAGCTCTTTAGTCTTAAAACTCAGTGCCGTTGCTTTCAAACAGAACAGCCTGGTGCTCAGACAGGTACTGAGGAGTTAAATGCTAACTGTGGTGCAGTATTGAAGCTAGCAGGTTTTGTCAGTGCTCACCTGTACCTGCCCTAGGAATATACCCCACCCAACACAGCAGTACTTCAGCTTTCATTGGTGTGCCTGCCAGCTGCTGTTCAGAGGTCTGATAAAACAGCCAAGAGTAGCTCTACTTCATCAGTACTGAGTACAAGGGGGTCTGTCTGTTCTTTGCTTAATTCTGACTAGTTCCAACTATGGCTTTTTCTGTTATGCACATCTGACATAAGATGCCACATTAAATAAGCTTGGGAACAAAAAAAGTGATTTTAGTTTATTTTGGGGGGTGGGTTTGTGTAAGTAACTGAGTGAATTTTGTGTTTAACACTTGATTTTCTCTGTCTATTGTCGGCAGTTTCTGACTAAGGCTAGCTTGTTCCAGTTGTCACTACAGGTGCCTCCTCCATCTCCCAACAAGCACTCCATCTCCCTTGTGTAGTGAAGTAGCTGTTTGGTCTAACTAGGGAATTAGCTGTCAAGTGGCAGGGACAGAAAAGCTGGATTATTTTTTCTCTCTTTCCTTTTAGTTTCTCTGTCCTAGATATTTGTTTTTCCTGTCTGCTTTTCTGTGCTACTGCCTTGTATGCATGGAGATATGCAAGGAAAGACTGGATGTTGTGTTGAGGGACATGGTTTAGTAGGAGCTATTGGGAATAGGTGAACGGTTGGACTGGGTGATCTTTTAGGTCTTTTCCAACCTTGGTGATTCTATGATTCTATGATTCTATGAGATAGAGCAAGCAGTTGAAGGTTGTATTTCCACTTCATTGCTCACTGTACATTTTACCTGGAGGTAAAATGTGGATGTCTGCATGCCTTGATCTAACTTGTGCATGTGCTCTTTCCTATTGGTGCAGCCCTGTCAGTTCCCCATTTCAGGTGCTCTCTAGGGCACTGCTCTTTGGTGGACGCTGTTTTGCTAGTGGGTGGAATCAGCACAAAGGTCACAGGCACCAAGTTTAAGAAGTGCACTTATCTTTACTTACGTTTAAAGAAGTGAGATAATAAGTAAAATGATATGGCAACAATAAAACAGAACAAGGCAATGCACCTAACCATCACTGCATGAGGATAGTGATAGTGATTAAGAAAAATACATCACCAACTGCCCTAATGCTTTACCATCATTCAGATCTGCAGTCCATGGGGAGGATTTGGAGTGAGGATTTGGAGAGCCTTTCCTGGTAGTTTGGGAGGTCCTATGCAGTGCGTCCGCTCATAGGTGATGTCTCCAACTTCCCTGCAAGAGGGTCCAGCTTTTATATTGTTGAATAAACAAGTTTACGTGACAGTTAGATTTAGAAGCACCCATTTAGAACACTGAAAGGAAAAAAAAGAATGAGTTTTGATTGTGGCAGATCTTAGGAAGTTTGAAAGTGCAAGTGTTGGCTGCGCTCAGATAATCTCCCAAAAATCAGGACACTTACGGGTAGAATGAATTCTTTGTATGAGGTCTTTAAAGTGGCAATTACATTAATCACATTAGGTCAATTTTCATTCTGACTTGAAATTCATATTTGTTAGGTCCATCTGTAGTTTCTTCTGTTGATCAGAGGAAACTTAATATAGTTATTCCTTTCAATATCAAATGTCTTTTTTCTTACAATTTTTAAATTGGCACATGTGATTTGGTAAGATGATGTGATTTTTGATGTGATTATGCTGTTATCAACAAAATATTACTTTTGATCAATGAACATTTGATCAAAGCCTCTACTATTTCCCTCCCCTGCCTGCCCTCCAAGAAAGACAGAGTAAGTGCTGAAGCATGTTCCTCATGCTGTCTTTTATCGTTCATGTTCGTCCTGAATTATTCCTGTAGAAGGAGATAAAAGAGAAACAAAGAGTTTCTAGGGTCATGTTGTTAATTAACATACTGAGATGCAAAGGCTGGAATGTGGAGGAAATTGCTTGGAGCCTGCTGGAAAAAAAAAAATTATTATTTTCTAGAGTGAAGCTAATACAGGAAGGCTTGTTCTGTTTTTAAGGCAGTTTTGTCCAGCACATTTCTAGTGAAATTTTCATTTAAATTTACTTTTTTTTTTTTTTTTTTTTTTTTCATCTCCCCTAGTCTATGTCAATACAACTTTCTTTTTGTCCTTGCTTTCAAGTATTTCCAAGATCTTCGTGGAGGGTTTTTAGCATTATTACAACCTGTCTTTACATTCATCCCAGATTACAGTGTTCTGTAGTTTAACTCCTGGAGATGAAGATGAATTGTGAACTGAGAAAATCATGGCACCTAATTTCCTGCCTTGGCTATTAATTAACTAGATGCTGAGCCAAGGATACGGTTGCAATTTGAAGTATTATAATGAATCTTTTTGTTTTCCGCTACAAAGGATCACTGAAAGAGCATTCAGAGCCCCAGAATGATCTCTTTCTAGGGCCTGATCAAAAGTCTATTAAAAATAATAGAAATCTTTTCTCTGTGAGATTTCATTTGAGACATAAATTGTCCTCTTTTCAATTCTGGATAATGGGTGCGTCTGTAATTTGTGAAGTCTGTGAAGCTTTTACCAGAATCTCAGTACCACACCTTTAGAAACCTCAGATATACAAGTCACCTTTCACAGCTGTTTTTGTGCTGCTGCGTTGCAAGATGTTTGGTTCTCCCAAGTTTTGTGGTTTGATTCTGTTGTTCTGACTTCTTTTTATCAGTCTGCTTAATCCAACTTCTTCAAAGGGAGATGTTTATAATAAAAACTAAAAAGGCTGCTGTTCTTTGGAAGTAGTGATTTCCAAAGCATCCCTGAGAAAAGAAGATGAGAGCTGTTGTCTAGCAATGTGGTTAATAACATATTTTTTCTTTTTTTTCTTTTTTCTTTTCTCCCCCCCCCCCCCCCTTATTTTAGCAGCTGAAGGTTCTAAAGTACAAGACAAGAAAGTCACTTCAGGACAAAGCAATACCGGAACTAAACCAGGTATACCATTCTTCATGTTTCACATTGTAAAGCTGTTTGTCTTAATGGTACATTAAAAATGCATGTCTTCCTATGAATTTTTAAGACGTTTCATTTTCCTAAACCTTTCTTACTAAACTCGTATCAGTGACTGTATTTTGTTAGGCTGGAGTCTCTGCTCACAACAAAGCAAAACTAATGAAATCTTCATCTGTTTTAGTGCAGTTTAGAAATGAGGGTTCCAAAGTGAGATAAGGTTACAGAAGTCCCTGTACTTGCATTCGTGCTTGTATTTTCTGCTGTAGACAGGGATTTGTAGCTTTATATCAACATGCTTCTGTTTAGAAGTTTCTTCACTTACTGTGCTGTAAGACATATTTTGTAATATACCCTGTGCAGTAAGCAGATGCGTGCCATTACTTGACTCTGCCCAATTGGTATACTGTGTGGATTTCATTAACTATTCACTAATGCTGCACTTGCATGGTAACAGTTTCTGTACAAAAATGCTTAATGTAATCCTTAATGCCACAAGTCTGTTGCACTCATGTGCTTAGACCAAGATCCAAAAGATCACTCAGAAATTTAAATTCTTCCTGTACTAGAACTCAGGCACCCAAGCTTAAAATGTTCCATTAATAATGCTGAGAACATGCAGGTGTTGTGTTGCTGCAGGCTCAGTGCATGGTAAGCAGTCCAGTTTCAGCTTCTGAGCAGTCTGGCAGCTCAGTGGCTGCTTTGTGCAGAGGCTTCACTGTGCCTCAGCTGGATGCCTTTGGGCTCCATCCCTGGGGGAAGCAGTCCAAGGGCTGTCTGACAGAGCTGAACAGAACTGGATGCAGCACATGGATCAGCATTCCTGGTGGCTCCCAGTTGGGCAGTGGAATGAAGGGTAGGGAAGGGAATAGTGATAACATGACCCACTTTTAAGACAAAAAAAAAAAAAAAAAAAAAAAAAGAATTGAATGGTATTCAGTATATACTTTGTCCTGCAGTAGTTTAATCTCAGTCCTTCAAGTCTCAGGAAGGTGTCCTGGCTGCTCCCGTGCTCCCTCCGTCTGTGCTGCAGTGTAGAAGGGAATACAGAATCCTTAAAAGGAATGTTCAGCTCTGCACTCAACTGATGAGAGCCTCTGTGCTGAACTGAGGATTCCTGAGCTGTATTTTTCCTGAGGCTGCATACAAATTTTGTGTCAAACATTGTTTTGGTTAAAAAATGGAGACTGTCTGCAGCAGGAGTGAAAGCTGTCATTACAAAGTTATTATCTGGAAGGTGTCTGCAGGCTGAACAAATATTTGGAGACCAAGAGTAACATCGGCAGCTCTGAATCTGTGCGTGGGAGTGTGCAGGGATCTAGGCAGGGGGAATAATTTTTGAGATCCAAGCACAAATCTTTTTAAAGGATGTAGTGGCTTACATATTTCTCCCAGAAGCTCCCCTGCGAATTAGCATACAAAATGGCTGTGGTTTTCCACTCTGACCCTTTTAGTTTCATTAGCACAAGAAATTGCAACCCTAGGAATCAGGGACAGAAAGAAAGTGGCCATTTGTGACAGGAGACTGAGAGAATTGGAGGTGGATGTGAAGAATGGTAGGAGGCTGAGGTACTTCTCAAGTCCCACTGAGAGCTGCTGACAGTTGCCAGAGCTGTAGAAACTGCCATATGTAATAATTACATATGCCAACTAGGTTGGGAATTTTTTCTAGGTTACTGATTGCTACAAATGCCAACTGTGCTTAGGAGTTCAGTATTCCTTACATAGAAGCTTTGAAAAGTTTGCATTTTCCTTTTCTTATCATGATTAAGGACCAACAAAGTCTGTTTCATTACTAAATTTCTGAGAGAAGAGAAAAAAAACCAAGCCCCCACCGCAATGCTAGTAACTTCTAAGCTCCTTAAGCAGAATGATAAAAACTCACAGTAGATGCCATGAGTTCATGAAAAACACCATTCCGCCATTTGGACATATAGTTTTGGTGTTTAGTTTCCAGCAATAGGTAAAAAATTCATTTCCTCTTACTAGAACTGTGGCTTACTTAATCTCTAAACATCTCTCTTGGGCATAATGTTAATCTTTTTTATATTCTATCTTACAGCTCTGCTTATTACAAAGCTATTTAGCTGTAGTGAAACAGACTTCTGAGCATGAGTTCACATGCATCGCATCATACCCAGACTGCGCCTTGTTACAGCAGCACGTTGGTCCTCCTGAAGCGTCCAAAGTCCTAAGGCTTTGGACATCTTTGTGCCAATATTAATTTTCTCCTTTGTGTACCCAAATATATATATATTAAAGAAAAATGAAAAACAAAAAAAAAACAGCTTGTTGTTGAATACATACATGCTTATATTCTGCATAACCTTTAGCTTAATGTGAATTCTTCACGATTGTTCTAACATCCTTGGGGTGCTGGGAGAGGCTGTGTGTGTGAGCACCATCAGGTGTGTGATACAGGAAAATAATTGGATGTCTTCAAACAGAATGTCAGAGGGCAGTTTTAAAAATTTATTTTATTCCTCCTATTGCTTATAATTAGGAATTCTTACAGGAGACCTTTTCAGTTTGCCTGTCCTCATAACCTTCTGTCTCTTTGAAGACTCGCTTCTTCTCCCTTGATAGGGAAGTCTCTAAGAAAGTAGGAAAAAAAGGAAGATGGTACATTTTGAAAGAACGGGGTTTTACGTTATTCCCTAGTGGCTCATCATTCTCTGACAACTTGAAGTTACACTGACAACTCTTCAAAGGAATCCTTGTTTTCCAGGAAAATTCATATTGGTGGTGCACTATTCCACTAACACTAATTACTGACGCTGCAGAAGTTCGTGTTCTGTGTCTTCTGTGTGCCAGCCACAAGAGAGAAGGAATATTATTACCCTTTTCACCTGCATCTGCATGCTGAAGAGGCAGCATGCAAGCCAGTGCACTTCTTAATATCAACCAAGTGTGACTTTGCACTGTACGTTGGACAAATCTATGTGCTGGCATGGTTAGCAGTAGTTACATAAATGGCAGCACTGTGTGCTGTTTAACCAGAGTTAAAGGTTCGATCTGTAACTGGGTGATGGATTGTCTTTCACTTTGTTGGTGACTTTTTCATCTTTTGTACCTTTCGTTAGGGCTTTAATGTTTAAGTGTTTGTCTTCCTAAAAACTGTGCATTGGGATTTTTCCCTGCTGCTCTTTGCATTGAAGCCAACACATTAGAAGATGCTATATTCTCTCACCATCATTGAGTTGGTTGTTTTCACCAACTAAACTGAGCTAGCTATCTGTGGATTCTTCCATGCAGGAAGTCCTGTCATCCTGATGCTGAAAATTCTTTTGGAGTATGAAATGCACAGTACTGACTTCTGTCTAATTCAAATGGCTGCATAAAAATCAGGCTAACACATCCTCACTTCAGCGATTTATTGTACGAATACTTTTTTCTTTTCAAACCTCATTTTTTTCTTTTCAAACCTCATTTTTGACGTAGTTTTGCCAGCAACTTTTTTCTTTCTTATGCAGCCTATACACACAAATAGATGGACTTGGCATGTTTGTACAGATTGCTTATTGGTATTCACATTGAATAAAGAAAAGCATATTAGTTTATATATATTAGTTTATATATAGTTATATATATATTCTTATACATATATATAGTTATATATGTGTGTATTTTGTATGTTTCTAGAGTGATTGGAAGTTCTACATAGTTGTTCACTTCAAAATGAAATATTAAAAGAATTGAATTCCCATCAGTATAAGAATAAATCAAGCCATTTCATTATACCCTGAAAACTTTTCTGGTTTTTGTGTGGTTGTTTTGGTTGCTTATTTTTTGTTCAAAGCAGACTTTCTCAGTGTTAGTGAAAAAACATAAAATCAACAGCTTTCCAAGTTTACAAAATAGGCTGAAGATGAGTAGGAAATTAGTTTTGGCAGCATGCTGGGATGAATCAGTAACTAAGATTTTGTTCCCATTTGGTCTTTGGCTCCACTGCTGAGACTGGAAGTGTGATGTTAGCTATTTAGCATTTTGTTGTTTTCCAGATAACTCATTTTGTTGCACTCACCAAGTAGTATTTTTCCAATCAAACGTGAATTTTTAGTTAAGCCTAAGCTCTGACACAGATTTTTTCATGTTATCTTTGATCTTATCACTGTGATCCAGTAGCAGGTATTTAAAAAAAAATTCTGTGACTAACTCAACATTTCAAAAGATAGCTGAGGAAATTGTCTCTTTCTTTACTGTTATTGTATCATTCCATGTATGTGATGCACTATCTTAATGTGTCTGTCATAGCTTTTAACACACGCACGCAGTATCAGTAGGAGATCAATATCATGCCACCTTGATTGTTACTCTTCAGAAGTTCAGCCGGGACTGCTGTAGTGTTTGATCCAACCTGCTGTGCATATGTACTGAGCTTCTTCAACCTTGTGAAATAGAAGTGGCTTGATTTTTTTTTTTTTTTGATTGTTTGGTGGTTATTCCCCTAGGAGCTTTCTTTTGTTGCTATTTGGTTTCGTACTATATGATTAATATTTCCCCCGTTCCATTTGCAGACCACCCACCAATACTGAAGGTTGATGACAGGCAACGGCTTGCTAGAGAAAGGAGAGAAGAACGAGAAAAACAACTAGGTAAGCCCTATTCTATATCTTTTCTTAATAAACTCAGGTATTTTTCTTTTTTTTTTTGTGAAGTAAAACCTTGAATATGTGTCAAATATTGCTCAGTATCGTATACAATGTCACCTGTCTATGAGCGTGTGTAACACTACTGAAATGAATTCTTAGGTGAAGGTTGCTTAAGAAGTAGCTAGTGATGGGCCAGGTACGGAGTGTGGTAGCGAGAGGATTATCAAATTAGTAAAAACCAAATTGTTATGCCTACCAGATATCAAATCCTAAAGATGTTTTGACCTACTACATGCTACTCCAGCTTGCTGTGACCTTCCAGTCCTATGGTGCTTCTGGCTTCCTTCTCCACAGGCAGTAAAGAGGGGCAGTGCCAGTAGCTGACCTCTCTTGGTCTGCTTGGGAATGACTGAAGCTAAGCAGATGTCCTTGTCCTTCGGCTAGATGGCTTGTTCCTCATCACAATCCCAGGAAAGCAGAACCAAAAAAAAAAAACAAAAAAAACCCACAATAACATATAGGATAACTCTGGGAGTCAGATTAGAGGTTCAAAGCTAGATGTTCCTTTTTGGTGAAGGTGATGCCAGAGAGGCTGAGAAGCATGAGCTTAATGAGAGAAAAATCTCAATCCACAGCCCCTTCCTGGAAGCCTCAAAGGTATTACACTGATATGGTGTGCTGGTAGAGAGACTTTATAGGTATGATAGAATTCAGATGGTCTTGTTTATAGCTTCAAGTACTTAGACTTTGCCAAAAATGTGGTTTACTGTCCATTTTGCACCCACTTTAATAGGACTGCTAATTATGCTTGAAAATACAGTGAAAGAAGCTTATCTTGTTTTGATTTGTTCAAAATATTTTTCCATTTTTCCTCAAGTGGGTTTGCATATCACAATTGAAAATGGCTAGATTTTTTTTTTTAACTGAGATGTACACAAACAGAGAACCTACCTGTGCATAAAATATTGGTTATTAATTTTTGTGGGGTTTTTGTTTGTTTTTTCTTTTTTATTCAAGAAAAAGTTACTCATTCCTGGAGAGTTTTGGTTGATAAAGCTGAAAAGTGAAGCCTTCAGTACAGGCAAACAAATTTAGGTTTATAAAGACAGTATTCTTTTAGCTTTGCATGTAACAGTTTATATGCAGTGTTTCAACATATGCTCACAATGGAATTGAGTCTGGAATTTTTTTTGTTTGTTTTCCCCACAATTTGAACACTTCTTCTGCTCTCCTCAAAGCATTTAGGTCTTAAATACCACTACACACCTTCATTTCTCATTACGTTTGTGAGTTAAAGATATTTAAGAGAAAACTTCTTAGCCAGAAGCAGCCCAGGAGATAAATATTCAGTATTTATTATACACCTGATCTTCCTTTTTGGCATCCTGTGTATGATCAGGAAAATACACAGAATTTAATCAGCAAGTGTGTGCTTCTGCATGAACAGCAGGAATTGCATCAGATGAGCCAAGGTTTCAGCTCCAAGCAGGGTTCTGTTGTTGCTGGGTTACTTGATAGCAGTGCTGTGTTGCATGCTTTACTAGTGCAATTGCAGAAGCGGAGAATGTAAGTGTGTTTTGTTTTGCACACGCTACTGGATGATAACTGGGAGCACTAGAAGTCAGAAAGAACCTGAGCATCAGAAATTGGAAGGCCTGGCTGCTGTTTCAGATGAGTATTGTTGTCAACTTCAGTGCTCCTTTAATACAGTGAGATACTGTGAGATACTCATAGAACCATAGAATGGTTTGGGTTGGAAGGGCCCTTTGAGATTATCTAGTTCCAACCCGCTACTATAGGCTGGAATACCTCCCTTTAAACCATCCAGCCTGGCCTTGAATGCTTCCAGGGAGGGGACATCAACAACTTCACAGGGTAACCTGTTCCAGTATCTTACCACCTTCACAGTAAAGAATTTATTCCTAGTATCTAGGCTAAATCTGCTGTCTTCCAGTTTAAAATGATTTCCCATTGTCCTGTCGCTAATTGCCCTTATAAAAAGTCCCTCTCCAGCTTTCCTGTAGGCTCCCTTCTGGTACTGGAAGGCTGCTATACTATCTCTTCAGAGCCTTCCCTTCTGCAGGCTGAAAAGCCCCAGATCTCTCAACTTCTGCATAGGGGAGGTGCTCCAGCCCCCTGATCATCTTTGTGGCCCTCTTCTGTACCCCCTCCAACAGCTCAATGCCCTTGTGTTGAGGTCCCCAGAACTATACATAATACTCCAGGTGGGGACTCATGAGAGCAGAGTAGAGGGGCAGAATCACCTCCCTTGATCTACTGGTCATGTGTCTCTTGATGCAACTCAGGATGCAGTTGGCCTTCTAGGCTGCAAGTGCACACTGCTGGCACATAGAGTCTTTCATCAACCAACACACCCAGATCCTCCTCAGGGCTGCGCTCAAGCCCTTCTCCACCCAACCTGCATCTGTACTTCCTTAGTGAGAGCAAAATTCTCATAGATCTGAAGTCAGCTTTCTCTGGGTCAGAGAGGTTTTTGGGTCCTGGGGAATGGGCTCCATTATCTCAAAGCTTGTTCAAGGTGCAAATTGCTTTTCATTATTATTACCTGCCTATCATGCTGTATTAACCAACTCAGACTATTTTGCAGCATAATTTCCTATGCTATATAAGAAAAATAAACAGGGACATAAATTAGTCACACCACTTAGTGCACTGACTTAATGGTGTTGCAGGCAAATATATATAGAACAGTTACTTGTCAAGATATTATGTTCTTAGTCAGACTTTCAAGTAATAACACTCATGAGTTCACATAGCAACTTGGGTCTTGACTGCTCCTTGCATTCTTTCCTTAGCAGTGCATCTGATGTGAGCTAGAAGCAACTCTAGGAAAGCCACACAGTAAAAAAAGAAGATGAAGAGTTATTTAATGCTCCAGTGAAACTCTGGCTATACCTTAAAACATCTACTTTCTCTGTTAATGTATGCTAGTGTGTGCAGGACCAGGCTCTCAGAAGAACTGCTATTGGATTTTTCTTTCTGGCAGTGGTCTCAGAAATAACTAGGTGCTGAGACCTTTCCCCAGACCTGTTACCTTAAGCTTAGTTGGTGTTGAATATGTGTTAGATCCTGTTTCATAGAATCATAGAATCACCAAGGTTGGAAAGGGCCTCCAAGATCACTCAGTCCAACCACTCATCTGTCAGCAGTATTTCCCACTAAGCCATGTCCCTCAGTACAGCACCTACATATTTCTTCAATACCTCCAGGGACAGGGACACCACCACCTCCCTGGATAGGCTGTTCAGTGCCTGACCACTCTTTCAAAGAAGTTTTTCCTAATGTCTAACTTGAATCTCCCCGATCACCGTGGCACAACTTGAGACCATTCCCTCTAATCCTATCACTAGCTACATGGGAGTAGAGGCCAACCCCCACCTCACCACACCCTCCCTTCAGGTAATTACAGAAAATGATTAGGTTTCCCCTGAGTCTTCTCTTCTCCAGAATAAACAATCTCAGTTCCCTCAGCTGCTCCCTCATAAGACTTCTGCTCCAGACCCCTCACCAGCTGTGTTGCCCTTCTCTGGACATGCTCCAGGGCCTCAATGTCTTTCTGGTAGTGAGTTCCCAAAACTGAACACAGTACTTGAGGAGCGGTCTCATCAGGGCTGAGTACAGAGCCTCCCTACTCCTTCTGGCAGCACTGAAGCCAGGATGCCATTGACCTTCTTGGCCATTTGGGCACATTGCTGGCTCATGTTCAGCCAAGTGTTGACCAACACCCTCGCATCTGCTTCTTCTACAGTTTTCCAGGTGCTATGAGCCAAGCCTGTAGTGTTGCCAGGGGTTGTTGTGGCCAAAATGCAGGACCCAACACTTAGTCTTATTGAACTTCATCCTGTTGGCCTCAGCCCAGCTGTCCAGCCTGTCCTGATCTCTCTGTAGGGCCATCCTACCCCCAAGCAGATCAACATTTCCTCCCAACTTGTGTCATCTGCAAACTTACTGAGGGCACACTCGGTCCCCTCATTATGGTTGATTAGTACAACTAGAGAAAGCTTACTTGGAACTTCAGATATTGGGACTAGACTGCTTGTCAGCAGCATAATTGAAGTTTAAGCAAGCCGTTACTTGGTAGAATTAAAAGTATGCCCACTCCCACTCTCTGGTGCACTGAAAATTTAAGTCATAAACTGATAAAAGGAAAAGGGACTGCTGCCCTTGAGTTGCAAAGCAGTAGCTATGTGACTGGGGGAACATTATCATGTTAAAATCAAATATTTGATGTTGCAGTCAGTGGGAAATTCAAGTAAAATGTGTTTTATTCAGTCTCTTCAAACTGATCAGCAACATAGGGGGAGGAAAGCTGATCTCGTGTAGTATATACATGCATAACCACACAGAATCAGCCCAAATGATGTAGGTAATGATTATTGCCTGTCAGGGACTTGTGTGTTGCTGTTTTGATTTGGTGGTGTTTTTTTTTTTTTTAATGCTGGGCTTGTCAATATGGGAATGGCCTTTAGAAACTCACCTTCCTCTATTTCATGGAATCATTTGAGTTTGAATGGATCTTAAAAGACCATCTGGTCCAACTCCCGTGCAATGAACAGGGACACCTACAGATAGATCAGGTTGCTCAGAGCTCTGTTCGGCCTGACCTTGAATGTCTCCAGGGACACAGTATCCACTGTCTTGCTGAGTAACTTGTCCCTCACCACTCTTACTGTAAAAATTTTTATCCTTATATCCAGTCAAAATCTAATGGATTGTGGCTTGAAACCTTTTTGAAGGCATATACAACAACCTGGAAATAGGTGGATTATTTGGTGTTTTTTTGTGTGTGTGTCCTAAAATACATTCATAGAAAGAAGAAATCTCTTAACTCTGCAGTACAGCACTCTTCAGATGTCGTTCTTTTTCATTCTTGTGTCAGTGTGACTCTCTTTTCTCAGTTCATAGTGACCTTTAAAAGATTGCAAAAAGTACTGTGTAGTTGGACATGCAAAAGTATCATTTCACAATGGGACACATTACACAAACACTGTTTAGAACCCTCCTAATCCCTTACTGCCAAAGTCTTAAATGCAACTGCCACCAGTCACATTGCCTGGGATAAAATAGAAATTTTAACAGTACTATTTTAAGTGGTATTTTGAGAAAACAAAGTCTTTATTCCTGTTTTCTATATTTTTTAATTTCATGAAACTGCATTGTAACTCAAGCTAGAATTATACTTTTTCTAATTTGGAGAGCTCTGGTTTATTGCCATCTAGGTTTTACTAATATTAACATCCTTCATCAGCAACGTGTTCTAACTTTGCACTAGCCATGCATGAATTACTAGAGTTGTTTTGTTGTTTTGTTTTGTTTGCTTGTTTATTTTTCTTTGGAGAAGAGTAAATCTTTGGTTCTGGCTTTGTTAAGGAGGTAGCATGACATAATGTTTGCTTATTCCTAAAAACCTGCTTCTGGGTTTGAGATTGGTGGGATTCATAGGCTTAGACTCTCCGCAGCAAATGGAGGTTACCTGTTCATTTTAATGAATTTGTCATAGATGATGCTTCCATATCTTAAATTATTATTATTATTTCTTTTTTTTTCTCTTAAGTTTGTTTGTAGTATTGTAACAACAGCTCTGCTGCAGTGCAGAGATATACTTTCCTTTGGCTTTTCTGAACCCTGATTTCCTAGCTATTGACAAATCTGTTGCTGGAATGATGTTACTTCTGTCGAGAAACACTTCATTTTGTGTGACATTACAGCTATGAGAAAACAGTAGGGTTTTTAAAAATAAATTGATGTGTAAACTTTCATTTCTAAAAGGGAGAGTTCTGCATGTCCCTGTGATGTGTGTCTTTGTGTGTCCTTGCATGAAGAATTAGCTAAAACTAACAAGAAAATTGAAAGTTGTGTTGTGCTTTCATCTGTGTATTTGTCTGCTAATGTGATTTAGGAGCTGTCTCTTGAGATTTGTGTCCTAGTACGGTAAAGTAGTGATTTTTACAATAGAGTGCAAGTTTCGTTTTTATTCAGTGCAGAATCTAAATAATCAGTCAGTCATGTCATGTGAACCAAAGCAAAGAAACATCAACGCTATCCATGTTAAATAAATACCAAGTTGCATAATATTGTTATATAAGTGTGGGTCTTGTTGAAATTAGTAGAGTTGGATTTTGTTAATTCTGGGACATTTGCCATGCAACAGTAAATCAAATGAAGGCAGGGTGTTTTTATTTCTGTAGAATTAGAAGTGGGATTTAAACTTAATACATCTTTTTTTATTCAGGGGATCTACCAAGTTTAGCAAAGCCACCCTAGTAAGCAGAAGTTGAGACTTTGTTGTGCATCAAGAGAAATTATTTCCCAAAACAGAGTATTGGCTTCTGTAAAGCGATGGTACAGATCTGCGGAAGTTTGTTTTGTACTATGAGTACCTTGAACAGAAGGAAGTTGCATTATTTGTCTTCTCAAGAAAATTAACTTGTTCACACCCTTCTGTTTGTAACAAACAGAGTACCAGTTTAATAACTACTGTTTCTTTATTAAGACTTTTCCTGTTTCTGCTTTTTCTGGTTTCTCTCTACCTCGATTATTTTTTTCTAGTTTTGCTGTACTGCATATGTGGCTTTCACATGTAATGGGTGGTGTAATGGGTCAATGTGCTCCACACCTGTGAGGATTTTCTTGTGTCTGGCAGTGGTATTTTAGCACTGTTATTTACTACTGCACTAGGGTGTGTGAGTACCTCTTTTCCTTTTACTGACAGTTAAGAAAATAGAGAAGAAGATTGCTGTCGTTTTTGTTGTCCACAAATGTACAGTGGCACTAGCATTATCTGAAGATCATGTTATGCTACCTAATCAATAAAAATAAACAGGCTACTAAATAAATGCTCCATTCACCTTAGTATATTCTTGTTCAGTTCTGGAACTTTTATTAGAAAATGTGGAAAACACACAGAAGAGATAGAAAAATCGACTGAAATAGCGTCCATTCAGAATAAAGAGGTTTTTTTAATTTTTTTTTTTCCATTTCTTTACTATAGAGTATGCGTTTGTCTTCAGATGTCAACCTTAAACTTCCAAAAGTTTAATGCTTTGGCTTTTTCTATATGTGACTCATATTTTCTATGACTAACAAGCTGCATCGATTTTTTAGATTTTCTTTCAGCTTTATTTTCCCCTAGACTTGTTTTCTTACGTGGGCAGAAAAGAAATATGGCTGCAAAGCAATTACTTCAGTTACTTTATTCTCCTGACCATGTGGTAATCTATTATTTGTTGATATGCACATATCTTTAAAAGATTGTTAAGATAATCTTTACTTGATTCTATAAAAGTTCTTCCAGTACCCGTGTTTTCATTCTGCTCTATTTTTGCTTGCACTCTGTCCCATAATCTGCTTGCACTCTGTCTGTGCATTAAACATTTAAACATCCTTTAAAGTGCAAATATTGCATCTCTGTGTGATGCTCTTGGGCCATGAGAGTTGGGAGTTGGGAGTGGCAGAGGGGCAGTGGTAGGTAAGGGTGTTAGCTGTCAGATGGGGTTCTTGAAGCAGAGTGAGGGGAGCTGTCATGCTTGTCTTGGCTCCAGCTTGACACAATACCCTCTTTTCTTTGAATCCATGTGTCAGGCTGACTGGCCGTGCTTGGCACTCTTGGCTGTGTATGCAGCTTGTCTGTGCTGTTTGTGATGAAAATCATAGTAGAGGTCCTGGACAAAATAGAAAAGCTTAATACAAGTTAATGCTTTTTCTACAGAGGGCCTTCACCCCCAACATGGCCACATTGACTACATCTGCACTGGCAAACTAGACAGTGTTGAGGAACGTTCCCCACCACTAAAACTTAGTTGTTTTGCCGTTAAACTCTTCCAATGGTTCCTGGCAAGCTTTTGGATCCAGACAACTTTTTTCTAACTGATTTCCAGGCAAGCTTTAAGAATTGGCAGGGAAAGCCCCTAGACTTTTCTTAATGTGTTTGAATTGAGTTTGTCACTGTTTTTGGAAAGTGAACATTTTATAGCGTAGATGAAACTTAGTTGATGCTAGTTGGTCTCTGGGCACATTTCTTAAACTAGACCTCATCCTCAAAAACTGAAAAGAAAATAAATAAAGACGCTTTTTATACAAGGAAAGTAACTGGGATTTTAGATTTGTCTTAATTCTGATAGCTTTGAATAGTGGTCTAGCAAAGGAATTTTTTACTTACCAGTATCTCAGTCCCTGAGCCACAAGCAAACTTATTTAAAGACTTACATCTGTGTATTTTATCTACACTAATCCTGCTTAGTTGCTGGCCTTTTCTTCTGCAATTACAGTCCCAACAAAGACATGTGGCTGGTGTAGTTTCTGGCATGGAGAACAAAAGGTGGTAAACATGCCATCCCACTTAACTTCTCACTTAAGGAAATGTGGTATTAATCTTAGGTTTTAGAATATGCCTGAGTTTCATTTTTGGCTAGGTCTGTTGATTTTTTTAATGCTAACAATGTGTAAGCTTTAAAATAGTATTTTAAAAATTACATCATGATCTATGTTCTTCCATTTGAAAATGATCATTGGTACAATGTCACATCAGTAAAAATTATGCATTTATTCTGTTGGTGAATTCCTTCTGGTTTATTCTGTTCTTTGAATGATTAGGACAGAACTTTATCCAATATTTCCATGATCAGAAGCCCCACAAAAACTAAGAATCAGTGACATCAGCATCTGAGTCATTTTGGGGTGTCTGCAGAGGACTTGATAGCGCCAGAAGGGTTTATAAGACAGAAAAAAAAAAAAAAAAAGTCTTTAAGGAAGATTAGTTCTAAAATTGCTGTATGTATGTCCCTCAGAGCATTGCTAATGGGGAAACATCAGCTGGGAGAATCTGACATTAACTTCAGCTGTAATTACAGTTCTGAAGTTCACCTTTTAATTCATTCAGTCAGCCATTCTTGTGGAGTGCTGGAACATTCCTGGTTTTGGGCATGGTTAAAGCAACACTGATCCATTTTTCTGCTAATGCAGCAAGGAGGAGATCAGTCTTAGTGCAGAGCTGGCAGTGAGGAGAGGTGAAGCAGTGGTCAAAGGAGAAAGCTATTGCTGAGGTCAGTGTTGTAAAGTCAAAGAAGATAGAGGCTGGAAAGACTGAGAAAGATTGAGTCTCAATTCAGGTAAACCGTCTGCCCAAGGTGATCGCAAAGTGTAGACTGAGAAAAGAGATAGACTGAGAACCTTAATAAAGGCTATAACCACAAGAAAAAGAGCTATGGTAAGAGACAACAGACAACAAAAAAGGAGAGCGACCAGAGAGAACTTTTTCTTGCTACATGTGGATAAACAGCAAAAGGAAAAGGGAGGCTTTGCCACTTTGCGTGTGTTCCTCTTTCCTGCCCAGTAGCCCCTCTGCTCACCTGAGGCCTCCTGTGATGGTGGCGGCCAATAAACCCCATCAGCAGCATATCTGCCTTTCCATGTGCCCCAGCCACAGTTAAAAGTGTTGGAAGGAAAAAGGCATGGAAGAAATGTGGCTTTAATCAAATTGGTCCTTGATCCACCCAATCCTCAGTCCTGTGAGCAACATATCATGAGCAACATCATCAGGGTAGCAGAGGTGAAAGCTGCTTATTTTGGTGGCAGCTATCACTTTAGTTAAAATGGTCATGAAACCTTATCAGAGTACTTAAAATTAAATACATTTTTAAGGCATTGGTACATTGAGTAGAGAGATCTCAGGTAGCCCTACCATATAATAATCATTAATTTATCTGAAATTTTCATCAAAGGTTCAGGAGAAGGAAAAAGGTCACATGAGATATTTTCAGTGCAGAATTCACCACTTTAATTATATTCTTTTTCTCTACAAATGCAACTTGTTGAGAAACATTTTGCCAGCTTGTAGATGGTGTTAAAGATAATGATGAGTATTTTCCTGGTTTTGAAAAAGGGTAGTCAGTTGAACTCAGTCACCACTTTTAGAGATCTTTATCCTTATTTCTGAAGAAAACAAAATAAGTGCACATAGAGTGCATGAGAAGAACAGTACAGTTCACTGATGCAGCTGCATGCTCTTGGACTGACCCTCTTACACAATCCAGCTGTGCAGAGACTAATAGGAAGAGCAAGCTTTTCCAAAGTGTCTACATGCCTGATGATGGCCTGACTGCAGTTCTGCCCTAGACATTGGTTAGTTAAGTCACACAGCTATACAGAAGATAAAGGCAAAAAACAGGAGACAATAGCGTAGAAGTGACATACCTTGGACTTCATTTGTTAGAGATGTAGCTCAAACTGTTGGAAAAGGTCAATTTAGCTGAATCTCGTTGAACCTGGGCAATAAGCAGCTTTGTAAGGGATCACATCTCAGAAGAAGAGTAATGACAGCCATTTCTTTGTCTATCCAGTCTATTGGTGAGCTATTGGCTCCTTGGAGCAGCAGATGCATGTATGAAAGTTCCTCTTGCTTTCAAAACACTGATTTTTGGATTTTATTTTATTTTATTTTTAATGTCGTAAGGCTTTAATATGGAAGGAGGAGCTTTTGCAGATTGCAGTTGGACTACAAACTGTTGCTCTGTTGTCATGTCCAATTTAGCCTTGGTCTGTAGTTCAGATTATCCCTTTCAAGTCACCAAACTACAACAGAGAAGTACTTCTCAATATCTGCTGCTCCTTGTGTTAGCATTTCATGTTTGTAGGTGTCATTTTTTCTCACAACTATGCTTAGTAATTAAGCAACTGTACTGCGCCTTGTAGCTGTAATTATTCTGGCTATGTTAGATTATTGAATTTCCTGCAGACGTCTTGCTGAACTGTCCCACAGTTTGCCAAGAGGATGATGTCTTCTGGTTGCTTATAGCTGTTGCACAAGCATCTCTTTGCTGGTCTGTATCCCACAGCATGGCTAAATGTGCTGTCTGCTTTTCTTAGGGGAAAGCATTTGAAATCTGAAATGATCTGGAAAAAAAAATGTTTTCTTAAGGGACATAATCTTAACGTGAGCTTGTCTATCCAGAGTAGATTTCAAGAGTCTGCGTGTGCAAATATTTAAGAAATGGAGTGCAATGTAAGTTGTTTATCAGGTGAGATTTGTTTGAGTAGGCAGAAAAATGCAGAAGAGGAATTAGGTGAAGATGACTGCTGGCCTTGTGATTGAGAAGTGATTGCAGTGTCTGTTCTGAACATCTAGAATCATTTTGTTTATTTTTGGTATGAGTTGTCAAACAACACAAATCTCTCTGCTCACTGAAGGCTTGAGTTGCTGTCTTTAAGGTACAAGGTTATAATGATTGGCTCCTTTTTCAAGTGTTTTCAAGCATAAATTTTTTATACTTAACAAATAGTGTTTCAGAGTAAGGAAAAAAATCATTACCTTGGACATTAAAAGTGTCTTTTTTCTTTTTTTTTTTGATATTTTGCTAATCTGATTCTCTGCTTCTGTTGCATTATCAGTGAATTCCTTCGTCTGGTTTTCTCTTGTGGTTCTTCTTGATTTTTGTCTGGTGACATTCACATGCATTTCTTTCTGCAGTCCTATCTGTCAATTCGTGAAGATCAGGATGTATCCTGGGTTTTTAAAAAGGGGTTTAGAACAAAAAATTTCTGGGTTTCGAAGCTTTCAAAGCACTAATGGGGAGAGTTCCAGTGTGTCAGAGGTAATGGCTTTAATGTGGGCTACGTTTTGAGCATGTATTCCAGGTGGAATACCTTCATGAAGATTCAGACCTCGGTGGGGAGCAGAATTTGTCTTTCATAGTGCTTCTTGATTTGTCTTGATGAGAACTTCTGAAATATTGTTCAGAGCACATTAAACTTATTAAATCTCATCTTTAATCTGACTTCTTTGGTTGATAATATTTTCTTCTGGTGAGCTGCTGGTACAGCTAACAGTCCAAACACTACAACTGTCAACCCAGCCTAATGAGATCTGCTTTGATCATTAAAGTTATATAGTAGTAATAGTTTTTTATGTTTCTTTTTACTGTGAAAGAATGCAGAGAATTAGCATGGTTTGTACACATATATCTGACTTAAATGTTTTCGTATTTTAAACTAATGCAATATAGTTTCTTTCACACAAAAACTATATAGTCAAAGAATGTAACCATTACTGGTGGCAATTCACAGTAATTATACTGAGACTGAATGACGTGAGTGTGTGACCGGGTCTGTGAAGTTTTAACACATGGAGAGAGACTAGGAAATTATGGATGTCTTATGAAAATGAGTTCAATTTTTTTCTATTTAGTTTGATTATCCAAATTGTATTAAAGTTTTCATCGCGTAACAGCATGTTAATGCTTTTATTTCTGATTTTTTTTCATAGCTGCAAGAGAAACCGTCTGGTTAGAAAGAGAAGAGAGAGCACGGCAGCATTATGAAAAACACCTAGAGGAGCGCAAAAAGAAGCTAGAAGAACAACGACTAAAGGAAGAGAGAAGACGAGCTGCTGTAGAAGAAAAGCGAAGGCAAAGAATAGAAGAAGATAAGGTAAAATGAAATGTCATGAAAATGCTTCTCAGCTTGTTTTTTCTGTAAGATATGGTACTGCCAAACCTCTTTTAAACTTGTCAGCGGAGATGTAGTGTGAGCCTTGATCAGTATGAGCGTGTACAGAAGAGGATATGTGCCTTAGTCACATTTTTTTGAAGTGCCCTGTGAGAGTCTGTTGCAGTTAGGTTGAGCATATCTAGGATGTATTATGTGACACTACTCAACCTCAAACAGAAAAATAGAAATTGTACGGCTTCTGTATGTCTGTGGGTTAATTTTTAGCTGTTCATTTTAAGGCAGTAAGTATTAGTTGCTTTCTAACAAAACCTTCAAGACAGTGTGTACAGGAAAGATGCTACTGGCTGATTTGTCTCAGTTGAGCTGAGAACTCCCCTTCGTCTTAGGTAAGTCAGCACATCGTTGCCTTTTTTTTTGTCAATTCTCTCTCACTATCCTAGTGAGAGAATATGTAGGAGATTCAGAGTGGGAAGTAGCCCTGGTGTGTGTTTGTTCAGTGATTGTCATAATGGGACAACTGTTTTTTTCCTCCACAGTTCTGCATAAGTCTGCAATACACCTTACTTTCTCAAAATTAGTTTTCAAAAATAGTTCAATTTATTTGTGGCTTAGTTATTGCTTAATCCAGTTGTAGAGTTAGAATGGTTCGTCTGAGTGTGTATCTTTATTAGGCAGCGTTTAAGCTTGGGTGCAACTCCAAGAAACCTGCTAGGTGTTGTCCATGGGGAGGGTAGCAGTGCTGGAGAGGATTAATGTTAAAAACCTGGTAGTATCCAAATGTATTATCCTGTTGTACTTAAGGAACGACATGAAGCTGTTGTACGTCGCACAATTGAAAGAAGCCAGAAGCCAAAACAAAAGCAAAACAGGTGGTCCTGGGGAGGAGCGCTACATAGCCGCATTAATAACACAGGTAAAGAGGGAGGCCTGGCTTTCTAGCCAGTGTCCCTGCCCTGTCAGTTAACTGGAATTTACTTTCCTTCTGTTACAAAGAAAAATGATTCAGTATATGCTGTTTTAAATTCTCTGCTCTTTATCTTATTATTGCTAGCAACAGCATGTTTCTGACCTTCTTGTGTAGCAAAAACATAACAAGGGGAAATCTGAACAAAAGTGAAAACTTGTTTCGGGATTTTTACTAATTCTGCATTTCTATTTTGCTACAGCTTCTCGCTTCTGCTGCTTTGCTATTGTTCGTGTGTGTATGTGCTGGTGTGCTTGTGATGTGTCAGTTTTGTGATGTGAGCTACTGTGTGCAAATGTTAAATTTAAATATTGTGGCTCAAAAAATAGTTCTGGTGGAAGTGACCAAATACCAAGAAACAACAGAAAGAAGCAAATTGATTATTTGTGATTATTTGTATCTTGTACAGATAATCAGGGAGACTGGAAAAAAGCCCTTTTTTTTAAGCTTGAAAAAGCTTAGATGGACAAATTAATTTAATTTTTTCTGTATCATTTTTTTCCTAAATTGTCTTCCCTAACTGAATCTGACAGTTACTATTAAGTCTGTGCCCTGTTAAATGTGACTGGCATTCAAAAAGGAGAACCTGTTCTATATTTCTTTCACCAGAAATTGGTACTTACAAAGAATGCTTCTCTTCCTACTCTAACATAATACTTTTAATTGCATACAGCCTTTATCAAGAAGGGGGAAAAACATTAAGAATGATCTGAAATGTAATTCATCACACATAAGTTCAATGAACAGTTATCTTTCATAAAATCATAAAAGTTTGTTTGTTTGTTTGTTTTTAATTAGCTCTGTATAACTTGATTTTTATTTTCTTTACTGTTAAAAGTCATTGTCTTGCATTCTGTCCCTAGGTTATTTTTTTGAATCATCATTCACCTTTCTCGATTTAGCAGGCCTGGAGCACCACTTCAGATCTCTGAGTGGTGCTAGAAAACCTGGTACATAATCACTCTCGTTTGTTGATTCCTTTACCTATAGCTAGTTCTCAGGAGATGAAATCGTCAGTAACTAAACGACCCTCATGTAGCTGCAGTGCATGCTTAACATCATGCTCATAGTTTAGAACTGTTGTTAGTCCCAGATTTTGTTGTTGTTATTTATTTTTAATATGGAGAGTATATATATATTATATATATATTACTAGCTGACTCCAAAGATCTGGCACAATTCACTAAAATGAAACACAATATTCTGTCTACTGGAATTCAAGGAGATGTCACTTGAATCCTTTGATCTTTTTCTAAAATGCTTTTGCCATACTGCACATGCACATCACTCACATTCATTTTTCACATGAAGGCAAATACATGATGAATGTGTTGCTCAGATTCTAATAACAAAGAAACCAACAGTCTTCTAGGTCATAGATCTCATTTGGCCTATTCTATGTTTGGAGGATTCATATTTCATTGCAAGAGGCAATTTTCATGTTCTCATTTGTCATCTTCAGAAAGTTGTTTTATGCAGTATGTTCTTTAAGCCAAATGCAGAATTTCTGTTTTGCTGTAGTGATACACTTTGTATCCTCTCAAGTATAGATAAGATATCAGGGATCAAAATCCTAAACGTAAATACTGTTCTTACCAAGATCTATGACATAGGAAGCCCAAGTATCCTGTCTCCAGTACTGAACAGCATCATCCTTAATGTTATCAGTGTCCTGGTCTTTTATCTGTTTCCAAAACAGTTTGTGGACTTACCTGTGGACATGGAGAATATGAATCAGCAGAGCATTAGGCATCTGCTAAAGCATGGTTAAATTCTCTGCTGAGTAGCACTGAATTTGCAATACGTGCTCAGTGTGTAAGCAAAAGCAGAATCAGCTCTCCCACTATCTTCTGATTCTCAGATTTCCAAATAGAATTTGCACTAAAGAATAGTTAGTTGATACACTTAGCTTTTTTCATTTCTTTGATTTTTGAGAGAGAAGACAAATCATAAAGCTGGCTGTCCTGCTTGCTCTTCCTCTTCAGCTATTGCTAGCAACTTTCCCACGGTATACACATGTGCACAAAGTGTATGTGATCTGTGTCATATCATCACCTCTCAGTAGGGTGCCAATTGCACAGGCAAAAGCTGTAATGCTGTTCTCAAATCCATGCAACATAGAAGCAAAATACATCCCTTTGGTATTATATATATTTGTGTATATATATATATATATATATATATATATATATATATACAGCAAGCATGTGTGTGACAAGTAGTCTGCAGCCTTCCACAAAGACTCATTTTCTTTATCTGTTAAGCTATGTGCAGTTTGGATTGACTAACTGCAACTTCATTCACAGCAGGTAGAAGTTAACTCTGGTGGGAAATTTAGCACTTTCACAGTGATGAAGACATAATTATACCTTTTGTGCTTACTCCTGCTCTTCATTTGTACCAGCCCTCCCTTAATCTGTTGGAATTTTGTTAACATGGTGCTGACCTTCTGCTTGATACCCTGTCAAATATCACCTTTGATTCAGGTTTTGAGGGCTTTTACTTGAATGTTTTAACATTTCCAAGCACGCTGGCCTTTCCCTGAAGCTTCTATTGTGAGTCAGGTGTCAGATTTTTTCAGGGAGTGTTGAAAGAAACGTGAAAATACCATCCTGGCTACTAATGTCTGCTTCAAATTTTCCATTGAAGTCCTCGGATTGCAACCTGATTGAATGATAATCAGTGAACAGAATATTTTAGACATTTGGAATTTAAATTGAACAGTTTTGTGCCCAGTCTTTGAGTCATCTGTACAACGTCTGCTGAGAAATCCGTTCTATTTTGAAAGTTCTTGTGGTAGAGCAGGAATGACCTAGTCATGTTTTCCTCCTAGTTCACTAGTGAGCTAGAAACTGGCATTACTGCATGTGGGCTGTCAATTAGCATTATCTCCATTTGTTTTAGATCCAGACAGGCGATCTGTTTCAACAATGAACCTTTCGAAACATGTTGATCCAGTCATTAACAAGCGGCTCTCCTCCTCATCTGCAACATTACTAAATTCTTCAGACAGAGGTACAGTTCCAAAGAGGAAAAAAAAAAAAAAAAGAAAAGAAAAGAGCAAGAAAGAAAATGTTCAATACTAATGTATGGCTTTGCACGTAAAACAAGTCTGAAGTCGTTTTCTGTACTTTATGTAAATGGAGTGAAAAGACTCCGAATGTGAAAAGTAAATGGTTGAACATTTCTTTTTCCTGTGAGAAGAAATATGTATTTCTTGTTTTTAAAACAAGAGAGCTTACCTAAACGATCTCACTTCAGCAAATGATAAAAGTGGTGCTTCTGTCAGGTTTTTAGTAAATGAGGTACAACAATTGAAAGAATACATCTCTCCATACTGCATGCAATTTTCTGTGACCTTTTATTTCTGTTATGCCATTTTGTCATTATTTTGCTTTTGTTTTATTTTGGTAGTCGTTCTTGAATATCTGAGGACATGTTGCATGAAGCTTTTGAGCAGTTATTTTGTTACCATTTCTGATTATTTTTAATGATGGTGTATGGGTATTTTTCATATGGTGTCTGTTTATTGACTTTTTGAGTCCAGTTACTTTTCAAAGATTGCTTTATTTCAGTGTATGTTTTCAGTGTTTACAACTCTGCACAACTGATAAACAATCAGGGTTCTGTGAGTTAATGTAGCTGAATTGCTGCTTCTGTTTTGAGTTTGAGGATTCATGGGGTAGAAGCATTGAGCCGAAGGGAGTGTTATAAAAGAATGTCTCCTGTATAACCTGTGCAAAGAGCTTTACAGAAAAATACTTGTGAAGGACTTTTTGTTCTACTGAGAAGCTGTGGCCCATTTCAACCCAGAGAAGTGCATATTTTCGAAAATAATTTTTAGAGTGGAGCTTTAGTTGTATTACAAAAATGGTTGAGTAGACATCATTATTTGTGTGTTTTAAGTGCCATGTTTTACGTGCATGCTTTTGGATGCCTGTTTCTGGTTGCTCTGACCATATTAATGCTTACAGGTTAACACAGTCCTGAAGTCTGGTAACTCATGAAACATAGTGTTATCTTAGAGCACAATTTATTCTAGAACTCCAGTAATTTTTTGCTCTAAAAGTTGAAGCCCCAACAGTTGTATTTTGTTCCCATTAGGTGTGTATGTATGTGTATTTTTTCTGGTTGATGACTGTTCCTTGCCAGGGATGATTCTTTGTGGAAGAAAGGCATTAAATATTAGGATAGTCTCTTGTAGAGTGTAGCTCAAGGTGTAAATGTTTTTACTGTACAATTCTGTACAAGTTGGACTGAGAACTAGGTGGTATAATGGCAGGTGAAGGGAAGGAGTAAGGAAGTGGGGGCTCTACGTCATATACTTTAAATGCCAAGGCATTCCTTTCTTGGCATATTAATTAAAAACGGTACAGAAGTCCTCAGAAGTCTCTTATATTATGGAGTCTGCAGGAGACATAAAGCAAATTGAAATGGTGTAAATGTCCTTTTTCTTGTGCAGTCACATAGCCAAATCTGGTTGAGCACATAACTGGAGAAGTGCTGCACACCTCTCCAGTGACCTCAGCATCTTAAGGCAAGCATTTAAAGAAATCATCTGCCTCTCTGCTCCTTTTTTGCCTTCCAGGGACCACCAGTTGTGTTTTGCCTGTAACAGATACTCCTACCTACACAACAAGAAAGCTGGAGATGAGGATGATAAGCTTACCCTAAGTGGCTTATAGCTGTCATCAAGAACATGTCTACTGTTAAGCAGTGTTTATTTTTAATTTTTCTGCCATTTGAAGGACAAGATTTATTATGGCCCGGCCAAAGATTTCATTAATGGTTTGCCTGGTTAATTCATTTTGAATTACAGTACTGCTACATAGCTCTTTGTCATGATTTTACAATCCGGCAGCCAGAACAGGCTTTTCTTTGTGCTCTGATAGGAGTGGTACTGGGTAGTTCAAACTTTGTAACAGATTATGAACAAATACATTCAATTGAAGAAAGCTTCTGTCGACCAATAAATTCTGGTAATGGTGCTCTTTAAGGCGTACCTACCAAGTGAATACTACCATAAGTAAGGTATGGCTTTCTTAGTTTTGAAAAAACGTAACTTGTACTGTAGTTATGCTCTTCCTCCTCTCTGTAGTGAGAGGAGGTGATGGTATTGATCACTGTATCTACTTTGTCTGCCAGCTTTCTAGAAGAAGTTCAAGGCCTGTTGAAAGAGACTCTAAAAGCACAAGTTTTTTCCCACTTATTTCACAGCATTTCTGTGACTCTGACAACCACATATCAGTGAGAGTCCTTCCTTTGTGTTTCTCATCAGGAGACCTGTTAAATCCCTGCCTCCCATCTGTTGCTAGTACTAATCAGATGCTGTTGTTTGCTTATGTGCAATATATTCTGCTGCTACTATGATAACTTCCTAGTGTTCAGTTGATATATCCTGAAGGTAAATATAGATGACTGCGATCAATTCACCATTGCCAGCTCTATGGCACTTTGTGGGGTTTGGGTTGTTTTTTTTTTTCTTCTTCCTTCCAGTTGTACTTAATTAATCTGTTTAACCTGCCTAGGGTTACCATACCATACCGGTATGCCTACCTACCACAAATGCAATTCCAGTGAGGGACCAATGAGCAAGCAGCCTAAGACAGTATAAGACCAACAACAAAATTATTTCCTCTTCTCTGTTGGGTATTTTGAAGGATTAAAACATCACCCCAAGGTTTTTGAAAACAAGAGGAAAAAAAAAGAAAGAAAAAAAAAAAAAAAAAAACCCAGAACAAAAAAAAACAGACCTCATTGTTTTAAAGCTAGTTTTGTTATTAAGCTCTGCTTTGTATTCTTCCTTCAGTGTGAACTGGACTCTGAAGCTCAGTTGTTGAAAGCATTTAGGGTGAATATTCTTGTACTTGAAACTCAGTGAGCCAAAATGTATTTGGCTGCTCTGTGCTGATGGTAACACTAGTGACTGCTAGGGTATGTACTGTAAGTGTCAAATGTAGTGCTTTCACTGAGCTGTATATTTGGAGTAAGTGACGACGTTGATCTACAAAACCAAGATGTGCTTATGATGAACTGTGATCTAAAACCATTTTAAAGCCATAGGGAGACTCAGATCCAAGCTCCTGGCTGAGACTGTTGTGCCACCTTTCAAGTACTACTTAAATGTACTGGCACTATCACACTTCTCTCAGCTCATTATTTGGGCATGTCAGCTAGCCCTCTACCAATCACAGCCTTGTTAATTGGTTGCTGGGGGCACAGAATTGCTTCCAGTAAATAATGCGGATAAGATGAGTCAGGAGTGAAGAGAAAAGGTAATAAAACCATACTTATCTCCTAGGGCAAATTACAGGGGGATAGCTGAGTGCTGTAAGACATCAGTTTCTTAGCTTTGGCCTCTTCAGACTGCCTGTTCTGTGGGACTTGTGTGAGGTTTACAGCTGGCCCACAGCACCAGATTACATCGTGACATTTACTTACCAGTTCTTTGCAGCTATACAAATGAATTCCAGGAAACTTTTGGTATGCATAGTAGTGCTGTTGGCCTAAAATTTCAGGTATCATTTTCTAAGGTGTGGAGCCAATTTCCATGCAATAGTGGTGTTCTTCTGATAAGTTGTATAGTCTTTGTGTTAAAATATGGCAGAAGAGTTTCACCAGACTCAACATCTAGTAAAGGATGAGACCACAAAAAAAAAGAATTTGCTGCCTTGCAGCGGGGGACTTAAAATATGACCACATTGAGCAGTGCCCAGAGAAGAAGCAAAGATTTTCATCGCTATTGCATCCAGTTTAATGGTAGTCCTATAACTTGTTCTTCCTTGTTAAGTTGCAAATTTAATGATAATGTGTACGCTGTAATGGAGATCTCTAAAGGGTATTTTGTGTCCCTGTATAATCTGTAGCTACACAGAATGGAGCTATTAATCACAAAGAGCTCTGGCAGTATTGTATTATGTAAGAAAGCTTATCCAGAAGGCCTGCTGTGTTTTAGAGTACTATATTTCTATACTAATGACACTTACTGAGTTAGCAGAATTTAGGTGAGCAGTTTGAGAAGTGAAAAAAAAAAAGAAGCACTGAGAGCAGATTAGGCCATTATATTCTCATAGGATGAGATTATTGAGAACAGCCTCTCCTTTCACGGGGCTTGTTGTGGAGTAGATTAAAAAGAGCTTCCATGTTTATGGCTTTTAGAAGAGATGGATCTCTGCCTTTAAAAATACAAATTAGCCTGTGGTTTATCACAGCCAGTCATGTCAATGAATGTTTTAGGGACTGTGCCTCATTTAAAAAAAAAAAACAAAAAAAAACCAACCTCATTCAAGTTGCAGTTTTCTCAACATAGAGAAACTAAGGCCAGTGAATGCTGGGGTATGAAACAACCTAATTTCTCTTTCAACACTGAGATTTTTGCCTGAGTTTACTGTAATGAACTATGAGAACTACTCCAGTGTTTTGTCTTGTGGTTCTCCTAATAATACTGTTTGTTGCACCATACTGGTGCCATCTGGTACAATAACATATAGGACTTCTTTGGATACTCCTTTGCCATAATCAATGCTTAAACAGTGATAAAAAAAATCATTATATTAAAAATAATAAAGAAGTGATGTGAGGCAGAACAAAAATACTGATAAACTAAATTTGCATTACGTAGTACTGAGAGAAACACTTGTGATTACAGCCAGAGCAGCATGTATAACCTGTTTTCAAAACATACTGACAATGTAGAATGTTGAATCTTGTTACTGCTGTAAATAGAAAACTATCATTAACGAGGGTTTTTGACAGAATTAAATACGCTACGTATTCTGAGGCACCATGTGTAACAAAGACAACTGTAGCTGCTGAGCCTGGTATCTACAGCTCAGGCGCACTGTATCCTTTTGTGATGCTTTGACAAAGCCTCTTTCTGTGATGAAAATCTGTATGGTAGTAAGCAGCCCTCTTTGTTTTTTTTTTTTTCTTCTATCTAGGCTAGCAGACTGCAGATGGTGTTTTAGTAATTGATCTTTTGTAAATACTTATGTACCTGGTATGTAGAAGGATTTTGAGATGCAAATATCTCTAAGTCTATATTAAGGAATGGCAACTGCTGTCTTGGTACAGAAGTTATCTTGCCATCCCTAATAGTAGGTCATATGGGATCTGTGCAAAATATCAACATTAACCTGATAACAATTCAGTGTAATGCCACAGTCAGTAGCACAATATAGGTGATTGGCTTTGTGATCAGTAGGAATTCCTCCCCTAAAATGGAGTAACACTGAAAAACTAAGCAATGACTGGGTGTATGGTTTGGGTTTCCAAAAGGTAGTTTCAGAATTTCCATGGTGTGTAGTCGTAAGGCTGTAATACTAACACTTCTGCTACATGTGGTCATTTGCACGCTGTCTGACCTAACGTCTTGCTTGTATGATGCACGTTCAGCTCGCCGTCTGCAGCTCAGTCCATGGGAGAGCAACATCGTTAGCAGGCTCCTGACGCCCACACACTCATTCCTGGCCAGAAGTAAAAGCACAGCTGCATTGTCTGGAGATGCAGGTAAACCTATAAGAGCAGAGACTTCATGTTTCAGCCACGTATATTTCCAGGTTCCCTCCAGGATGTTGTAAAATTATTGATGTAATTACGTGTGTACAGTAGCATCCCAGAATGAGTTTGGAAAACCTAGAGTACATTGTATGACAGCTTGAAAGCTTTTGCTATGCTTGATTTGCTCTGCCTCTTTCTTCCTCGCTTCTCTCTTAACTATCTTTGGCCTCTTCGTCATTGTAAGAAGGGAATACAACACATGCAGGGCAACAATTTCACTCTGTTTGTGGCTGCTGAAGGAAATGCCCACTATGCTGTAAGGAACTGATTCAGCACACCCACACTATGAGCTGTTTGCTGCAAACAGTGCCATTCTGCACTGGAGCACTTCTCACATGAAGCACGTTGGACACGTTAGAGGGATAGGCCCTGGCTGCAGTAGATTTAACAGCATGTAAAGTTAAATGTGCAGGGTTAGCAAGGTGACAATAACTGTCAAGTTCTCTGATGACCCCAGAACACCCCTTTGATGAACTCCTGTGCAGAAGATTAACGTGCAGAAGTATGTAAATATTGATAGGAAGTAACTTAAAGCCTTAGTAAAACTACATTTCAATGACAGCCAGGACATACTGGTTTATCATGTGTTTTAGGCATGTGACAGCTGCTTTTTTTCTTACCGTAGATTGTTTTGAGAACGTGCAGTAGGAGTTTTACCATTTCAGGAGTACATTTCAGCACACGTCAAATGTTTAAGCCTAGGCAGGTCTTTCCTGTTTAATATGGGCAGATCTTTATTTTAATTAAAGGACGTAGAAGGTAAGAGGGAATAGAGATCTCCTAAGATTACTTTTAAAGAAGCTTTCACTTAAGAACTCTTATCTCTAATTAGGCTGCAGTACATTTCCATAGGGAGAGAACCGTAGGAGCAAAAATGTGACCGACATTCTTCAAACGGTGGAATTAACAAGTAGAAATTCCTTTTCACTCTTCATGACTTTTAAAGCAATAGCTTGTAAAATGAAAGCTTACCATCATCCACCAAGCAGGATATGGAAATGCAGCTCTTAACTAGGGAATACCTGAGAAAGCAGTTTCTTAAATTTGAAAGTGGTTACTTAACTGCAACACGTGGGAAGATAATTCTGTGACTGCTGTTTCATGCTGAAGCTCTAAACTGAGTGGAATATTGAGAAGGATTGCAGATAGCAGGAACAACTGATTTATCAGTCATCATTTTGGGGTAACTCCCTAGAAATACTTTGTCTGCCCTGACTAGAACTGTACCACCCAGAAGAATAATCCATCTTTTCATTGTTTTCCAGGTATTATTCTCTAGGAGCAATAACTGCAGTCCCTTCATGCAGGACTCTTCCTGGAGATTAATGATCAGGTGGTGGTAATGGCTCACAGCTGTGCTCTGAGCACACCACTCATCCCAGCCTGTCATTATTCCCTAGAAAATTACCCTGCCTTTTGGCTGTAAAGATGAATTGCAATGCAAAAATCAAATTAAATGTGGATCCATGTCCTTAACACTGAAGTTAAGCAAGATACTGGGGACCTCCAGCATGAGTATACCCAGATATATATATGTATATATATATATATATATATAAGTAACTTTCCAAAACAAAAAATGTAATTTTAAATAACTCTCCTCTGTGTTTGTAATCCTGTTGGTACATCCTGATTCACTGGGAGTGCCTCATACAGCATTGTTTGGCAACCTTGCAAATGGAAACGAGCTACTTGTCTTTGAGCATTTATGATGTCATCCTCTGTGGTAATGTTTGATAATCAGCATGCAGCAGCAGAATTGATTCACAGAGGGTGGAAAATATGTAAACTGTAAGCTGTTAAAATACACATTTTGGCCACTGTCTCCCGTCAGGTTCAGATATGCTCAATCAGATTAAAAACAAACAAACAAACAAAAAAACCCAGTTTTTTTTTTTTAAAGTTGTTTTCTTGTTTTCCAGTTTTTATGTTTGTCACCTTTTATTACCCCATTAAACATAAAACTCTATAAATAAGGAGACATGAGGACCCTTGCTGTAACATTTGCGTGAGACTTCCTTTATTCATAATGTTAATCTCCCATTGCAGGAGAATTTGAAGAGTTAGGGCTGTTAAGTCCTCAAAGTACTGTTAAGTTTATGAGCTCTTCCTGTGACAGCAGTTGCACTGCTGTAAGGCTGCAAGAATTAACTGTGTAGAACTGTGTGTGCTCCAGAGGTCTACAGGCAAGAAATGTTTTCTTCTAAGCAAAATGAGGAAGGGAAGCAATAGAAAATTAACCATAGAAACTCTGCTCTTTTCCTTCAAGTAATATATTGAATAGTAATGATGATATGACAATATTAAATGAGCAGGAGAGACAAAGACAAACAGACAAGTAAATCTAAAGAGTATTAACACAGTTTTCCCCAACCTTCTCCTTCAGTTAAACAGGGAGGAAGTCTAAGAATACTTTACTGCAAAAAGTTCCCCATGATGCATTTTGCAATGTTATAGTTCTCTTTAACCATGTACGTGGAACACCATAAACCTGATAATCTGCCGTTGGCCGGAGATCTTTTGGTAACAGTCTTTGTCCTTGTTCAAACAAACAAAAAAAAAAACTTGCCATCCTGGTTACTCTTTCAACTTTGTAGGTTAATTATTGTCATCAGCCTGCTTTTTGAAGTGCATAAAATATTTTGCTGTTGAGAATATGTTTAAGTTGGCTGTTATTGTAGCATGACTGAGAAATATTTAAAGTTTGTATATAGGTGGACTTCAAATATTTTTTAGAGTTATTTGAAATAACACATCACATGATAGAAATTGTAGACAACAGTCAATATCACTGATTTCCTAGATAAAACTGTTCCTGTTGTTAGCATGTTTGACATCTCCTTTTTCTCTACTTCCAAGACAAATTAATAGAAATTCTGGTTTTATTTAGATTGTTTCCTGTTCCAAATGTAGTTGAAATTCGTGTCAATGCGTATAGTAAGCTAATCAACTTCAGACCAGTTGTTTTGTCCACTTCTTTTTCAGAAACATCAGTTGTATAAGAAAAGAAAAACTTTTGTTTTTACTACCCACTTATGTGCCACACCTCTTTAATTTATTTAAAAGAAATTTACAAGTGGATCAGTACATGGCTGTGTATTAGAATTGTATCATTACTATACATGTAGCCAAGCTGAGGTAGCACATGATGGTTCTGATTTGAGAATTAGTCATTCCTCTCTATTAATATCTTCTTTCTTTTCTCTGTCTTTCTCTGTCGTTTCTGTTCCTGCTGGCTTTCCTCTGTCAATTCTCCAATGATGCTCTATAATTATAATGAATAATTAAAAAAAAACAACCAACACCGTAGTTATCCCCATTTGTCCCCGTTCAGCATCTTGCAGCCCCATCAGCCCCCTGTCCTACAAGACCATGAGCTGTAGGAATTCAGCAGACCGAGCAAAACTTTTTGCATCTACTGATGCTGTTGGACGTAGAAGAACGCATCTGGCAGGGGTAAGTGTGCTGGTTATATGTAAGTTAATGTCTCATGCCATAACCACCTGATTGAATTTCTTGTTAGAACAAGAATAGCTGTATATATGTAATGTATATCTAACATTTCCCTCTGCAGCCTCCCATTGCCTCCAATTTGTTTCATAGTTGGTTAGATTTTAACTGGTATATACTATATTATCTGTTGCCATAGCCTGATTGTGCACTAAAGAATCTGCTTGGGAAAACACTCATATTTGCAGAATGCCTTGTTTTCTCATGAGGTATGGAGGCAGTTGCAGAATGTTTTGTTCTTTTCTCTGAACTTCCAGGGAAAATCAGAGCAGTCTGATACAGGCAAGATCAAATTCATGTTGACTGTAGTAAAAGTGAAGTCTTCTCTGCAAATGATTATGTACTCGGGCAAAGTATCAGGAGACAGTGCTGTCTATTATTGACATCATTTTCAGAAGAGTGTTAGATGAAGGAAACATGCATCAGAGCCAGTATCAAGCTTTGAGGCACGTGTTAGTTTGCTGAATCTTAGGCTGTGACATAGTTTTAGGTTATGTCTCTACAGAAATCTTGCACTATGTGTAGAGCATGTTGTAAACTCCCGGGCTATCAGTTTGGCACCTCTAAGGTCTTTCTCATTGTTTTTTTGTTTGTTTTGTTTGCAATTAAGAAGAGAAGTTGGTGCAGCTTGATGAAAAAAAATGGTGTAAGAATATTGTTAATATCAAATGACAGAGTTAAGAGCTATTTTCAGTAGCCTACATATTTCGGAGAATCTTTTTACTGGTTAGCTTCTGTAGGAATTTGGATTTTTTACTTCACTGGGAAAAAAACTGCTGATACTATATTTTCAGGACTAATTAGGGAGATCCTATATAGACAGTTTTTGTAGCAAACCAGAATTCTTGTTCATTGTAATGCATTAACTCTGACTGTATACAATCTGATAACTTGGGTGATTACCATCATACTAGACAGTACAACTCTTGTAAATGATAGTGCCAAAGGGCTGTTTAATTACTCTCAAGTAACAACTTCAGGACTGGGACCACTTTTTGCTTATCACGTATTACATGAGGTTTTTGACAATTTGAAACAACTAGTTTTACCCCTATGCAAAAATACTTCATGGATTTACAAAGATAGACCAAAGTTTATACGCTCATACGCTCAATGCAGTTGTTTTCCATCTCCAGCTGTTAGACATGTTTTCACGTCTCACATGCTCACTCTATGAGTGTGTAGCAGCCCCTTTACACCATGCTGGCTGAGTGATAGCTCAGTGTGTTCTCCCCTGTTCTCATGCTTCAGACTCTGAGAGCTTAAGCTCATTACTCCAAAAATCCAGGGTCTTTCATTTATATTTAAGTGGAGGAAATATGTAGATGTTTAAATTCTTATATGTAGCCTTAAGCCAATTGTTCTATTAATACAAACCAGAGTTGTAACATAAATATTTTCAAAAATTAGTATGATTTTTCATAGTTCTCGTCCCAAGATGAAAAATAAAGAAGGGAAGATACGAAATCACTATGATGCAGTGTCAAAAAACCAAACAAACAAACAAATAAAAACACCATGCAAACAAAAACAAAAAAAAGCCCCAATGGGGAATCATCAAGAAAAAAAGAAAGTTAGGATACCACATTTCCTGACTTTAAGGGCATCTGTGGTGTTGACATATAGCAATGAAAGAAAAAGTCTGTGTTGTGTTGAGATTCTTACCACTTACCCACTCCAGAGAGTGGGTTTTTTGGTGTTTGTTTGTTTGTTTGTTTTTCTTTTTCCCCAAATGAAATCCAGGCTTTGTGGGGAGTAAGTATTGTCTTTGGAAGCAGTGGAAGGTACTGTGTAGCAACCAGCAGAGATCAAACCTTAAAAGGTAACTTTTTGCCTGTGTAAAAATAAGCCTCTGCAAATTACAGCTTAAGACAGTAAAGAGCATGATTAAGAAGGATCATTGTTTTCAGATGTGTATTTCCTTACAAAAGCAGTGTCAGATTACAGAAGCTATATTCATGAACTTGTCAAACAGGCTGTAGAAACTACTGACTCAGCGCTACTTTTTCTCAGCCCCACAACTCTTCATCCTTAACTGAGCTTGGTTTACTTTCTTAGCTGTGTGAACTGTGGCTTGACTTTGTCTTTGTTTGCTGAACTATAGACTGACAAAAAAGAAAAGGAGAGAGACCATTTGTCATCCAGCTTCTCAGCCAACTTGAAAGGAGGTCATTTTTCTTCCAATCCCAAAGCTAGATCTCCAGCTCCCTCTCCAGTTTGGTAAGCCAAGTACATGCTTTAGCTGGAGGTTGAGCTATAAGCAGCTCTAATTGTTTTGTTGCTTAAATGTTAGCCTCCACAGGAAAATCAGTGCAACCTTATTTGGTGGTATAAATGTTTTCTGTATGCAACAAAGTAAAGATGATATTGTTTTTAGAAAAATCAAGTAATAATGCTGTTGCTTTTTAAAGAAAGGGAAAAAGAAGCAATGTACCCGGTTTCTTACCTCTTGGCTGGGTCAATGCTCCCATAATCTACAAAGAGAAACATTTTTACTGAAAGCTCATTGGTTGTGTTTCAGCAGTTCTGTTTGATAGCAGAGAAATAGGGAAGTTGTTTTGGTTTTAGCTATCGTAGAGGTGGTATGCTGATGTACAGCAGAGCATGTCTTACATTGATTGTCACTCTGTGATTACACAGGCATGCATCAAAGTCTTTGCCTTCTTTGGCTGGCACGCTCAAGCAGATAACTTCCCCACCTGGTTCCTCCAAAGTTCCTTCTACTCAGGCACGTCCTCCTTCTCCTGGCAACATCCGGCCTGTAAAAAAAGATATCAAACCTGAGAATGAAAAGAAAAGACCAGAAAAGGAGGCTGAAAAGACCAACGAGGAGAGGACAGAAGAGAGTAAAGAAACATCAGCAGGTGCTGGAGAGTTTGCAAATCAGGAAGAGCTTGCTGTCCATGAAGACGTTGCTCAAGGTAAGGAGAAACTCCTGTTGAGGATAAGGAATGCCTGAGTGTCTTTCATGTTCTTCCATCCCTTTTTCTGAAACAATAAACTTTAGATAGCTTTCTATCAAGTATTTGTCTAAGTTTTTCAGAATGTTACACCTACATATGTATGTTAATTATGAGAAAAGTATAAACTGAAACCCTGAAACCCTCCTTTTGCAACAGCCAGAACAGGCACACCTGTCTTGCACATCTGTTTTCTCTGACTTTTTGGTACAGAAAGGGTAGACTTTGTCCCTCACATCATGATACAAGTTCTTTTCAGTCCTGGAATAGAAGAGCAGTAATCTGAAAATCAACCATACAGGAAGTCATCACTTAAGGGGGGTAATGTGAGCAATGAGAACGTCCAGCTTTGCTAGATGCATAGTACAGTGATGCATATCTATCTTATCTACAATATTGCTTATCTATAATATTGCTGGAGTACCAAGGGTAGGGGAAATTCTGCTAATTTGATAAGATGGTAAGATGGAATGCAAGAAGATAACAACATACAATAACGATAAGTTGTAAGAAGAGGAAAAGATACATCTGAAAGTGAGAAATATTGGCTTGTTCTAATAGAATTTTTAGACCATTGCAAATACAATATTGAAGTATCTCAAGGATGGGATAGAATGGCCATTGTGGCCCCTGGCGTCGACAGGATGGGTTACCTGGTGTTCTTGATTTAAAAGTAATAAATTCTCTTCTGACTGTCCTTCAGAAAACAGTTTTATGTATTAATTATCCTGCATTTAACTGCAAGATGAGTAATTGGAGGTTGTTGTTCTGTAAGAAAACTTGTGAAATTATTACTTTTGTTTCAGTAACTCCTGTTAACAGTAGTTGCAGTGTGGTTCCTAGGTCATACCACAAAGATGCATCTGTTGGTAATGGGTATGTAAAGAAGGTGTGAGGTGATTGGCATGATGGGATGGGATTTTATTGCTTTTCTGGTAGCCCTTTGCTTGCATCATAGAAAACTTCCTTTTCAAAGTACTTTGAGGATACCTGTAAGGGTTACTTTTGCAAGCATTTACATGTAGTACTTTCCAAGTCCAAAGTAAAGTCCAGACAAACATGGAGATGTTTGTTTGGCACTTTAGCTCAGGAGAAAGAAAGGCTTAACTTCTCTGCAGAGTTGGTCAATATTTGGGTAGTGACAGGGTTACTTAGTGTGGAAACAGGTTATCTATGATAAAGGGATCTGAAAGTGAAGTAGTTCATGTTTGCAGTGGGGAAACAGCAGGTAGTGAAGAGGAGCAGGGGAGAAGATACTGCAGTCATAGTGGTGAACAGCACTTCAGATTGGATGTATTTTGTCAAAACCAGGGAATAAAGTCACTGATGATTGAGACCTAAGACTGGAACCTAAGCATAAGGACAGATCTTGCTTTGCAGGTAGGGGTCCAAACTGTCAAACCCTAGCCACTGGTTGAATCCAAGAGTTTAGAGCGGAGCAAATGCAACTTTTGGTGCTAGAATTTCATTCCTGGAGGTGAGGAGTTGATTTCAGCCAGTTACCTGAACTGGCCTCTAATTTGCCTGGTTCAGACCCCTGTCAGCTGTGTAGGTAGCCAGAAGGTGAGCAGATAATGATCACTGATGGAACTATTCAAGCTTTTGCAGTAAAATCTCATTATTTTACCAATGCTGTTATTGTTCTAATGGAATTTTGGGTGCACCTATGCAAGTTTTCCTCGTCCTTTCTGACAACAGGGCAGGTGAGCATTGAATGAGCTATGTGTTACATTGCCAGAGTCAGCACCTGAAGGAAAGAAGTAAAGCCCAAGCACTGCAAAGCTGTGCTACATTCAGAGGTGACAGCCCTGCTTTGGTCCATGTTAGTAAACTGACAAGGGCAGAGGTTCAGGAACTCTGTCACTTCTACCATTTAACTATTACAAGCATTCTCTACTGTGTTTCTGGTCCAGGTTGTAATTGCAATGCCATATTTTCTTCTGTCACCAAGGTTACTAAGCATAGCTATAAGGGACTCCAAGACTTTAGGAGTGCTCGGGTTACTTACTTTTTTCTTCCAGTCAGACAGATTTTTCTGAGTGCCCTGCTTTGTTTTTGGGGTTAGCCTAGTCCAGGTTTGTTCCCTAGGAATGTACTGAACACTGGCAGTGTGAGAGGCTGAACTGTACTGCTTTTCTTCAGGGCAAGGGAACAGGCCCTGGAACTCTTAAAATGACTTGTATAAGCTTTGAATTCAAAGTGAGCATGCATTAAGATCTGTAGAAAGGCCTATACTGAATTGATTAAAAAAAAGACAGAATTCAGTAGATGTGAACACTGAGCAGAGAAAGCAGCTGAATTTGTGTTTGTGCATACAGTGATATATAGGAGAGGACATCAGAGGAAACTTGATGAGGGATGTAGAGCACAAGCCTTATGAGGAGTGGCTGAGGGAACCAAAATTGTGTAGTCTGGAGAAAAGGAAGGTCAGGGGTAACCTTATCACTCACTACTACTACCTGAAGGGAGGTTGTGGTGAGGTAGTAGTCAGCCTTTTCTCCTAGCAGTAGGACTAAAGGGAATGGCCTCAAGTTGCGCCAGGGGAGATTCAGGTTGGATGTTAGGAAAAACTTCTTCAAGAGAGTGGTCAGGCAGTGGAATGGGCTTCCCAGGGTGGTGGGGGAGTCACTGTCTGTGGAGGTGTTCAAGAAACTAGGAAATGGTTGTAATAAGGGACATGGTTTAGTGGGAAATACTGGTGATGAGTGAATGGTTGGATTAGATGATCTTGGAAGTCTTTTCCAACCTAGGTGAGTCTATGATTCTATGAAACCCCTACTGGAAGCTGTTAATGAGGTGAGGAAAACAGTACTCTAAAAACCAGTTAGAAATGTAGATTGAAGTTATCTCCTTGCCAGTTCTGATGACTTACTTCACATTTATCTTCTCAAGATCCTGACTCAATTACTAGTTCATATGCTTCCCTACCCGTTTTTTGTCCATGTTGCCAGATGTGATTACCCTGAGAGTGCTTCCTTCAAGTTAGCTTGCATGTTATTAATGGCCTCTGGCCTCCAGGGAAAAAGCATAGTAGAGATGTTCTAAATGCCTGTGCTAGGAAATGTCAGGCAAGCTTGCAAAAGTGTGAATTAGTATTTAACTTGAGAAAAATTTGTGATGTCTCCTCTACCAGTTGGCTAGAGATGGTCCTGGGTAAAGAATATAATATGAAGCAAGTGCTTTCCTCACCACTGTAAGAACAATTTTTAAAAAGAATACAGAAGGAGGGAAAGCAATCTTTACCTTCATAAGAGCAATTCTAGTGAATGGTGACAGCAAAGCCTCTTAGGCTTTGTTTACCATTTTAGGCTTAGGCTCAGTTTACCATTAGTGGTAAGGCATGTATGAAGCTGCACTGTTTCTGTGAGTTTCTTGTTGTGGATCAGCCATAACATATATCAAAAGTACCTACAGAAATTCTAATTGGCTGGTAAAAGCTGGAATATCTGCAAAGCTGCTAACAGTTTGTGTTCTACCCTTACTGCAAATCACTACAGGCAGTTGATGTTTGAGATCACAAAGCCACTTAAAGGGACTGGCCTACTCACCAAAAAGTGTGGCTCTAATTTTCAGCTACAGTCTATCAAACAGAAAAAAACGTAAGATTACAACATGTAATTTCTGACTCTGAAAATTAGCAAATATGATGGTAGAGACTTGCTGAGTCAGCATTCCTCCCATTGAGTCCCTGTCAGCATTTATTCTTCTGACAGAGAAGCTGTCTTAACCTTCCAACTGAAGCTGCTTTCACAAAACAGACTTCCATTAGAAAGTATGTATTCATTGCTTTTATAAAATTCTTCCTCCATGTAAGCTTGAAAATACTTTACAGAATATTTGAAACTGTATTCTCTTTTCCTTTTAAGAGGTAGGCTTTGTGAGAGAGAGGTGGAACAAGATAAAGAGAGGAAGAGAGAAAAATACAAGTATTAGCTTGGCTACTGTGCCTGTTGAGACCAGTTTTTCTTCCTATCTATTTCAGCAGCCAGCCCATCCCTACCTCCTGCTCCCCCAGCACTTTCTCCACCCCCAGCCCCTGTGAAGACCTCTGCAGGTACAACAGATCCTGAGGAAGCAACAAGGCTGCTGTCAGAGAAGAGGCGCCTCGCTCGTGAGCAGCGGGAACGAGAGGAGCAAGAAAGGAGGGAGAGAGAAGAGCTTGAAAGGTGATCCTGTGCCTCTTTAGTGGAGAATATAAGTTTTTAGCAGCTTCCTAGCAAATGTTTGTCCATATTTTGTTGTTATATTGTAAGATACGAAGCACAGTGCTAAGGTGCAGGAAACACTGCACTTCTCCCAGATTATTTTTTTTTAATTTTTCATAGAAATGTATATCTAAACGTATCTATAATGTTTAAACCTATCCCAAATAGATACGTATTTCATTAGAACTTGAAAAACCTTGGAATCCTTGGAATCTTGAAAAAGCTTGTAATCCTGTCATATAATGGAGAAGTAAAACCTTGCAAAGGTTTTATGTTATTCAGTAGGGCATCTACCATCTTTGGTGCCTGCTGGATGCAGAAGAGATGGCTTGGCCTCACCCTGCTCAGATATTTTTGAGGTTCTTACGAATGAAAAAACAGTGCAGCCTTTCTCCAGCTGTTCTGCAGTGCTGATGTCTTGGATCAAGAGTCAGCTTTTTTTCTTTTTATCTTATGCTTTTTTCATGATTGCAGGCAAAAGAAGGAAGAGCTGTCCCAGAGGATAGCTGAAGAAAGAGCTCGCCGAGAAGAAGAAGAAGCTCGCAGACAGGAAGCTGAAAAAAAACGAAAAGATGCAGAGGAGGAGAGGGAAAAGGAAGAACGGCTGCGTCGACAGGCAGAAGAGAGAGAACAGAAGGAGAAAGAAGAGATGGAGCGCATTCAGAAACAAGTATGTTCCCCTCTTGGAATTTCTGTGCAGCACCTAATTTAGAGGGGTACTTAAAATAGAAATGCTACACAGTGTGAATATGTGTGGTGTGGTGTGATGTGATGTGTGTGGCTGAATTCATCTCATGGAGTGGTTCAAAGAGTAAAGATGCTGCTTCTTGACAAAAGCTTGCAGTTTTTGATTAGCTTGTTTTTGTTTTTTGTTTTCTTGTAAAAGTTGCTTATTTTAGAACAAATCCTGTGATGAAAAAATCAATAGGGTTGTAACAGCGGAAGTTTATGAATGGTGCTATGTGAGAGAACTGTTTGTCCATGCAGTTGTAGAAGGTCTAGAGACCAATATAACCACTGATACCTCATACCTGGAAACGTTCAAGGCCAGGTTGGATGGGACTGAGCAACCTGGTCTAGTGGGAATAAACTGTTACAGTAGTTCCGTCGTGTAACACTGTCATATTAAGGCAGCAAAGCATTTCTACAGTATATTCCAGTGAAGTTTTACATTTAATTTAAAAAGCAGGAATTGAAAGCTTGTGCAAATGTACCTGTGGCTGTTTGTCCTTGGCCTCACTAAGCAATAATTCTGCTGGCCAAATAAAGCATTCTACTTCTTTTGACTTCCAAAAGCATCCACCACTCAATACATGGATTTCTTGAATGCTTTGCTGGCTGCTGTTCCAATGCTGAAGGTTAGGAAATGTATTTATCATCTGGTCTGCTGTCAGTACACGCCAGTCAGAACAGGCAAAGAACCTTATTCATCTCTGCATGTTATGCAGAACATAGATTAATAAAAAAAGTGCAATTCAGTCTGAGAAGGTTGTTCGCAGATTTAAATCCCAAGGTGTTGCAAATACATATAGATGAGTGGGTATCAGTGTAAATCTGTCCTCAAATAGTAATTTTTTCCCTTGCTTTTTTTGTCCACCATCTCAACTCAGAAAGAAGAGGAAGCTCGCCTACGGGAAGAGGCAGAGAGGATTCGATTAGAACGTGAAAAGCATTTCCAAAGAGAAGAGCAAGAGCGCTTGGAAAGGAAGAAGGTAGATGTGTGGGTAGATAGGACAAAGAGGAATGATTTTAAACTAAAGGAAGGGAGATTTGGATTAGATGTCAGGGGGAAGTTTTTTGCAGAGATGGTGGTGAGGTGCTGAAACGGGTTGTTCAGAGAGGTTGTGGATGCCCTGTCCTTGGAGATGTTTAAGGCCTGGTTAGATGAGACCCTGGGCAGCCTGGTCTAGTACTTGATCCAGCAGCTGGCAATGCTACATGCGGCATGAGGTTGGAACTTGATCACTGTTGAGGTCCCTTCCAACCCAAGTCATTCTATGATAAGGTTACAATACATGCAGAGAAGCTGTAATTCATCTAGCTTCTACCTCTGCTGTAGGAAGTTATTCACAAAGTTAAGGTGTCCTTAGAAAAGCTGTGGTCCTCATCAGTGTAGCCTGATGTGAAAGTACAGATAATATTGCCGAGTAAAAAAAAAATAATAATAATTTCTTTTTGCAGTAAGCAAATGCAACTTTGGTAAACAGCAGTTATGATTTGGGAGAGAAAAATTTAGATTACTGCCAGCAAACATTATTTTCCTCCTTCGTGTTTTTTGCAGAGACTTGAGGAGATCATGAAGAGAACTAGGCGTGTAGAAGCTGTAGATAAGGTCAGTGCCACAAACTTGTCATGCATAAATAGTGGGCACATTTCAGTTCCTCCCTCTGGTGCAATTTTTAATTTATAACGTTATGCTTCCTTTGTAGAAACCCAATGACCAGCAGAATGGACATATATCAAAGGCAAATAGTTCTGGAGAAGCAGGTATTGTATTTAACTGTACCCTGAGTACAACAGGTGAATAAATGCTTATTGAGCACAATTGCAGTTAAGAAAACCATTAGAAGAGTTAACTGAAGTCTTAGTAAATGTTATTTAATTAGCCTTTCTGTATCGGTAATTATCCATTACTAAGTGGGTCAGCTGTTTCAGTAATTTTATTACGCTGGTTTAACAAGAGGGAGCTGCTTACCAAGTTTAATTATTTATAAAATTTAAAAAAAAAAAACACACGTTAACTAGTTTAGTTTTTACAAACTTGGCCAGTGATTTTACAGTTTCTCTTTTCATAGTATTAGAGATATGATCTGTCATTAAAACAAACCATTCACAATCCTAAACATTCCCCCACGCTTTCTCTTTCACACCTGCTGCTTTATTCACTTGATGTTAATTTCTACATCTTTTCTTTCAAAATTCAGCTGTTGCAAACCCTTACAGTCTCTCTGTAATACTCACACTCAGTCTTTTCTTCAATTCTGTTTCCACTGGTTTTTGTTTTTTTTTTTTCCTTCCCCTCTGGTTATTTTAGGTAAAATTTAATCTGAACTTTAATACTTAGAATAAAGGAAGCAACATAAAAGTTACCATATATTCAACAATAGGCAAATACTAATTAGCAGGATTTAAATATACTGAAGACAATCTGTCAAGTAGCTTAAACTGTAATAGCGTAATATAACAAGTGATGATAATCTTTATTTCTCTTTTGTATTTGCATTGAGTAACAAAAGAGGACAAATAACGACACTGGCTGCTCATACTCCTTTTTTCTCCTTCGTGTTTATAGTTAATGTGCAAATGAGCACTGCCAGAAAACTATTTGACATGAATTTCAATATGTGTTTGGAAATTATTTGTTTACATATTATCTTTTTAATTAAAAAAAAAAAAAAAAAAAAAAAATTTGGGAACTGCTAATAAAAAATGTGTTTGGAGGGCCATCTGTTACTGCAGGCACTGATTAAGTTGCTGTCAACCATTTAAATAATTCTTGAAAGTAAAAATGGCTTTACGACCTGAGGCTTGTGCTTTCCTTCCAGAGGCAAAAAACAAGTAGTCAGTTTTTGAGGGGAATTTCAACCTCCATTTCTGCAGTGCCAAGGGAAAGCTGGGATCCATCAGTGATTGGAGTAGAAAAGTGCCCTCACTCCTAGGGCTGCTTTGCTGTTTCTGACTTTGCTTTATCTTGATGTGATATTGAATTGAAGACACTAATGGATATACTTCAGCCAGCTCTAACTTTCCATAGTACATACCAACGGACTGCTTCTGACCATTGGCAAATCACAGAATCACAGAATGGCCAGGGTTGGAAAGGACCTCAAGGATCATGAATCTCCAACCCCCCTGCCACATGCAGGGCCACCAACCTGCACGTTTAATGCTAAACCAGGCTGCCCAGGGCCCCATCCAACCTGGCCTTGAGCACCTCCAAGGACGGGGCATCCACAACCTCTCTGGGCAGCCTGTTCCAGCACCTCACCACTCTCTGGGTAAAGAATTTCCCCCTGATGTCTGACCTAAATCTCCCCTCCCTTAACTTAAAACCATTTCCCCTCGTCCTACACATATCAACCCTTTCAAAGAGTTGATTCCCCTCCCCTCTGTAGGCTCCCTTTAGGTATTGAAAAGCTGCAGTGAGGTCACCCCGCAGCCTTCTTTTCTCCAGGCTGAAATTCTGTTGCTATTTTCTTTTCTTTTCATTTTAAATCTTACTGTTTGGCAAAAAGTGAAGAAACCTGTATAGGAGTGGCCAAATCACACAGTGAAACAAAATCCATCACCTTTGTGTCATTTGTTTGAGCTCTGCCTCAAAAGAGGAAATAACTCTGGCTTTCCAAAGCAAAAGAACCAGCCTTCTTTTTAAATGTTAAAACTGACATAACTCCCACTTGGTCCATCTGTAGCAGCAGTAATCTGTAAACTAATACCTGTATGGCTAATATCTTTTATATAAAACCAGATTAAGGCACTCAGCATCGAAGACTTCAGTCCAAGCACTTAGGTCATAGCAGAACAGGAGCTGTGAATGGAGGGCTCTCAGATGAGGTGCTTTAGGTGGTCTAGATAAGTGCATTGAAGCCTATGAATACTAAATTGTTCTTATGATTATTGTAACAGGTGCTAGAGTCCAGCTGCTTCCTTTTGCAGAGCTATATATGAATTAGTATGGCTGTAGGTAGAAAGCAGAAGACTGTAGTTGTACTTTAGAAGAACATCCTGAGGCAAGCCAGTGACATCATATGGTCATTGTGTGTCATCCAATTTTAGGTTGCTCTTTGCAGCATTTTATGGTTGTGATTTAGTACCTGTTGAAATCTCCTTCCCGTGGAGATTTTCCCCTTGTTTCTTTTTGGTTTACAGCTAGTGATCAACTCAGGAAACAAGAAGTAATGTTGATGTCCCAGTGTTCTCCTATTCCATTCTTTATGGCATTTTGAAAAAAAAAAAACAAGTGTAATGTCCTGTAAGATATCATCCTATTTTGACCACCAGGTGAAGTGCTGATATTGTTTACGTGACTGTAAACTGATTAATTATTACTACCAACAAAATTTTAACTTTGAATTCTGTGAAACTGATATGTCCAAAGCTTGACAAAGAAAGCAGAGGGATTAACTAAATTTTAAAAGTGTAGCTTACCTTAGCTGTGCTATCTTTTGTAGAAAATGTTTTATCCTACTTTGAAGGAAGATGGTGTTGCTTAGTTGTATGAAACTGTGCTTTCTCCCTCTAGTCATAACCAGTCCTACATCTCCCATGGAACCTTCAGGAGGACCTCAGCTTCAGCATGCAACACAATCTCCAAACAGCGGGAAACCCGTATCCTGCACACACATGATTGTTTCACATCAACCCCCCGTAACTATGGACAGGTAAGAGGATTGTTGAGTATTAGAGGGTGTTCACAGGATAAGAGTTACTGAAGTAGTAGATCATTTTCTCAGATCCATGTATTCATTAGCTAAGTAAGAGACACAGCTGTTTAATCTGCCACTTTTCCTGTTTATTTTTATCTTTTCCTGTGCTCAGAAAAGAATTTTAACATCTTCCACTTAACATTTTTACCAACTGAAGAATTTTGTGGAAACATAGTTCATTCTTTGCAGTGTTTGAAAGAAGGTGTTGCCAGCAATTATTACATAAATTGAAACTTAATTGACAGGGCAATTCTCTTTGCTTCTTTCCATGAATTTAGCTTCATACAAAACAGTCTGGATTTGCAGGGTTAGTTAGTTCTTGACTGGAATAGTGAACACTGTGCTTACAGCCTGGATGCTTCGGTTTGTGAATTGCTTGAAAAATCAGCAAGTTATGATTGTTAAACAAAAGATATAGAACTACTCATTTTGACTCTGTATTTTGAAAGGAAATTTTGAGGAGGCAGATATTTAACATTAGGAGCTCTTTGTATTGTGTGGCGAGTCACTCAGATTTTGAGAAATTATAGAAATGCTTGAAAGCTCTGTGCTGAACCAAGTGAAATCTGTTACATAAGCATGAGCTGTCAGTTACTTCAATTTTAGTAAGAAAAGCAGAAAGCCAAATAATCCCATAGCCCTTTCATGTTTTATGCAGGTAATGCCAGAATATGCATGGAAAAACTTGAATGTGGAAAGCCATCTCACTGTCTGTAATGGGCAGTAGGCTTCAGGATGTGATTGGCACTAATTGAAGGAGGAATTTGCCCTCTCTGTCCCTCCATATGCCTGAGGGATCTTAGCCTGCTGTCATGCTGACAAAGATGCTCCTGCTGAGATAAGTTCTGTCAGTGACTCTGAGCACTGAACTGCATTAGATGAGCTGCATAGAGCTGTCTCATAATTATCTCAGGCAACGATTAATTGTTAATCACTCACAACCTTAGATGCACCTTGATGTCTGTAATATAAAATGTGCCACACTAATGAATGCTGTCATGTAGCATCGTATTTGGTATCGAAGGAGGATCTGAATAGCCAAAGCGAAGAGTGAATAGGTAAGACTGAAGAGCATGAACAAAAATTCAATGTGTGTATGAGGCTGAGGAAGGAGAAAGTGATGTGCGAGGATAGAGTGCAGAGGGACTGTCTGCTGTAGAGGAACATCCACCCTGAATGGGAAGGCAAGAGCTAAATTACTTCATAAAATCGTGGTGTTAGCCCAAGCAGCTCGGCAGACTGTTGGAAGGAAGACACGGCAGCACAGATTTTATCACATGGTGAAAGCCACAGGTGCCAACACCATTGCTACTGCATCTTGTGTGCCATATCTAGCACCTAGATATACCTGATATTGTAGCATATGCAATAGTAATAAATATAGACGGTGTTCTCTGTGAGCATCTCACTCCAGCCCTACAAAAGATTTGGCTTTTATTTGGATGTTTTGAGGGTGAGAAAGCTCAGATTTCCAACCAGAAATTGAAGTCCCCCTTTGCTCGGGGGATTTCTAGAATATGTGTGTATGGGCAAGAGGAAGGAACAAAGGACTGAGTCCCATTAAGGCCTATAGCAACCATCAGTCTCATTGCACTTCCTACAGTCATGTGCCATGTGGGAGGTTCCAAGCTACAATCACTGAATTCTTTTCATCCAAGTGTAGTGCAATGGAAAAGGCAACACTAAATATACTTCTAAATGAAGCTTGTCATGGAAATTTCCCTATTAGATAGTAAAGCATCTAGAATTACTCATGGAGATACTACATTATTAATGGCTTACGCTTCTACATTGATTGTGGTGGCTTTGTGGGCTTTTTTCCCAGCAAATGGAAAAAGTGAGTTTGAAACATAGTTTGAAAATAGTATGTAAAGGTAAAATATTTTCAGACTTTTCATATATTATGAAAGATTCCAATAAAATTTATTCCAGATCCTAATTTTCTCATGCTATACTGAACAGTAAAATCCTGAGAGAAGCAGAATGATAGAGTTTGGGGTTGTAAACAGCTACAGAACTCATCTTTCACTTGGAGTTTTTTGTTTGTTCTCCACTTTCTAATTCTTTGCCAAAGTTCTCAGCAGTGTTGTATGCCTGAAAAGGGTATATATACAGTGCTGTGCTGAGCACTGAGACATCACTATAAGTGGAACATAAGACGGTAAACACAGGTGAAGTAGTTCAAAAATTGATTCCTTTTTTGTGTTCTTTGCCTCAATGACGCATAGAGGTCATTTAGGGAAAGAGTGTAAAGAGGGGAGGAAAAAAAAAAAGCTAAGTACCAGGAGACCCTCTAGTCAATGAAGGGTTACTATGTGTTGTGGTGCAAGTGCAACCCTAGGCTCAAGTAGTCCCAAAGCTGCTAATTACCAGAAGCTGGAGGGCATACCAATCTCCTAGGAATTTGTCTAATCTGCTTTTGAGATTATGGCCCCTAAGATGTCCAGTGGAAATGAATTCCACCGTTCATTTTTTCCCTTTATTTCTACTAAACATCTCCTTAATGATTTGGTGGAGTGCCATCTATATCTTATAGCATAAAAACCAGAAAATATCTAGTCATAATTTTTCCCTGGCTTCCCCCCCCACACCCTGTCCCCCCTTTGTGACTATACAGATGCACGTCTTCAAAGAGAACTTTGAATTCTGAATCCTAGTATGACTTGATGTGTAACACTGACAAAGCAGTGACCAATAACTATGGAGAACTATTTATCAAGTTAGCGGGTCAATCAGAAAAATAAATGTAACTTTACAGAAACAAAAGGCTTCTCTTCATTGTGCCAATACTTCCACAGGTAAATGTACTGCCTAATTTCAATGCAGGAGCAAACCCCATCTTCCCCCCTCTTTCCCACCCCTTCCATCAGATTTTTTAATACTGTGTTATCCTACCTCTGGTAAGGTTATTGGCAGAAGATGGGGATGAGATAAGTAACGTGACACCTTATAGCAAATAATAGCCTAATAACTACATGTGATGGAACAGTTTTTATTAGTATTAAAGCATTTCACAGATTGTTACTGAGTGGATCTCCAGCAGAAAAGGCTGAGTGATGTGACATGGGGTCTCTCACAGGCAGAAAGCAGGGTCTCTGGGTCTGCTTTCAAAGCCATGTGCAGTGAAACACTTTCCACGCTCACAGGCTGAAAAAAAAAAAAAAAAAAAAAAAAAAGAAGAGAAGAGAAAAGAAGGGAAAAAGAAAGAAAAAGGGATTGCCTTGCCTTTCTGGAAGGGAACTGGTGATAGTTTGAAAAGCTGGAAAAGATTTGATATGAAAACCAGCATGCTGTTCTTACAGGAAATTTGGGCTTCAGATGACGTGTTACCTACCGTCTTTTTAAGTGCAATATTTATTTTCCATTGTTTGGGAAGTACTGTGAAACAATTCTGTAATTGTAAAGACCTGGCCACCCTAGCAGGCTGGTCAGTGAAAAGAAAGCTTCTGCCAATTGCAGGTAGAATTTGTTGGGTTGTTCTTGTTTGTTTTTTTGTTGTTTTATTTTCAGACTAGTACATGTACTCTCAGGAGAAAACAAGCCTGTGAAACCAAGCCACCTGCTCAGAAATGGCCTGAGGACATTGATAGCCTTGTTCAAATCTAGGAAAATGCATCTGAGCATTTGTGCTGAAGCATTTCCTAACAACCTGAAGAACTGTGATATGGGAACACATGCCCCAGACTGCCAGGATCTGGCAGTGAAGGGCTTTCAGGAAAGATTACATGACTTTGAAGTGATAGTTGGGCACTCCCTCTTTCTCAGAGAACTTTGGGTCCCATTGCTGTCATCCTGTTCACCACAGTAGCACCTTAGTTCCTCCCCTGTGGTAAGACAGCACGCGCTGCATGAAAAGACAGCAGGATTTGACAATACAGCAGCTAATAAAAGAGTCAGGAGAGATGTCAGAGCTGACACAAGGTGATATGTTTTCTCAGAAGTGTAGGTGCACCTGGAGAGCATTCCCTGTGAGTTGGGGAGATGTGAGGGATGCCAGGAGGTGCTGCTTTTGGTCTGGGCTGGTCATTGCACGAAAGAGTCAAGCTGTGCCTGGAAAATAAGGCCTAGCTGAGAGGGATGAAAAAGAGAGCTGAATTGGTACAGGAGTTTTTTTCTCTGGGTGAGTGGCAGGTAGAAGAGGCTGCTCAAAAACTGGAGGCAGGTGGTGATCCAGAGTAACAAAAATGACAGTGCCCTCGTCTGAGAGCAGTTAGACTGATTTGCAGTATGAGGAAGGGTACCTCAGCACTCAAATATGGCAGTGCTTATGAAAGCCAAGAAAGGCCACAAATCCCACTACTTGCTGTAACAACAGCTCATCTGCCGTGGTAGTCATGATTTCACTGGCTAAAAGAATGCTGTGGATTAATGCAAGTTTCAATTTGTGATATTGCTTTAAGTAGGACTATTCTTGTGTTCTGAATTAAGTGTATGATGAAATACTTACGTTTCTCTCCCAGCAATCTCAACCCAGAGAAAAATACAGAGGAAAATGGAATGTCTGCACAGAACGATAACTTCGAAGAGATCATAAATCTACCTATTAGTTCTAAACCATCCCGCCTGGATGCCCTGAACAACGATGGAAGCGACAGTCCCGGAATTCCTCTGAATCCAATTTTAGCTTTTGAAGATAAGGGGACTCTTTTGCCTCAGGTAGACAGTGTTCAAACACATCAAACAGCAGGTAAGTTTGCCTTAGTTCACTACAGTTGGTGATGTGGATCTAGAGCTTCTCCTTGACACAGGTTGAATAATTCGAGCATTTTAAACCCAAAATTCTTTGTGGAGAGGAGCAAATCTTCTGTTTGTAAAGCTATGTATACCAAGCATGCAGATGCTGTGTGAATTATGATGAGTCCTCATCTTTTATTTGAGAGGTGTTCTCAGTTACACTGTGCTGTTTGCCTTTAGGAGTTGCTTGAAAACATTTGCCCTGTGCTTTCAAGTGGAAATGATAACAGTGACAGCTGTTGTTCTTAGTTTATGATCTGCAATCATGTTCCAGTTCTGCAGATGTAACATCTGAAATGCATGCACTGAAAGGGAGCTGGTAGCTGCCTTTTATGTCAAATTCTGAATGACTGCCCTCATCAAGTTCTTGCTGCCATGAATACTGAGTGGTGGTTTACAGCACAGCAGATTTTTTCTGAATTGCATTGTAGCTTTTAAAAGATGGTGGGTAAACAGTTATTAGCATAAGAAATTAAATTGGGCAACCCTAATTTACCTTCTCTTGCCTAGAAAATATAAGAAAAAATCATCTTTCAATAAAATATTTGCTTAAGTGCATTCTGAATTAAGCATTCCTACTCTTTGCTGACCTGTCATTTCCGATGCCTTCTGTTGTAGAAGTGATCTGATTATTTCTTCTGAAGAACCAAAGGTGACAAAAACGTCTCTGCAGTCAGTGGGAGTTTCTTCCATGCAATGAAGGAGTGTTTTATTTTTCTCTCCAGGTTTTTTAAAGATTTCTTGAACATCTTTTTTCTTTTTGGAAGGACTTTAGTAAAACCAGCAGAAGAAATGATGGACATAGACTTGGATCGCCTTTCTAATAGTTTTCATCACTAGAAAAATCATGCTTCACATGCATTACTTAATACAGCTTTTTCCAATGAGCTTTTTCTGTTAGTAAATGGATATTTCTGCATTCCTGAGAACACAAGACACTGGAATCTGAAAGCAATGGGCTGATTCGGGTAGTGGGGCTTTCTCTGTTTTTTTTCTTCTTTTTTCAGGTGGGTGTTGGTTTAAAAGGCATAATTGTAAAATTGGCAAAGAATCTTTTACGCTTTGTGGTTCTGATACTTGAAAATTAAATACCTCATTGCTCTACGAGTAGAGTTAATGAGGTGTTCTATTTAAACCTGTTGGTTTAAATATTATTGCAGAGAACTCTAATTATGGGGGCAGAGCATCGGCTTCTGTATCAGGTTCTTGTAAATGTAATTCCTACAGGGACGTTCTGTAAATTGAGATGTCACTATGATCTTCTCACATTTTTTCTCTAAAAACACAAAACGAGGCAGGTTTTAAAATGTGAAAATTTGAAAGCATTATTTTTTCATGGACAAGAGGAAAACCTATTGTTCTCCTAGATGATGTATTTATGAATTTTGTTCAGTACAGAAATAAATTGTTTAATTGAATAAATTAGAAAAATGTAATAAAATGGTACTGCAAACTTGATTATTTTTTTGTTACATTCACGTTCACAGTACTATAAAAGATGTGCACAGGGAGTAACCTTGTTCTGAGTCCTGTAAATTGCTGCTGTTCCCAATGATGGAAGACTTTTCCTTTGCCTTATCAGACGATTGAAGACTGTGTGAAACCTGAAATAGTTGATTTTTTTGATGATAAAGCAGGTTTGGGGAATTTTTTGGTTTTGCTCGTTTCAGAGCAAATGGAAAATGGTCATTGTTTGTGCTTTGTATGTAACGTGTGATTTTTATAATGCACTACAGTTTGAGTGATAAGAGGAGCAATGCAGGTTGCTTTCTCTTTAGTTTCATGCTGATTTCTACCATCATTATGCCATCCCTCACTTTCAGTTGTTGTTGAGCAGAACAGTAACATTGTGCACCTTTCTATGCTGTGATAAACCGTGCTGTTGCAGGCAGAACTCACGGGGTATTTGAGTTGGAAACATCAACCGGGGCTTCATGCGTTGTTTGTTGAAGTCCCTGAGTAGATCCATAGCAGTGGAAATGGGGTTTACGGGGTTTCGGTTCGTGCTGACAGAGAATGGCCACTCAGATTCCTGCACCTGCCTTTAGTGAGCACTGAGCTAGGCTTATAGGAAGCTGTGCAGAAAGTCTGTGCTTGCAGAAGAAATCTTCTGAGACAAAAGCGGAAGAGTTCTTGAAGAAATGACTTTCTGCTGCTGCCAAGCGTTCATCCTACACAGGAGATGGGATAAAAGCAATGGAAAAGCAAAGAAAAAGAGACTTATCTGCCAGAATGCATGGAAGCTATTCAGTCTATTCAGTCAGAATGCTTTCAATAATAGTTCGTGACACAGTAAAATTAATTGGGTTCCATACTCACTTTCTTTAATTTTCCATGTACATAGCCACAATATTTTAAAGTGTCCAAAATATGTAGTTTTCCTTTAAACCTTTATAGCATGTGAGTACCAAATAAAACTTGTTTGAAATATTTCTATTTCTACTTGGATTTTCTTGCATACTTGAAGCGGGAGTCAGTCTGTGGTGGAAAACTCTTCTTCATGTTCCTGGTATGCGTAAAACCTCTTTAGTTTTTAGTTTTCCTCTGATCTCTTTACTGAAAAATCCGTACAGGATTACTTACAGCTATGAACACAACAAAGATGTTGCCAGTAAGATTTAGCTTCATTTTTTTTGGTCCAAGGATTCATTTAGGCTCAGGCATAAGCTGTATTGATCTCGACTATTTTTATGAGACATCAGAACACTCACTTTGCTGTTCAAAGCACAAAGATGAAGAGCTTACTTCATTTTCCATGTGGTTTTTGCACTGGACTGCAAATAAAACAATGTATAATTATATTCATTCCAGGTTTGCTTCAAATAAAAGGGGAAAACAAATGTTCTCTTTCAAGGACCCAGCTGCAAACTGAAGTCCACAGAGTGGGTATAAATGTAGGTGTGAAAGCCCAAAAATATGAGAAAAAAAATAAAAAAATTAAATCTTGGGTTTAACCCCCTTCTTTAAATGCTGGAAGATTTGACTATTGTTATCAGTAATAAGTGCAGTATAAAATGAATGCCAGCTTTTTTGCCTGCTGTTGCATCTGTTTTGTTATTTGTATGTTTGGAACCATTCTGAGAGGTAGAATCAGTAGTTGTAGAAATTAGTTTTTCTGAAGGTATGGAGTAGTGAGTGACCTTTCACAACAACTATGCTTCTTGCAAAGATGTTGAAGTAAAGTTTGCAATTAAATAGCTAAGAAAAACAGAGAGAAGACGCTCCAAAGTCTTCACTTATACCACAGTGGTCATAAAAAGTTGCACTGGTTTTCTGTTTAGAAAATGATCTAAAATCATCCAAGGAGGTGGCCTAAAGTTGGAGATCTCCTTCTTTCATCCCTATCTGCATCAGTCAGCTCCTTTTGGTCCTCTGTTCTAAGAACCCAACTGCACCAACATGCATCATTAGGTGCATGGGTCTTTCATGTGATGTTTCTAAAGAAATTTCCTGTCTGCTACACATGAGTATTGAAAATTCCATACTGCTTTATCTAACAGCTATCTGTTCTTTAACTAGTCTTTTTGCTGTGCTGTAGAGAAGCTTTTACCTGTTTGGGGCTGGGTTTGTTTGTATGTTTTTAGACCTTATAATTGGAGAGAATTTGCAATTGCTGAAATGAAACTTTACCCAAATGTCTCCCCATGCTCCTAAGCTCAGCTTAAAGATTTGGGCCAAAGTAAAATGTTATAGTGACATCTTAGTTGGCAGATGTTTTCCTACATCTCACTCAATTTGTATTCCATGTTTGTAGCCAGTAGCAACCCTAAAGCTGTACTTATTTTTTTTTTTATTTTTAAAGACAGTTTCTTTTAAAAGAAACTGTGCAATCTGGGAGCAGAGATTTGCCAATTCTATTGTTGTAAAACTACAGTATTCCAGCCAGTCTAACAAGAAGCTTCAACCGGCTTCCTGAATTTAAAAAAAGAAGTGTATGTTTTAAAGGAGGAAATAGATTACTACTGAATTAGTAGTAGTAGTAGACAACTATTAATAGGTTAGCTTTCTCCTAGAAATTAAAACATTAAAAATATATTTAAAAAAAAAAAAAAAAAAAAAAAATGCGCCACAACCACAAGTATAAGGATTTTGGTATGTGTTTTTTTTTTGTTTGTTTGTTTTGTGGTTTTGTTTTTTTTTTCTTCTGAAAAATACTGTTTTGATTGGCAAGAAGATCCATGAGACAGATTCACTGCCCCCTGGAGAATAGGGAAGGCATGAGCAGTCTGAACCTGTATACACATCATGAATTCAAGACAGATGAATTTAGAGCTAAGCATACTACTACATGTATCGGTCCTCTAACTTCTTTCAAAATGAATTAACAGAGTATAACATTGATGTGTAATTTTGTCGAATTTGTTCACTTTCCCTTTTGCAAGTACCTATGGAAATAATGTGCCATTTGCAGAAAATAGATTTCTGTCTTCATATACACATTTCACAAGTCTTTCATGGGAGCTGTTATATTGCATTTGCTTTTTGATCTGGTCCCATTCTTGTTATTGGAACATCTCTACTTTATAAAGGTGCTGTGCACCATGTTCATAGCAGGAAATTGCAAGTAACAGGAGCAGTTAAGCTACAGGAACCAATGAAGACAGTCATCTCTAAAAGATCAGGCTCTTGGATCTGGTAAGTTTTTTAAGCTATCTGGTTTAAATATTAACTATCTGCATGGCAAATAGCTGCCCTAAGGAGCTCTTGAGTTTCTTCTGTCTGTTGACGGACTTGCTCGAGGAGTTTGGCCATTTGGTTTTTCCTGAATGCTAATGAGAATTCTGGATCTGAAGACAAAACACGAGTGTTAGACAAGCTGCAGCAACTGCCCTCTTCAGATGTTTTCCCCTGCATTTTAATGCATGTGCTTAGAATGCTTCTATTTTAGGTTAGATAACGTAACTTTCTTACTACAGTATAAAATAAGTATACAGAAAGTGGAACAATATCTTTCTGCCACACCAAGCAGATGGACACTAATTCAGTTTTCATCCCTACAACCATTCAAGAATGTTTGCTGCTAACTTCAGATCCAGAATGGCGAAAGCTGTTTCAGTTGGCAAATTCACTCTTCTGTACTGATTCTGTACAGCAGATATACACAAAGATGTGTCAGAGCTCTGGCTCTGTATTTGTAGAGATACACACTATATATTTATTATCATTATAATTTATTATCATATTGCATTTCTCATCTGTACTCAACTTGTACTTAAAAAATGATTCGAAAGCAACAGAACCAAAGAGAGAAATATATTAAGGAGCAGAATTTTAGTATGGAAAATACGCAGCTTTCCAGCTTTTGCCATCCATGTGATCTGCTTGTGCTTGCTTAATCAAAATAAATTCACATTTTAAATTTGAAAAGCTTTTAGGCTGAGTACCATGGATCCTCATATTGGAAAAAAACATCTATACCCCAAGTCCTGTTTCCTGCTGATCTAAAAGTTCAAAATAAATAAAGTGTATCTGCATTTATTCTAAGATATTTTTTCTTGTTTTAAAACAGATAAAATAGTTAAGGTAGCAGCTGTCCTTGGGCTTCTTCTGCTTGCTTAGGCGAGCAGAGCTGTCAGTTCAGGGGTGTAGGTGACAGCCTGTGACAAAGATTTGCCTTTGCTGCTGATGGGAGCAGGCAGTGCCCCAGAGGTTTGGCCTGGCGTTGAAGACGTACCTGCCTGCAGTCTGCAGAATGTGGAAATGGCCAGCTGCTGGAAGCGAACCTCTTGGTGGATAAGAAAATTCCTGAGGTAGGCCTGAATCTCAATGATGTGACACTTCAACAAAAGCATCATCTTTTCTGCATAAATAGAAGAATAACTGGAGATCAGCAGGAGCTTTTAAAACACTTCCATAGCTGTCTAATGTAACAACGCTTCAGATTGTTAATGACAGATCTGCCTTCAGTTACAACCTGTGTCACTGCAGAGAATGGCAAAGGGCTTCCACCTGCAGCCATTAATGGTAGCACTGGTTCTGCATGGAATTGATGTGTGGGATTTCTGCAGAGGGGGCAGCTCTGCCAGGGAGCCTGTCCTTGTTTGCTACACGTGCTGACACATATGCTGATCAGCTTTTCACACTGACCAATGCAGCATGCTGCTGCTGGACTCCATCACTGCTTTGCTCTGAACATCTTTTCTTGCAGATCTAAGAAATGCTCAGCTGCACAGAGTAAGTGGTCATAAAAGTACTTGTCTTCTGCTCATTAAAATTATGCTCTCTTCATTATCTGTAACTGAAATTTAAAACATAGGCTACCTTCTAAAAAGACACTTTATTGTTCCTGCTAATCTATTCAAGAATTAAAACAGCAGGGTTTGGTTCACCTTCCTGATGATCCTGTTTCATCTTCCTCTTGCTGGTTGGGCAGAGGAATTGATCTAAAAGTTTGGAACACAAGTGTAGTGGAAATGCTAAGTCATGACCTGAAGCAGTAATTGAGCACCTGGTGGGAAGGCAGGGCCAACCCAGGTAAGTTCAGGTGAATGCAATGCACCTGAGTGACCAGAAGGGGTGAAGCCAGGATCTACCCCTTCCCAGACCTTGCTGAAGGGTTGGCAGTGGAGGTGAGAGCATCTCTTGTTGGAGATCCCTGCCTACCTGACGCTTTCCGAAGGTAGGCAGCTCTTTTCCTTCATTTCATAGAATTATAGAATTGTAGAATCACAAGGTTGGAAACAACCTATAAGATCATCTAGTCCAACTGTCTCCTCATCACCATTGCCACCACAAGCACTAAACCATATCACGCAGCACGTCATCCAGATGCCTCTTGAACACTGCCAGGGACAGCAACTCCACCACCTCCCTGGGCAGCCATTCCAGTGCCTGACCACTCTCTGAGAGAAATAGTACATGTCTAGAATTTCTATATCTGTGGCTGCTGTATTTGAGTTTCTTCTTATTTGCTGTAGCCACCCTGCTGTCATCATCCTATTATAGCATTACAACAACTATCCATGCCCTTGCAATTGCCCCTTCCAGCCTCTGTTCCAGTATGAGGGGATGCCATCATATTGTATATGTGCTGGCAGAGAGAATCAAACAAAGATGCAGCAATGCCTCTTGTCTGCAATGTTTTCTCACTTCTTCAGTAAGGAGTATTTTACACCATCCCACCTTTCTACTTAAACCTCTCTTTAAGGACCTCAGAATTGGCTTAGAAACTAGCTCTGCAGAATAGAAGTGCTTAAAGAGGGCAGCAAACACCTCACCCAGACCCTCTTTGGCTAAGGTCTATTTTCATGGCTAAGTGTGTATTTCAAGGGTGACTGGAGGCTCTTTTGTGCTAATGAATTGGTTGAAACCAGATGGAGGATGATGGAGGAATGTTAAAGGTTGTTCAGCACCTGTCAATTAACTCCTTTGGAAAAAGACTCGTTTCACTTCAGACAACCATAAGTGCCTTTGAAAGCACAGTTAATGCTGTGTGACAGTTACCGTGATCTATCATGTGCTGGATGATGGAGGCAGCTTGAAAGGATGTCTCGGTATGTTCCCGTTGGCCAGCCAGTCTTACCAAGCGCTTTGTCAAGGGTTCATTCATCCATTTGACCATGCATAATGTGCCTCCTTCTAGAAGGCAAAAAGGGGGGAGAGTAGTCTGAAAATAGAAAATCCAGTGCCCTAAAAAAGAGTGTGACTAATCTGCCAGAACCCATATGTCTAAGTAGGAAATCTTTTAGAGAATTGAAGAAACGAAATAAGTGCTGAACTTTTGCAAATAAGTATTTCCAAGTTGTAAAATATGGCCATGTCTTGAAGTTATGCTCTCAGTAGGGTATATGGATTCGATTCATAGAAAGCCTGTTGGATTTTTATATCATTGGGTTTGTGCTCTGAAAGGACGCATCCTTTTAAACTCAAGATCCACTCTGGCCTAGTTGTTTCTGTCCCGCAGCTGCTGAGCACCTCTTGTGGAACTAAATGAGGCATGTCATCAGTTGCATGGCAGTTACAAGAGAGGAAATGTTTGACAGATGATATCCAGTCCCAGAGTGAGATAGGGAAGTTTATACTTATCCTCTGTGTCATGAGGACAGCTGTTTGTTGAGGGATGGTAATTTGAGATCTCTTATAGAATCCATGTGCAATAAATTCAAGGAGATAAACACAGTTGGTATTTTAGTCTCTTTATCCTTTTAGATTAACTTCTGGCATTGTGAAATGCATTCAGCTGAGAAATTGGGTGACGTTACAGATAACAGTATGTATGTATGGCAGTGAAGTTTGGCACAAAACGTTTTAAGCAAAATAATAATTAAGCAGTTCAACAGAAAAAAAATGCAAATAATGGAGCCAGTGTCACCAACTGGTAAGTTGGATCTTTTTCTCCTTGCATATGATGGCAAAACTCCCAGTAAATTTAAAAGAAAGATCTCGGCTTCAACTCCCATTACAATTAACAAAGGATGTGTGCCCTTCTCAGAAGAAGCCATTTATGGTGAAGCTATTTCCCTACCTTGCTTTGCCAGCTCAGCAAGGCAAGATGTCACATAATGAAGAGAGTTTTCTTCAATGTCAATAGAAAGCATGGTCTGGAGGAGACCTTCAACACATGGGCTCTCAATGATTCTCTGCAATGAGAAAAAGATAAACATTCAGCACTTCCATCGTATTTTGATGGTGTCCAAGTGCTTTAGAAATACTTAGTATCTCTTTGCAATACTGAGGAATAAGACAATGATAATGCCAATGTCTCTTCCCCCAGCTCTAATGCAGCCAAGTGACAAACCATAGATTTACAGAATATCCTGGGGGGGACCCACAAGGATCATTGAGTCTCGCTCCTGGCTCCACACAGCACCATTCAAAATCTAAACCATGTATCTAATCACCCTTGAACTCCAGCAGTTTGGGGCTGTGCCCAATGCCCTGAGCAGCCTGTTCCATGCCCAGCACCTTCTGGTGAAGAACCTTTCCCTAACCTCCACTCCAGCCCTCCCCTGACACAGCTCCATGCTGTTCCCTTGAGCCCTGTTGCTGTCACAGAGAGCAGAGATCAGTGCTGTCCCTCTGCTCTGTGAAGAGCTGCAGCCATTACGAGGCCTCCCCTCAGCCTCCTCTGCTGTGGGCAGAGCACACCCAGGGACCACAGCCAGAGATCACCTGATTTCAAGTGTTTCCCAGGGCCTGCACTGTCTATGGAATGTTTTCATGATCACAGATCACTTTGGAGCTTAAGGATTTCTTCAACCTATTACCAGTGTGTCAGGCTGTATATTACAGTCAGGCTATCATTTGCTAAAGACTTGCAGCAAATTAACGAGTGCTCCAGAGCTAAGCATGTGGAAGTTTATCATTTTCTTTGCATCTGAGGCTTTGAAAGCTTTCTGGTGTTGAAATGCTCTGATCTGATGAGGGAATGTGACAAGCAAAGGTGAGTTTTGTTTCTGCAGAGTTGTTACATATTATACGTTTCTGTTTATCCCTTATTTTTTAGTTTACATCTGCTATGCCCCAAACGTCATGGGTATCTCTGCACTGGAGTTTATGTTTTAGATAGCAAGTTGAAAACAGAGGAGGTTGAGCCTGTGCAAACCTGGACAAAAAGCCCTTGAGACCACGGAATGAATTCTGAGCAAATCACCAGACTTAATTAGGGAAGTTGCATCTCCAGCTCATAGGAAAATCCTAAAGATACGACCTGCTTATGACTCCATGAGGGAGCTCAGATGACCATCAACAAAAAGAATATCTTCTTTTGTATTCTAATTTTATATTGCAAATTTTTAACTTGCTGCTTAGCAGCTGAAGCTGGCTTCAAGACTGCTGCCTTTAAAGCTGCTACAGCCTGTGTCCTGCTGACACAAAACCACTGCTTTTTTCCCCTCTTGTGACAAGGACTCTTATGTGTCTTAGAATTGACCTTGGAAGCCTGGCGCTCCTATTCATTTCTGTGAGTTCACTTCTGAAGTGAGTGCTAAATACATTACGTGGCACCCTGCAGTGCTTTCCTGAAGATGAACCAGCTCCCTGCCAAGGACAGAATAAAGTCACCGAACCTAACTGATAAATGTGGTAGTTTTTTAAAGCAGCTTTTGAAAGCATGGTCCATTTTCACTCTTATTGTGGGCCTTGAGTTTGAAGAAGTGCATTTCCTTGCAAAAATTGATTTCACAACTGTAAGAACTATTTTAATTCCTATCTTTGTTAATGTAAGTGAAAAGCTTTATTGGAAACTGACATTTCCAATCCCTGCTTAAGACGTGCTGAAAGGTTTGTCCCATTGCTCATTATTAGTTAGGTTCATAGTTTTATAGCAAAGTTTTCCTCTTGGATGGTTTAAATCTCTTCCTGTTGCACTGAGTGCTCTGTTATATCATGGGAAAGCAGGCGAAGGATTGCTAGAACAGTCTTTGCAGTAGGGACAACTTTATTTTGTACTATGGTTTGGTACTTCAGCCTAACCAAATCTGGACAAAACTCAGCAGAACACAAGAACTGCAAGAATGAGAATTATCAGTACAAAAAAAGAAAGGACAAAATGTCCCTAAACCTGAAATCGGGTAAATCACATGTAGAAAAGATTTTGTTTCAGACACTGGAGACATGTAAGCAAAGCAGTCTCTGCAACTAGCTGTAATTGGAAAATGAGCAGGGAAGTGCATCTGTAGGTATGGATTTCACTAGAAGCAAATTCAGCAATGGAAGCCTTGATAGCATCTTGGCACAACACGTACTGGGAGTGAGTGAAATTATATCAGTTCTGAATACTGTAAACAGGTAACTAAAGGTATATGAAGAGTGACAGCTAGAAAATCAGGATTCAGTTTCTAACCAACCAGGGGTTCTCCTGGATGGTTCCTTAAATTAGTTTGAATGATCTTTGTTCAAAATATGTTTTGTCCCTACGATGTGGTCACTCAAATTAAGTAAGCATATCACTCACAGGAAAATCAGACATTTCTTGTTTTCTTTAGCATGTTTGCATTGTGTTGGAAAAATATGGAAAGATAACTTTTGTTATGACACATGAGGTCCTTTTATTCATAAACACATTTTCGTGCAAATTATACTTAGTGTATATTTTATCATAACAAGAAAATCTTTCTGTGGGTAGTGCTGATTCTTTGTAAGTGTAACTGCAACCTCTTCGGGTATAATTCAGTAAAAAAAAACCTAAATGGTACTCACCTGTCTGTTCTTGGAAAGGTTCAGGTTTTTGATGATGCAAGCAGCATGGCCAGCAATCACAGGGTCTGTTGTGTGCACTGACAGGAGCATCCCCAGGCTCTGCAGTAGCTCAGTGCACACCAGAGCATCCTGAGAAAAGCAACCAGCATTTCCATTACATCCCACACAGACAATGCCAAGCACAGCGATGAAACTTAGCAGCAAACAGTAAGTAGGTTGGACTTAGCTCTGCAAGAAAAGCATTACTTGGTTCATTTAAGCCAACAGCTAAGTGGTTGTGACCAGTGCCTTTTCTCTCAAAATATGACCTACTGTCTGGCAAGGGAAAATTATGGAGATGCAACAGCAGCAGCACTGTGTCTTTAAGTATCCCAGCAGCTTAGCCAACAGTAATGGACTGTACATTTAGGCCAACTTGTGATCGGTAAAGTGCTCTGACACAGCATCTTCTGTGACAGTACACGTTTCTCTATTCTCTGACGGATATTTTAGAGAAATTTTATATTTTCCCCCTGAAAGTAGTTTTTCTCCCATATCAAATGGGTTTGCAACACCAGCCAGGTAGGTTCCTCAGCAGTATTCGGGTTAGGTCTACAGTTGAAAGCAATGTAAGATTTCCTCTTGGGAAACCTTTTCCTTTGTCTGTTCTTTATGTGATTCTTGTGTAGCAGACTATTTTATTTGTGTTACTTAGAAATTGAGACACTTTTGTGTGTTTGGTGTAAAACAAATAACTGGTCCTATATATAATTGGAGAAAAAAAAAAAAAAAAAAGGATAATTCTGAACTTGAAAATCTGCTTCAGGACCACTGAAGAAGCACAAAAGGAAGTTTTTAAAAGTTTAACATGCATCTTTCTTTCGCTTGGGTTAAATGACAAAATATGTCTATTAGAGGCCTGGAGTAACTCCCTTATTAGGAAAGGCTGAGAGACCTGGGACTGCTCAGCCTGGAGAAGACTTTGGGGGAATCTTGTCGATGCTCATAAATATCTAATGGGCAGAAGTCAAGTGAATGAAGCCAGACTCTTTTCAGTAGAGTGCAGTGACAGAACGAAGGGCAGTGGGCACAAACTGGAGCACAGGAAGTTCCATACTAACATGATGAAGAACTTCACTGCAAAGGTGACAGAGGGTGACTGGAACGGGCTCTCCTGTTGCAGAGTTTCCATCTCTGGAGATATTCAAAACCCACCTGGACACCCACCTGTGTAACCTACTGTAGGGAACCTGCTTTAGCAGGTTGTGTGATCTCAGAGGTCCCTTCCAATCCCTATGATTCTGTGATATATTTGTTTTTTTTTCTTCATGTCACCTGACATCTTCACTTCTGTTTATTTTAAGCACTGTCATAACCAGCAGTATTAAGATAAGACATGGAAGTAGATGGAAAAGGCAAAATTCAGAGCATTAAAGAATCCTGTATGTAGGTGTGGCTGTAAACTTTCTCTAACTCTGTTTTTACTTGTCCTTAAAAGCAGAAATCACATAATTTTAGATCATCCATTTCAGTTACTGTTAATGTTTTCTGTGCTTTTGGACTGTATGTCCTCTTTTCTATGTTATCCTATTGACTGTAGTATCCTTATTTAATTTGCTACAGCACGAGAGGAGGAAATTGTCTATAGACTCTAAATGAACTTTCCAATATGTAATGACTTTCCTGCCAAGCCTCTTCCATCTATTTAGACTTATGCCAGCAAGTGACAGTACTCTGAATTCTGCTGAGCCTCCTTGGCAGGCATGCAGCTGGGATCCAGACTTAGTTGGCTTGGTCCTGCACAGTATGAGAGGCTCAGGAGAGAACTCTGAGTACAAGTGGTTTGGTGGTTCAAGTGAGTACTGACCAAACTTCTCCTCAGGTTCAAAATAAAAGAGTAAGGAAAAGCATTCCAGCAGGAACTGTGCTCAGAATTGCAATGCTGTGCTCAAAATCCTTGGGTAGACAGTGCTTGTCAAGATGAATATTATTGTGTTCATCAGGCAGCTCGATGGAAAAGCAAAGCTCTTTGTGCCTGGAATGGAAAGTCAGCAGCATCACCTGGAGCTGACACATCCTTGTCAAAGAAATGTGACTTTAAAGGCCACTTCCCACAGACACTGACTCTTTCCTTAGAATTTTAGGGCTGGGTTGTCCTTTGGAGAACTGAATAAAATTCCCCCGTAAGAGAGAAGTTGTTCAGTGCTCCCCGGGAACCACTGTCAGCAGCCAGGACAGTGACCAGAAGGAAGGGACGGGAGCTAGTATGAAGCATTCCTGAGGGTTTAATTCATGGTAATGAAAGGGCAGATGAATCCTGCCCTATTGTATCCTTGGCAGCATTAGCAGTAATTCAAGCATCACTTGACTCAGTGGTAAAGGTTAGCTTTGTGTGGTGGTTTGTTTCCTAACAGCTGTTCCCATGGAGAAGTCCCTCTTTCAGACGCTCAGAATTCAGCCTGGGTGAGTGAAAGAAACCTTTAAAGGCCTTGAAAATCCAGGCCACAGAGATGGGGAGGCCTGGGGAGAGTGAGGTCAGCCCCTCCTCAGAGCACGTGGATCCCTCGCTCCCTGGGGACAGCCCTGCTTGCTCACTGCAAAAAAACGGTAGATGTGATTGGATTTTTGCTGTGCAATCACCCCCAGCAATATTTCAGCAGTAGGCTTGCTAAGATCAAATTGCATTCAGTTGCAGCAGACAGCTCGACATGCCAAGAGGACACGTGGTGCTAATGTGGCCTGCACAAAACCTTTGGAAAACTCGCTTCTCTGATTGTGGCTCCATGGGCATGAAGCTTTCCCAATTTTTCCATCATGTCCCTGAGTTAGAGGAGGCACAATTCATTTTATACTGTGCCATGTACATGCGACAGGATGTGAGGCACCAGGTCTCCAGTGCCCTGGGGAAATTCCAAGTCTCAGCCCCACCTGGGCCCAGCTGTTGTCACTGAGGCTGTCACTGCTGCTTACAGTAGTGTGACAAGAAAGGTCCTTGCTTTCTTTTTTTTCCTTTATCTGCCCAAACTCCAGCTCCCCCCCATGAGATTATTGTTAGCTTAAGACACCTAACAAAAACATTTCATATCTGTGTTCCTAAGGATGACTTTATCACTCGAATGGCAAAGCGTGTTTAAAAATGGTAATAATAATGTCTGCCACTACTTAGCAATTTGGTGCTTCATGTGGAGGATGAAAGTACAGCAGGCGTGCTTGTGTTGGTTGTTTGCTGCAGTTTATTTTTAGCCAGAGTTCTTCATGTGTTTGCATGGCATTACACAGCTGAATGGTAGCGTTTGCTTTGAACATGGGCAAAGAAACCATTCTGTACCTGAGGACACAAAGTGTCACAGGAAAGTTCTATTGAATTAGCTAAACATTGATGGAGTTTTAAATTATCTCAAGTCTAATTAAAAAAAAAAAAAGAATGTCTGCTGACAATCTGGAGAACGAGGGGAACACAGGGAGTGCAGGGTGGTGTCCACCCAGCCAAGCAATCTGACACCCATCTCTACCTTTTCCCTCCCCAGGGCCTCTTCACAGGTGATCCAATGAACTATGGGATTCCCAGCTTGCCACTCACCACAACAGATAGTCTCCTTGGGTAGAGACAGTGCAGCTGGAGTAGCAAAACCTCATCATTTGGGGCAGGAATGGGAAAGGTTGGGAGATCTCACAGAGCGTCCTGGCACACCTCACAGAATGCAGGCAGTGGCCAGAACTGTTCTTTCCCTCTGGCTCTCGGGGGGCAAGCTGCCATACCTGGTTATGTGGGTGCTGGGACAGCACCCAGAGCAGAGCAACAGCTGCACGACACGCATCCTCACTGCTGGACACCAGGAGAGAGCACAGCCTGGGCAGGACATCCTTGGCAACCAGCTCGGCCTGTGTGTCTGCTGTGTGGAGAAGGTGATGATGAAGCGTGAGGACATTAGAGGGAATAGGTGGTATAGGACAGTGCTCGGTATTTCGTTATAAAAATTAAACTTCATTTTGTCTGGCTCATTAGGCCAAGAATTAATACAGGTTTGAGAACGGTATGTAGCTTTGGACACCCTTCATTTTACGTGTAAACCTCTGTGAGAAAAAATGAGGGGCATTTTCTGAGCAATTCATTGGCCTGAAACTCTGTAGAAGGGCAGACAGCAATCTCAAAGTCTCGAAGACCAGAGACACCAAGGAGCAAAGAGCAGGGCCTTTACTCCCTGCCCCACCATCACTGCGATTGCTTGACAGCAAGGTGCCTCCACAATTTCTAGATGAACAGCTTACTCAGCCCTAGGGCTCTAGTGCTGAACATGCAGCTCCTCTGCTTTCATCTCCAGAGTATGTTGTAGAAAAGGATTGGGGTACTTAACAGGATAGGATTTTTTTTTAAGAGGATGACAAATGCTTGGGAGCAAATTACAGTTAATGAGAGATTCATGCCTTAGGAGAGGGCGGGCCCCACTCAAGCATCAATTTCAGGAGATGTTCTATCCTAATCAGGGTTATAAGGACTGGGAAATGTGGAGGGGAGCAAAAGGCCCCGTGCATACAAGATACGTGCTGGCTCCCTCCCTTTGGGTACTACCTCTTGTTGCCTTGGGCAGGTTTAGTTGAGTGCATGCAGAACCTCCCTCTTCCTGCAGCATCCAACTAACATGCAAAAATGAAGCTGTCTCTGTTTTTAATGGGAAAAGTTGCCAACCCACCATGCTCATTACAAAAGCCAGAGAGAGAAAGGAAAAGAAATAGTGTGGTTCTTTTATCTCTAACATGGTACTTACCCCTGGTAGCCAAATTTCTTAGGCAAACGCATGCCTGGCTTGAAACCTTCTTGTGCCAAAGGAAAAAAGAGAGAAAAAGAGTGGTTTCAGTAATGTGTGTTCTTGGCTACTGTACTCAAAATAAATGTGACAGTGCTGGCAAGCTATCACACTATCTTCAGAGCACAAATTTTGGGCCTTTTTTTTTAACCTTTTTTTTTTAATGAGTTTGTTTGAACTTCCCCTAGATAAGTTGTTGATGAGGAAGAGCCAGTGGAGTTCAGTTTTTGGATTATTTTTGGAATGTCAAATCAATTATAGGAAAATGTACAGACTGAATTTGTCTCATTTATTTTCTTTTTCAACTAGGAGAGCCAACACAGAATTTAAGGCTTTATCCTTTAAATTCTGAATTGAGCCTTGCTGAAGTTTTTTAAAAGAGCGGCTCCCAGCAAAGCAAGATTTTCTAGATGTTATTCTTTGAAGCCATGTAGTCAAAGCTAAGAATATCACAAGGAAGGGAAAAAAAGGGAGAAGTAGCATAAGCGTGAGAGCCTGGGCAGAGCACTTCATATGCAGTTTCAAGTTTAAAGAAAATAGGGCACCTCGCCTAAAGGTAGTGTCCAGGGCTTTAATGATTCCCTTTTCTTTCTCCAAACGTTGCACTCACAGAACCTACTATGTTTTAATGTGTGTCTTTCCTTGTGGGAAAGATGTCATAGAGCCAACTGTGCAGTAGATAAGCAGAAGTGTGCCAGACTGAAACTGAAAGCCCAGCTTTATAGCTGTACTCTGATGCTAAACCTTCATGTAAAGAGAGGGTTGCAGCTTTACCTTGTCCACAGAGGAAGACAGAAGAGAGATGAGCATGCGCAGCAGGAATCTGTCACCAATTCTCAGCATGGCCTCATGGTGCTGAGTGTTGGCTGCTATGTTGCTTAGGGCAGCACAGCTATAATACTGCGGAGAGACAGGAAAAAAATAGGAGGAGAGGTGGTCACAGTGATGACAACACTGAAGTGAATCAAACTAAATTGGAGAAATGCTTAGATTGAGAGCTGAAGAAAATACAGTGCTTTTTCATCTTCAAATATTTTGTGAGGCAGACCTAATAACAGCCTGAGTGGGCTCAGGAAGAACAATGCTGTATCTGCTGTTGCTACAACAGCAGCCATGTGCTCCCTGGTATCTGGGAATGTCCTGCACTACTGCAGCTACTCCTCAGCTGACACCTACCTTAGCTCATCTACATGGACTGCACTGTATATTTACACTGGTTGACTGGAGACGGATGTTGTCACTGCCCTAGCATGCCAAGAGATCATTTTCCAAAGATTTAAACATTAATTCCAGAGAAGATTATACAAATTAAAACATGTGGTACTTAGGAGGTATAATTAGAAGGAGCAGGTTGAACTTCAGAGAAAGAAATTTTAAGATGAATGTCAGGAGAACTAGGTGATGCTGATACAGTTTGCAGAAAGCAGTTCCAGAGGATCCATTACTTCTGACATTTACAACTGAGCCAAGGAGAAGACTGGAGGAAGTAATCCTGTGCTTCTCAGACAAACTGAATGAACAAGTGGACTTTAAGGTTTACAAATCTGACTCATAGTTTTCATTAGCATACTTGAAACCAAGAAGCAACTCTGTTAACTGTGCACAAATGCAAGATGTCTGGGGTAAGCATAAAACAGAAAGAGTTCCCAGACATCCCAAATAATGAGAAAAAATTTCTTTGCAAGTTTTTCCTTCTAAAATACTTAGCAGAATTGTTTAGAGGGGAAGATCAAAGAAGACAAGGATGAGCAGACCTATCAGCAGCTGATCTGATGGTCCAAAAGACACAGAAAAAGTAGCTGTTTAAAAACTGTGTGCATGTATTACAATATGTGCTGGCTTTATAAACCCTCTGTGGAGCTAAACAAATCATGTGCTTTGAATAGATGTTGTCTGACTGAGCTGAGTTCCTCCAAGATGCACTCACATGTCACTCTGCTTCTCTGCAGAGCTTTCCCCTCCCTCTACCTTTGCATTTCCCAGTTCTGTAGTTTGTGCTCTCCCTACAGTCACACTATCCTTGTTAGAAAATCTGACCTGTGCCATACCTGCACTTCTGAGTCAGGGGACTCCAACAGCAAGGTGAGAACTGGCAGGGCTCCTTCCTTGCACAAGACCAGTTGGATCCTCTCTGCCATTTAAGAAAACAAAGTTCTGTTAGTGTGTCCTTTCCCTTCCCTCTCTCTCATCTGGAGGCATTATTTAACAAGGATACGCACAATAGAGTGATTATGCTTATCCAAACATCAGAGCACACCATTTAGAGTTGGCTTAAGACAGTAGTGTGCAGTCATTTTAGCAAAATGACCTGGGCTGGTTGGTTAAGCCTGCGCTGGTTTTCTGCTAAAGCCTATTGAGAGAATCTGATCTGGTGGAGAATATGAAAAACCAAGCATGATATTCACCACACACGATTTCCTTGTAAAACAAACAATAATAGCAGAAGTGTAATAGTTAATTGTAAAAGTTCTTGCCAGTCATTCTCCTCACTGTATAAAAATAAGATATTCCTTAGGAGCATGTCATCTAGCTGTGTGGGATAATAGTGTCATGTGTATTTTGAATCATCCAACATTTGAGTTAGAGATACAAGTTAAACAATACCACAGCTTGACCGTGCAGGACAAATTTGGATAATCCTTGTTGGATTGCTACAAAGTACTACCAAATGTGCTGATAGTTTTTTAGACCAAAATATTTCTTAAATAAATAATCATTATTTCTGTTTCTTTAATATTTTAATTGCTTGTACATTAATTCTTTGAGTTCAAAAGTCAAGCCTTCCTATTTTGGGTTTAGGTAAAAATGGCTCTGCACTAGCTAAGGAGAGGCCAACCAGAAATAATCGGGCTATGGTATCATCATGAATACAATATGCAAAGATTGTATAGAATAACTTATTGTGCAGATAAGCTTTTGTTCTTATCTTAATCCTTTCAATTTGTGTCTTTCTACTGCTGAGGAATTTTCTTTCAGGAGTGTTAGCTAAACCATTAGTCAGAAAGTACCTGATTGTGTAAGGTTGAGAATAGCACCAACTGCATTTTGTTGTACTCTAGGATCATAGGAATTGGCAAGAGACAGTAAAGGTGTAACTCCTCGAGCAGCGCCGATAGCCTCTCGGTTGGATTCTGGGGAAAAAAATGACAGTGCTGCAATGTATCCTTTTATCTAGAGTCAGGAGCAGGACAGCTGGAAGGACTGACTTTTTTTGGAGTACTGATTCATTTATGTACATTTCTAGACTATTTAAACAATGGCCAGTCTCTGGAACCCTAGTAAGAGAAACGTGAAACACAAGCAAGCAAGAAATGTGTAAGTATTTGGATCAGATCATACCCTCAGGTGCCAACACTTAGAGATTTATGAGAACAAAACATCTATTCCTGGAGCTGTTCTACACTAAGGAACTGATGCACACACATGCAGATAGTCAAGGACATCTATTCAAGCACAGTTCAGCTGGGATCAGTTTAGTATTCCAGATTAAGTCCTTTTTTGCCTTCATATATATATGTTTATACTCAAAGAAAGACCTTTTGTAATGGAAAAAATACTCCCATTTTTGAGTGAAATAATTGCTCTGGGAAAAGCCATCTATTTAAAAATATCTGTGTCACGTGGGAAGCATTTACTCAAATGAAATTTTCAGGTTGATTTTGTAAATAAGTCTTTCTCCAGTATAATCCATAATGTGTACTGTTCTTTTGTTTCCCACAGTGGAAGCAGAAATTATTTAGTGCAGCTCCATCTGATGCAAACCGGTCTGATGTGATGTAAACTCTAATAAACTGGATGAAGGGGAGAGACAAAAAGATTGAGCATCCAGATATTGATCCTTCCTCATTCTTTCACACAATACACTCCATTAATTATGAGTGAGGAAGAAAAGCTCGCATTTTGGCAAGGGCATTACAAATGTCTGGACAAAATTTGGGCATTTTTTTTCTTCCACCTTCCTTTCTAGGATAGGGTAAGGAGAGCCTACGTTCTCATGTGAAAGAGCCTCTCTGGGACACATTTCCAGTCCAAAGATCTTCTGAAGGAAGCAGATGACCATGCCAAAATTGAGCCACTGTGTGCCTCAAAGGTCATTCTTCCTTTAAGAAGAAAAAACAACAGTTTGATTTGAAAATGAAAGCTCCATGATAGTGGTGATCGATACTGGAAGCCTGCAGTGGTGGGAGGGCTCGTGCAGCCTGTGTTGGTGGAGGTGGTGGCACATGGGCTTGGCACCCTGCTCTCGCCTGGGAGTGACTGGAGCACCCACTCTCACTGTGGGAGAGTAGAAACCTCTATGACCATAAAACTCTTTTTTCCCTTTTCTTTTGGTGATTCACTAGCTGAGAAATTCAGCTTCACCATCTTTCTTAGAGCCTGTTATTGTGGATTTGCTGGTTTTGTTTTTGCATAAATCATTTTCCCTCGTCCCTCCCTCCATTGTCATTCTAGTTTTAGTCAGATAATGTGAACACTGAACACTGTCTATTTCATCAACTTATGGCAGAATGGGTGAAAATATCTACCTCACCATGGTGTATAATTTTATTATCATTTCCACAGCCCATCTGCTTATCACAGGATCACACAGAATCACAGAATTGTAGGTGTTGGGAGGGACCTCTTGGGATCATCGAGTCCAACCCCCCTGCAAAGCAGGCTCTCTACAGCAGGCAGCACAAGCAGGCGTCCAGGTGGGTCTTGAATATCTCCAGGGAAGAGCATCTCCAGAGGAGAAAATCTACATAATGTGGCTTTTCCACTGATGCCAGTGCAGCAGTCAATTTCCCCGAGAGTGCTTTTAGAAGGGAACCATCCTTTTGAGTATCCACTTACTAATCTAAAGTAGCTGAATCACTAACATCTACTCAAACTGGGTTTGAATAATCCATCTGGAAACCCACATTTATAAATTCTTTCCTTTCACTTTCTGCTGTTTGTGTGCTTTAAAATTCTCCTGATGGGACAGCTTTGAATGTGCACTGTTTTTTGTTTAGCTTTATGACCTCCCCATACTATTGCTGTGAACATTTAGTTCTGTTCTTATCTACTCTGAGGAGAGTTCTTATCCCAGAACTGATTGTTTCCACTCACAGATTGAGACAGATAATTGCAGATGTACGCATGTCCTCTTGCTGTTATCCAATGCCAGTGTCAGAACCAACTGACCTTGAAATCCTTTTAATCTAAATGAGCTTGTTTGTTGTTTAGTTTTTGGCTATTTCTGGCAGCCAGTAAGTACTGCATATCCCAGATTCACGTATAACTTGCACTCACATTACTAAACAACTTCACCCTGTACAGCCACGGATGTGTATTGCAGCAGAGTTAAGACACGTTGCCATTCTTGGATTTAAAGTTTTAGTCACCTCAAAACTATTTAAAGGATCTTTCCAGTTTTGTTCTGCTTCTATGTTTATTTTTTAAAAAATATTCTCAAATATGTATGGCATACTTGAAGTCATGACTGAGCAACATTGTTTTCTCAAGCAGATCTTTTAAGATATCAGAGCATGTGAGTTAGAATTAAAATAAACTCTAGCAAGTTGCTTCTTGCTTTAGTCTCACTGCTGTGGCAGCAAAACATATTCTGAGGAAGAAATAAATGGATCCAGTCCATTTAAATCCTAGTCAAATTGAGACACATGTTCAAAACTGATCTAAGTCCCAGGCAGCAACCCAGCCTATGCATTTGCAGGACTGTCTACCATTATGTTCAGCATATGCTTTCTTATGTAGGCTAGAAGTTCCTTGAGTGCTTAATGTGATCTACTTGTGCTCAAAAGTATACTGGTACTTACAGAGTGTGCAGTGGTGTTGGGTAACCATCCTCAATAGAGAATGCAACTAGAGTGGCTGAGGGTTCCCTGCAACTTGGATTAAGCAGAGACATCAAGGAGGGAGAGAATGCCCTCAATACTAATTAACACCTTTAGGTTCCAGAGGACATCCCTTTTCTGTGCACTACTTAAAACAGCTGGAGGGAACTGCCTCTGTAGATCTTCAGGAGAAAAACTCCACTAACTATACATATAACTATGACAAAAGCGCTCCTATGCCCAGGAATCTCAAATTTAAAATAAAAAAAGCGAATTAGCATTTTCACATGGTTGGATCCTGCTTATCCGCTCTCCCTTCACAACATAAGTACCTAAGTGAGGAAGTTAAGCATCTACAATATCTCTCACAGCCTCTTGGGAGATCAGGTGGCAGCTTCCCATGCTGAGGGGAACTTGGTAGAAAAACAAGAGAAGAAGGGAAATAAGCACTATTTATAAGCTTTAAGCAGACCTTTACATATTCTTTACACAAGAACAATGCAGTTTGAGAAAGGCATAATAAGCTAGACTAACACGATGACTTTTGGTAACAGTGGTTGAGCTTTGTTGCAGACCCTTAACAAACTGGTGATGACACAAAATAGCAGCAGAGAAGGATAAAGTCTAAATGGTAAATCAGTTGCAGGATGACAACAACACCATAATGCAAAAGACATAAATGTTATCATCAGATGTATCAGACAAGTATTTTCCTGAATGTCACAGTAGAAGACATGGATGAGATCCCAGCTGAAGCTGTTTCTTGCATGTTTCTTGTCACTGTCTTTCAGAAGGGATAAATTCAAAATTAAACTCCTGCAGCACTTATTTATGTCTTCTGACTGTAACAATGCTTGAGGTCTGTGGTACTGCAAAATATCTATGTTCCATTTCTGGAACATACGCTTTACACCCAAAAGGGCTATGGAGATAAATGGAGAGTCTAATTTACAAAAGGAGTCTTAAATGAACTTGGCTTCCTCGTTCTAGTAAAATGAAAGATCTTCATTGGTATAGACATCAAGGAGGGAGAAATATTGAAGTTAAAAACCAGCATAGACACTAATTAAGATATGGTAGTCATTAATATATTTAGGTTGGAAATCTAAAATGGGTTTGTAATTGTAAGACAAAAAAGGCCAGAAACACTGAGAAGATCTTAACCATCTTAATCTCAAGAAATAACCAATCTTAATCTCAAGAATTTGTGAAATAAGAATACTGAAAAGATACCAATGTGGCATCTGTTGACTCTTAATCCAGTTGCAAGAAAGTGGTATCATATGGAAATATGACATAAAAGGTGAATGGATTCAGTGCAGAGGATAAAGGGGAAGAACAGCACACTCACCTGAAACAGCTAAAGTCATTGTGCAGGCACAGGAATTACACTGGACAGTGGGATCCTCTGACTCAAGCAGATCCAGAATTGGCTCAAGTAAACCCATTTGGATAACCATTTCTTTGTCAACTATTCATAGATTCACAAACAAATGGACAAACAAGAAAGTAAATATTTAAAGCCTTCATTAAAAGAATATGTCCTTCCTTTGCGGTCTATTTGCAAAATAGATCTAATATAGAAACAGACTGAAAGGCACTTACAATTTCTTATTTGGTTTGCTTGATTCATTGTCAGACTCAAGAAAGAATGTAAGAGATGTTCAAATGCTTCCAAATACTTCCACCAGCAATTCTATTTTCAAACACACAGTTCATTTTGGAAACTGCAACTGCAGTTTTCCAATAGGTTCATAATTTGCTCATCTGCTCTCTGTGTTCTGAAGTCTACTTTTATAAATATATTTTTAACATGCCCTCTGCAGCTCCCAAATACTAACTCAATTAAACGGGTCCCAGAAGCTACATAAGACAGTTATGTCTTATAAGTATAGTTATAAGACAGTTATAAGACAATTATACTAAAGATCTAAGCATTTTTTTCCAAACTGTAAGCAATTTAAGAATGAGTTTCAGTTAAATTAGTAAAAGGAAAATGAATGTCATCTCATAGGCATTTGTTTCTGAGAGCTGTATCTGTTGCATGAAAGGGTAAGTGGTGGGCTCTCAATCCAAGAAAAAAGTGGCCAAGAAGGCCAACGGCATCCTGGCCTGCATTAGAAATAGCGTGGCCAGCAGGAGCAGGGAGGTGATCATCCCTCTGTACTCAGCACTGGTGAGGCCGCACCTCGAGTACTGTGTTCAGTTTTGGGCTCCTCACTACAGGAAAGATGTTGAGGTCCTGGAGCGTGTCCAGAGAAGGGCAACGAAACTGGTGAGGGGTCTGGAGCACAAGTCTTATGAGGAGCGGCTGAGGGAGCTGGGATTGTTCAGTCTGGAGAAGAGGAGGCTCAGGGGAGACCTCATAGCACTGTACAACCTCCTGAAGGAAGGTTGTAGGGAAGAGGGATTTGGCCTCTTCTCCCAGACAATGAGCAGGACACGGGGTAATGGCCACAAGTTGTATCAGAGGAGGTTTAGATTGGACATCAGGAGGAACTATTTCTCTCAGTGGTCAGGCACTGGAATGGCTGCCCAGAGAGGTGGTGGAGTCGCCGTCCCTGGCAGTGTTCAAGAGGCATCTGGATGACGTGCTGCGTGATATGGTTTAGTGCTTGTGGTGGCAATGGTGATGAGGAGACAGTTGGACTAGATGATCTTATAGGTTGTTTCCAACCTTGTCATTCTATGATTCTATGATTCTATGAAAGTAGTACAGATATTCCCACACCAGCCTGAGAAAAATAACAGTCTTTGCAAACAGATCCAGGATTACTTGCCACATGATATAGCATTGTTCAAGGGACCTAACATACCCAGCATCTATGTGTCTTGCAAGCGAACTCACATCTGTCCTATCTAGAAGACAAAAAAAGGGAATTTGGATCTATGTAAACCTCACTATGGAGAAGTGCCTTCCTTCTGTACTGCGTCCTGCATAAGAGATGCACTAGAATGGGAAAAGCGTTATTAATTACTCACTATTTCCTTCCAGCAAAAAGTTGACAAGGGACAAAGAAGACATCTGTTGTACCTCCAGGTCAGCAGAGCGCAGTAAGGCATAGAAGGGCTCTAGATGCTCTGCTGGCAGGGGAACATTCACTGCAGGAATAAAAGGAAATGCTCAGGAGTCTCATCGTTCACATTGCTCTCATTTTTCACTTTTCAGTCTTGGGCCCGAGTTGTTATCGTAAATGGGTTGAATGGTATTCTCCATCATTTAAATTACATTGCTACAGGCAAAACAGGCCAAGTTTCCTGAGAAGGTTTTGAATAATCAAGTACTCTAAAAATATGGGAAGGAAACCAACATGCCTAGCTACCAAACAAGTCATTCCACCTCATAGCAGGTCCTCATGTTGAGTATTCTGCACTTTTTTAGCCAGAAAAAAATACATAGGATAAAGCTTGAGGTACAATTCTAAAAAGCAAATAAATAAACCACAGCTTGCTTGTTGCTGGTATTTCTGCCCTTATGTAGGACCCAAACTCTTGTTGGAAATCTTATTTGGCATATCAAGGCTGACTTCTAGCTGTTCACAAATTGCCTCAAGAGCTAAGCAGTGGCTCCCACAGAGTGGTGGGTACAAACCATAATGTTTCCTTTGTGTCTCCACTACAGCCTAGCTTTTAGGGCTTTGTCCTCTGCCAAAAACTCATACACTGCAAAACCTTAAAAGATCACTATGACCACTTCCTGCCACCAGATTCTCTGTGTGTTGCTCTCAGGAGATTCAGAATACACTGACTCTAGATACTTCAGAGTCTGCTGATTTGTTTTCAACAGAAATGACAGTTTTTATAATCATGAGAAATAATCTCCTGATAGCAAAACCCAGAATGATTCTGCCCATATGGCAATGACAGCATTTCCATTTTTCCTGGTAAAAAATGCAGCAGGAAAAAAAATAGAGCTTTGATTAATGAATTTTGAATCAAAGCAGGCTTCACAGTTGGAAAATACGATTTTATTTATAATTACGTGGAAATTTTCTAAGGCATTGAGATAACTTACTGTGCTGGCTCATATGCAAATAATAGAGAGCAGCAGACTGCTGTAGACCTGGGTTTTCAGAAAAAGCTAAGATCCTCAAGGCTTCCAGAGGGTCCTTTCCCAGTGGTGACATCTCAAAACCTAAAGATATACAGTTACAGCACAGTCTTAATTACACTTGAAAAAGTATAGTTTACAAAAAGAAATTAAAGTTTACAGCCAATCGAACAAGTACAAGGATTTTCGTACTGAATGAGCTCCATAGAGCCCATGTATACTTTTCATATTTCCAGGAGCAGCAGCAATAAACAAACCCAGAATAACCTGTCCTTGGCAGTGCCTCTTATGAAGTTCTTGAAGCTAGTGATTGGATGCAAGATAAATTATAACCTTTAGACACTTTTATGTTATCCAGTATAAATGCAGGTGTTGTTCTTCTCCATAAAACTCCTATTGCTTCCTGAATCACAGAAGGTTTTTGTTAAAATGTATCAACTGAAAACAGCATTCTTAGCTATAAGCTACAGAACAAGAACATATTTTTAATTTACCACTTCTTATTTTTGCTGTGTTTTCTATTCTCTGTATTATAATAATGGATTTCAGGAAATATCAGTGTGGATTGCAAATGGGCTTGCCTCAGGCTCAAATTCCTAGCATGTGTCTACCTGTTCTCGAGTATGATAGTTCCTCTATGAATAAATCAAATGTTCAGCAATAGCCATTGAGAGTACAGCAATAGCAGTCATCCATGATTTCTGTAAGTTACTGCCTTATGTGCTTACAGTGCAGGGAATGGAACAGCAAAGAGGAAAAAAAAAACGGCCATTGATCCAGAGCTCAATAGCATCAACAGTTGAAAAGGTAATATACTAAATATTGACTGGTAGAGCACACAAGTACATGATCCATCTTTAGATAAGATTTAGGAAGTGCATTAAAGACCAAAATATCTCTGTGAAGAACAAGATTTAGCTACTTTTCTTCACATGGGATATCAGGGATGTGAAGGATGTGAAGGTTGAGAGCTTTCAATGACTCAGTGTGAAACTCAGCCAACATCTTAAGCTATTAGAAGCTTCTGACATATCAAGAATTAGCAAATGCTTACCTTCAAGGTTAGGTAAGTGTGTTCCAAAGAACAACTGCTTCATATAATGATCAGTTTTATTTAATAGTTAGCAATAAACACAAAGGGAAGCCATCAGCATGTGCAAGAAACCTTGACAAAAAAAACAAGGATCTCTTTGTGTACTTTAGTTCCCTTCCTTACACAGTGACTACTTGAATCCCTCAGATATCTGTGCATATTTATTTGGGAGAATGGTAAAGAAAAAGCCACACAAAATCTTCACCTGCTTATCAAACATTTGCTGAAGTAGCTAACAAATGAATATGACCTATCATAAAGTCTTTCCTTGCACTCAGCTGTCCAAATGTTGGCTTTCTGCTTATTATAATTTGTTCAAATTTGAGGATGGGCTTGCTCATCTCATCTTGGAATAAAATACACAGGTGAGTACTAAAGTAAGATGTACGTGTCCTGGTTCTTTTTCTGAGTCTCCCAAACTCTGCTCCTGTCTTGGCAGCAGACTTTGGCCACTCAGAGAACTAATCTTGGTCCTTCTTCCTGTGCACTGTGTATCTCCTATCATAGACATTGGGATTTTCCTAAGAGCATGTGTGGCCACCTCTGCACTGCTGCCACAGAAGCTCAAGGCTCTCTGCTGCTCTATCCCAGCTCCTCAGAAGCCAGGACAAACTGGACCTTTGCAGACCCATCTCAGAAAGGAAAGGATTTCTCAAGAAAACATACATTTATTCTCTTCAGAAGCACTAGTGGGTGCTGTAAGGGGCCATAATATTATCATCATTTTTTCCAGACCACTCTTTACTTGCACCTGATCTCTTAGTTGAGCAGGATTACTGTCAAAACACTCATAAATGGCCAGGAGCATGTTAGCTTTTTGTTCAGCTTTGGAAGATTCTCACTGCAAACAAAGCTGAAAAGTAAAGTCCCATTTTGGATATACATGTTAGGACATTGGGATTTTGCCAGTGCTTCATATGCAGCAGTTAATTAAACATATTAACAGCACGAGATCCCTGTGTTAATGAGTAAGGATATCAGCTGAGGTTAATCCTTGTGTAGTTCAAGGATGTAGATCAGCATCACAACAATCATTCCAGAAGTTGTTCTATGACAGATCATTTCAAACAACTTTATCTGTGTTACATCAAGAATAAACGTCTCTCTTGGTTCATGAAAGCAGAAGGATATGCAATTTTGTCTACTACCTTCAGCCCAAGGTTGTTAAACTTAACACAATACATGCAATTAGCTGCAAGTCAAAGCAAAAAACCAACAGGCAACTGCCCCCTCTTCAAGATTGAGACAAGAATGCTTTCAGGTTGGACAACTGACAAAACACACTCATCCAAGAAAACATTCTGTGACAGTAGGAATTAAATTTAAAAAAAAGAAAAGTTTTCCTACTAATATGTTGTATCTTAAGACAGGATTGAGAGAACACCCAAGACAGATGAACATAGACTTACGGGTCTGCTTTGATTCAAGCTGAATCCTATGATTGTGTTCAAGCTCTGTGCCTTAAACATGTACACAAAAGTGCATATTGGCAGATCAGCTCATTGGAGTTTGGGGAAGCCCTCTGAGCCCAATGGCACTTGTCCCAGGGTGTCCTCAGCCTTTCCCACATACAGCACAGGCACTTCAGTGCAGCTCCAGGTGCTCTGCACCAGACCATAGATGTACATGAACAACTCAGCCAGGACCATGCTGCTGTTTCCTGCTAACAGGCTCCTGTAGTGCCCAATGTTAACACAGTCCTCTTTCCAGCTTTGTTGCTTCAGGGACTGACTCAAAAAGTTAACTTCAATTACTAGAAGGACTTGCTTTCACTAGACATATGTACACGGGTCATGTTTAACAGTGGTGGCACAGCAGAAAGGGACAGACCACTTCTACCTGAATCCTACTTTTGTGCCACTCGTGCTCTTGATGTCCCATACACAAATGGGACAAATACAACACAGAAATGCTCTGTGGTTCTGTCCTTTCCTACACCAATATAAAATGTCAGAGTAGTTCAGATGGGAATCTGTTTTCAGCCCCCCCAAAAGATTCTCCTTCCCCTTTCACAATCCTTTCGAAAACGTAATGCTCTTACCTCTTTCAATTTGCTGCAGAAATTCCTGTGCTGTAACCCGCTCATGAGGCTGCAGCATGGGTTTGTACAGCTGTCTGGTCTTTGAGGCATTCTGTTTCAAGCAGGAGCACTCGCTTATCAGAGCTAAGCATTCCTTCACGCTGTGCACCAGCTCTGAAGACATCTTCTGAACGAAGGCCACGAAGTTGCGCAGCAGCTGCATGCACCGTCCACACAGCTGACCCATTCTTGCTCCAACAGCAGCAAAAAAAACCAACAAAAAAACCAAGGAAAACGAAAGAGATGGGGAAAAAAAAGTTTCTCCCCAACTTGTTGACGTTTTGCACTTACTTGCCACTTTGGTGTTTGTCCAGTGTTACAGATGTCAGCATGACACGCTGTGCGGCTGCTGTGAAGGAGTCAAACATCTGCACCCAAAAAGCTACATTACACAACAAAGCTGATTTCTGTGGATCTCCCAGTCTATCAAATATTACTGAAAAGGCTGGACCTGAGCCATGCACAGACACCCTCCCTTTTCTTGAAGAAAAATAAGATGATGACCTAAACCCATTCCATGGAGAACAGAGTTTAACTCCTGGAGTATCCACAAAAGCCTTCATGAAGCTAGAAAAGCAATGAGGTGATGAAAAAAACAACTTCAGTTTTTGTAAGGCAGTTTTCCATGAAAGGTAAGCACCACCTTGTGTGCACGTGTACAGGCTGTAACTGCCAATGGGAGAGGAAGACTGGGAAAAAAAAAAAAAAAAAGCTTGTACACTAACAGGTTTTTCTAGTTTTTGGTAGACCAGAACAAAAACCCTGTTGGGCAAGCAGCTCATAACTCAGCCAAGTGAGACTCTGCAAATCAGCAAGAATGGAAAACTGGAATAAAAAAAAATCAGTGGCCAAGTGAGCAGGGAAAGTTAATTATGGGGTGTTGCTGTCTTGACTGTAAAAGACATCCGCAAGTTTTCAGGCAGAAAGGGAAAAAAAGCTGTTCTTCTTCCACCCCATCATTTTGCATACTTCACCAGGATGGAACATGTGCCCACCCTTGACTGAACAGTCTTATAAATGACTCTGCTCTAATTAATTTAGCATAAAGTGATAATTGTAACATTCTTCAGGTTTTGAGTAAAACCTCATTTGATAGAAGATCACCTTCATTACAAAACCAGCATGTATTAGTTTGACGAGAGTTGATGACTTTTATTAACTTCTATAAACTTACTCTAACCATTGCATTTGGTACACTAAGTACTAAGTTTTAGTCTCACTGTCCTTCAATGGATCTTAAATTTCTAAATAAATCATGGTTGAAAATCCAACCCCTTGTTTTTTCCCTATCTTCAAACATCGGTGAGCAGGCCCACCCAAATCTCAGTGGTCTGTCTGGTGCTGCTGTTTCTTTCCTTATTTACTTACTTAGTTAAATGTGATGCAGTTTTCTTAAACTAAAATACTACGCTGCACAGATACACCCAGAAGTTGTGAGACCTCTCCTGCATGTGCAGTTGAGTCTCGGATTCTTCCAGCTATTTCCTCAACAGCTTTGCAAGCCCACTGAGTCCTACTCTCTGATCTGCTTCTCAATGCTATCAAAAACTAGGTTAACATGCCAGTTTTTGCAGCATGTCTTCTGGACATATTCAGTAGGAACCTTCTAAACATGGGGAACCTCGTGATTTTAAGGTTTGGTTTCTGCCACCACTTGCTCTTCAGGTTTTGCTTATGATCATCCACCCTCCAGCTTCCACCCTAAAAACAGTGAGGTGGCAGACCCATCACATGGCCCTTCAGTCTCCTGTTCTCTACTGTCTACAGAACAGTGTGGCTTAATTGTAAGGAAATATTTTAAGGTAATTTGAACTGTACCACACTCAGATAAGAAAAAAGCAGGATTGTTTCAACAAGACACTTGCTAGCAATCACTGTACTTCTGCAACATGTATTTAATAAGCATTTCAAATTACATTACACACATTAAACAGCTTTCCAGTTTATCTGTAAGGAAGACATTCACATAAAGATCTAAAAGCAAGTTTCAGAGGTGCTGAGATATTGTAAGACCATGTAAAATCAATGGGAATTAAATGAACTCAGCAGACCTGAAGATTAAGCTGTAATTTTCCTAAAGGCATAGAACTCAGGTATCTCAATACTTAACCTGATGATTCAGTTAGGAAATTGTTTGTCTTTGATTTGAAACCACTACTTGAAGACAAGATTAGAAGGCTAGTTTGTGGGCCTTCAAGCCTCCTTCAAAATTAATGTAGCTGTAGTAATGCTTAGGTTGCAATCATAAACCTAAAGTTTCATGACCTAGATGTGATTCTTTATCTGATTGAACAAATATCAGCTCAAGGCTGCAGAAGTAAAAACAGCAGCATCATAACGGTGTTAAACCATCTTACTTAAACCTTTATTCCTATAAAGAAGGTATTCCAAATAGTAGAAGCTCCACACCCTACCTCCTGATTCTTCTTCCAAAGGAAAAGAAATCAATTCCCTTTGTAAAATGTAAAAAAAAGTCTCTCCATCTCACCTCTATACAGTTGTGTGCGAGAGAGGTTTTTCCTAGCCTTACTGTTCAAAGACTATTTGGAATTCTGTATAAAATACATGTTGAAGTTTTAATCTGGTTGCCAAATGATACATAAATGCTGTAACTAATGGCATTTTCAACAGAGAGCTTCCAGTGGTACAAGAATTTACCTGATGTGTAGCTACTTTGTAGAGGACAGAATATTGCTTTTGGACACAGTCCGTTATGCAGCCGACAGGGTTTTGAATTAAAAAAGATAAAACCTAAAAACACATTTATTCAACAATAATTATTCACCATTTCACTCACACAGAACTCCATTGCATGAACCACTTCTGGTAATTCCTTTCCCTAGTTTCTAATGGTATGTTTTCAATAGCTCAAAAATGATAGTCACTTGGAGGAACACATGCAAAAACTCTTCCTAGCTTGTCTTCATTTTAACAGACCTACACAACCCTCAGACTTGGACTGATATGAATACTGGAAAAAATAGGGACCGACAATTTTATTTGAGCTACCGCAGCAAATGCTTTCCTCTTAAAGGAAGAACAGGATGGTCTAAGCTCCAGATTTTAGAAATAACATTACAAGTTCACTGTGATTTTAAACTATCATCTGTGAAAAGAGGATTTTGAAGGAGCATAGGAGAGAGGCAGGGGTGGAGAAAAGTGTGCTAGTCAAGTATGAAAATAGATACTAGAAAGAAATAGATCATAGATAGATAATAGTTAAAAGGCTGCTTAATAAACAGTGAACTGAATGAATGTACACTATTAATCAAGAATACAAAATTGTGAGTACTGAACAAACTTAATTTGCCTCACGTAATTCTTATTTCATTCTCTTTTCTTACCCTTCTGTTCAGGGCTGAAGAAAATGCTGTACAATTCAGAAAGCTGTAAGACCAGGCTTTGTATTACTGCTGTGCGGTTAGTGGCAGATTTGGTTTAAAAGATTATAGATCTCCCAAGCCTGTATTTGAGGCTAAGATCTCCTCACTCGCACTAATTCAGTGTAACTTTTCTTTAATCAGATCTCTGAAATGTTGTGGCTTCAAGATAACAGGAAACAACACGTAAACCAAAAGCATTAAGCTCTTGAACTGTAGACAAAATAGGAAAATAGTAAAATAAAATAACGAATCAAGAAAAATGGCTGAGAAAGCAGAACAGCTCTAAAGCCAGATTCTGATGTTACTACATACCCACTAAGACCTTTTGTGAAAACTAAGTATATATATATATATATATTAAAAAATCAAGATTTCAGGAGAAACAGACTGTAGTCTTCTAAACAGAGAGGAAGACAGATGCCAGGACTTGATAGATCTAGTTTTGTGAAAAATTGCCAGAGGTTGCTTCATGACACAGTTAGGTAAAGCTTTGTTTGCAATATAATTTCAGTAGAGTATAAATGAAGTTGCTTTCCCTGCACCAAATCCCTTGGTTGAGGTATTTACTCATCCTCACTCAGAGGCAGAGTGCCATCTACTGAAGCATCCTCTTTACATATCTGTCTGGAGCCTGTCCCAGTCCTGGATTGACAAAATTTACCCAAGGGTGCTGTAAAACCGAAGAGGAAGCTGATTTAGGTGTAATTGTCTATTGTACAGTAACAGCTGCATGCAAAGGTATAGGTCAGCACCCTGACTTGTGACAGTTTGTGCTCCAGTTTTCTGAAGACTCACTCTTGGCTTCTTAATAAATCTTTGGAATTGAGGTTACATTATCATTTTGTAACACTTAAGAGCTTCAGTGGGTGCTCAGGTTTCACTGCTAACTGTTAACCATGGACTTTCCTCGTGATTTCTCCTCTCCATGTTAGTGCTCTGAAGATGAGCGAGTACTCAGCTGAGTCACTGATAGTGACACGTGATAGCAGCCAGCAGGAGTTTGGCTTGGGACAGTGATGACACAGTATTATTGTGCAGCTCTAACTGAATCTCCTAACTGAATTCAGGTTGCCCTGACCTTCATACTTCACTGTAAATTTTCTGGACTCTTCCTGTATTCAAAGTGATGCCTTGTGTCATACCCAGAGAAGCCATATGCTACAATAAAAAATACATAGCTAGATGAAAAGAAAAGCAGAAAAAAAATTGTAACAGAAAGTAGTTGCATGAAAGTGTCAAAAGTAGGTCAAAGGTGCCTGCAGGCCTTGATTGTTGAATCAAATTTCATACAAAAAATAAGTATCCAAAATTTGTTGAGGAAAATTACCACTCAAAGACAGAGAAACAAGTACTTGGAGAAGTACACCAGCTTGCAGGACAGAGGTGAATGGAGATGTGTCATGTTTTGTTTATTAAACAGTACTCTAGGAAAACCACTGATATGATGTGTTTCAAGGCACAGGTGCACATCCTGGTCTTCTCATTAACTTGACAATGGACTGCACTGAAAAGTCACACAACCTATAGCTCAAAAGCCAAATTTTTTATAAAACAAGGCACTAAACAAATCTTGAAAAAATAGTATTTTTTGTTGTAAGACAAATATAGTTAAAACAATTAGAACAAATTTGCAAAATACTTCATATTATATTATATTTATTCATTTATTAATTTATTCTTCTGGACTCTCAGTATATTTTCTTAAATAGAATGGAGAATTGAAAAGCATAAGTGACCATTCCTTGCAAATAAGCTATATCCCACAGACCTCAGAAAACAGAGGGGAGACAATGTCCCAAGTTGGCACAGATCCACAAGGATCATCTGGTCCAACACCTAATATGCTCATATTAAAATACACAAAAAGGAAATAACACGAGCATCCCACAGGTCTTCGGGATCATTTAAAATGTGTGCATGACCAAATCCTACAATAATTCTGGAAACCTTGCCAGCCCTAGAAAGCTGACTCCTGCCCTTGAGTGCTTTGTCAAGCACTTCCACACTAACAGCCTTATAGCTGAATACAGAAAAAGCTGCAGTACACATGTTGCCCTTCAGCAACATGTTAGTTACTCCTGTGTAACAGAAAAAATGAAGAGGAGGAAAGAGAACCACATGTCTGGGCCAGGCTGCCCAACATTTAACCACAGCCATCAGGGCAACAAAGCTGATGAAGAGACTGAAGCACAAGTCTTATGGGGAACAGCTGAGGGAACAGGGGCTGTTTGGTCTGGAGGAGTCTCAGGAGAGATCTTATTGCTCTCTGCAGCTGTCTGAAAGGTGGTTGTGGTGAGTGTTGACCTCTTTTTCCAGGTATCAGTGGTAGGATGAGAGGTAATTGCCTTAAGTTGCACCAGGAAAGGTTCAGGCTGGATATTAGGAAAAAATTTTTCTCATAAAGAGTGGTGATGTGGTGGGACAGGCTGCCCAGGGAAGCTTTGGAGTCACCATCCCTGGAGGCAATCAAGAAACGCATAGATGTGGCACTGAAGGATATGGTTAGTGGGCATGGTGGGGATGGGTTGATGGTTGGACTTGGTGATCTTATGAGTCTTTTTCAACCTTAATAATTCTGTGCTTCTACAACTATCTACTGTGTTTATGTTTTGGCACAAAGTCATTTGTTAGTGGCTGCCCCCATAGAAGTTTGTATTTGTAGAACTTAGCTGCCAAAAGTAATCATATTCTGGAACATTAAAACAACACTACAGGTTAGATGGAGGTAAGAAGTGTGTTACTTAGCACAGGAAACAGCAAATCAATGTTACAGGGTACGTTAGCTTCCCATGTTCCATTCCTCTTTCCATCCAGTTTTGGCTACTGCCCAGTCATCGTGCCTGAATTGAAAAATTCTGCAAAAAAACTGACCACGTGCATGTTCTCTTTACTTATTTCATACATGTATTTATTTATATATTCTGCCTCATGCGTACTTTGCCTTTTAAAAAATGTATCAGACCAGCGAGATTTGAATAGTGTGAACTGTTATTTGAGGACGCACTCAGCTGAAGTTGGACTATGTTATCCTAGAGGTCCCTTCCAGTCCCCACGATTCTGTGATCTCTGTGCACCAGCTAACGCTGCTCACTCGAAGCCCTTTACCGGACTTTTCCGCGGCAGAGTAAGCGCTCAGCTAATCTCCCAAACGTTGCGCTGATGCACTGCAACCAAGCGATATGCAAACATCTGCTGCAAAAGCTGCTGCAGTAAAGCGCTGCTGCTAGGCGAGCTCCTTCCTGCTGCACGGAGCATCGCCAATGCCTCCCGATTGTGATCCGCAGGCCAAGCCCCGCTTTGCACTCAGCCCCCTTCACACTACTCCCGTGGAAGGACGCGCTCCCTCCCCGACAGGTAACCACGCTGGGGCCCTCACGGAAGGACAAAAGGCGACGGTGGGAGGAAACAAAGGCTGTCATCGCCTGACACGACGCTCCCTGGGCCGAGGGAAGGGGCTGGAGGGGACACCAGGGCAGAGCCCCCCCATACCGCCCCCGGGCCTCAGCCTCCCCGGCCGCCCGCCTGCCCACCTCGCGACCGCCATCTTGCTTGCGGCCGGCTACCCACAACCAAGATGGCGCCCGGGCGGTTGGCGGTGCCGGCACCGCCCCGCGCCGAGCGGAAGTGACGCGCCCCGCGGCGGCGGTCGTCCCTCCGCTCTCTATGGTGGTTGATTCTTTTTTCCCCGTGGGCCCCGCGTCTCTTCCTTCGGCGAGACGGGAAATGGCCGACGAGCAGCCATAAGGGAGCGGGGCCGCCGGGAGTTCCGCCCGCCAGGTGAGGAAGGGGCGGAGGGCAAGGGGCCGTGGCGAGGCTTGGCGGGACGCTGTCTGCGTGCTGGCGGCCGTACTCTGCCGCGGGGGAGGGGAGGGAGACTGAGACTGAGGGGCGGCCTCTTTTCCCCCGCGCGCGCGCGCGGCCGCCGCTCCGTTCTCCCCTCCCCCCTCCTCCTCCGCCGTGCGGTGCCGTCCCGCCCTTCCCCCGCCGCGTGACCTCCGCGCGCCGCAGCCATTATCCGCCGCGCCGCCCCCGCGCCCCAGGCCCTAAGGCGGCGGCGCCAACTGCCCCGGGGAGGAGGGGAGGGGCCGGGCCGCACCGCAGCCCCCGCTTCCTGCGGGAGTCGGGTCCAGCCGGCGGCGCTCTGCCCCGAGCCTGCACGGCGCCTCGGGAGCTAAGGTAGAGGAGAGGAGGGAGGGCGGCGGCCCGGGGCCGCTCCGGGCTCGTTGGGCCGCCCTAAGCTGGCCTTTCGCGGCGGGCCCACACACCTTCGGCCGGCTCCGCGGCCTTCTCCGCTTTTCCTGGGGGAGATGAGCCCGAGGGGTCGCCGAGCGGCGTTGGTCACTGGGTGGGCGACCGCTCTGCTGCCTTCGCGGGGTTTAAAGGGTACTGGAGTGAGGTGATGCTGCCCTGCGTGCTGTTGGCGTTGGGCCTGCGACAGGAACTTCCCCTCGGGCCTGAAAGCTGTTCGGGCCCTTGTGTCTTAATGCTGTGCTGCTGCTGCTCCCTTGCTGGGCCTTCACTGGCCTGCTTAGAAATCTCCCTCCGACCCCTCGCTGCTGGTGTTTGTGCCCCTCCCTAATCGAGGCTGTTATATTCCCAGACCTATCGCACCGTGGTGTACCACTGCTCCAGGCCTTTATTTATTGTTTGCTTCAGAACCCTTAGTTTTCATAAGGAAATCAGCTTTTTGTTTTGCATGTGGTGGTGATCCTGTAAGGCCTTGCTACCACTTGTCACTTCTTTATCACAAAGATCAAAGTTTTGCTCTAACAGTTAAATTTTCCTACAGGAGGGCCCAGGGGCATGCAAAACAAAGGAGTGCTCCACAATACAAACAGTCACTTATGGAGCTATTTAAGATTGAGTAATGGTTGGTTTGTTGTAGGAATATAAAAAACATCTCTCAGAAAAATTGTTCTCAATTTGGAAAGGGTTGATTTAGACCATGGGGTCTCAGGAAAGTACTGTCCAGCTGTTTTCCTTCTTGTGCTTCGTTTTTGTTGCATTAAACAAAGAGGGGATGAGTAAGAAGGGACAGAGATTCTGGCTTAGATTATACTTCGAACGTGTAGCTTCTAGTGGTGACAGGGGAAGAGTTGCTTCCTCCTACTTATCCCTTCTGGTGTTGAGTGACAGCAGCGCTGAGTGGCTGGAAAGAGTTCTAATGTGTTACATCTATCAAGTACTTGAGGGTGGCTGGGTCTCCTGAGCTGACGGTGGCTGGAGTAAAGCTTCTGAGAGGCTGGCTCCAGCAGTCCACAGGTGACGGCTGTGTCTGCCTTCCTTGGGAACGTGGCAGGGCATGCATACAGTGGGGAACATTCTGGTGCGGTGGGGCTGCAGAAAACTTAAGGCAGTTTGGGTCAGCAGCAGGGAGCTGTTGTTTGGTGATGGGTTACGCTTCTTGAGGTAGATTCGACTCAGGCTGGTTGTGAAGCAGCAGTTGTGCTTTATGAGCTTGTGGAATGCCAGAGAGCGTTTGGGATTTGTTTAAGTGTAGTGGAAGTAGGTAAGGGAAACCACTGAAGGATGTGAGACACTATTCAGTCTGTTAGGAGAGTTTTTCCCAAAGGTATTCAGAAGAGGTGCCTTGTTTTCTTGGCCATTGTGCTGGCATTGGCTCTCACCCAGCTGAGTGGTAAGCTGGATCTGGAAGGTAATGTGGCTCTGAAGTCAGCTTTGTCTTTCTCCTGATGTTTTTTATTCTGAATCAGTTCAGCTCACTTCGTACCTCTGCATATCAGTCCTTGGAGTGAGGAGGGGGAGGATGGCCCTTTGTGTCAGCAGACTATTGTAAAGAAATTGTAGAAACCACTCTTGAAGGGAGTATGAAAACATCTGATTAAGCAAACAAACAAAATAAAAAAGCAAGCCAAACAAAATAGCAGCAGTTCTCTTGTTGTGTTTTTTTTGTTTTGACAAAATTCATAGAAATAATCATTTTGATGTTTTTAGTTAGAAGAGAAATGTGGTTATGTTTGCCTCTAGTTTTACATAACAGAACAGCTATCAATCATACGATTATTCTACAGAGCTGCTCTTGCTTCTATTTGGAGATTGGTTTTTAAATAATTTTACGTATATTTTCTGTAGTCTTGTACTAAAAATGGATAAATTAGGAATTATATTTTTTTCACAAATCTTTATTTGACTGTTTCAGCTGAATTTTCATGCTGTAATTTTTTTATGTGAGTTTGTTCAGTTTTTGTAATCATTCAAGTATTATGAAGATGATAGGGAAGGTAGGAAATGGTTGATGATAGAAATGGTAGGGAAAAAAAATTGAAATAGGAAGAAAATATGTTCCCCAGCTCTTATTTGTACAGCCTGAGGTAGTTTGGTTAAGTTTGTTACTGTATTTCAATAGTATTTGTAGAATTCTGGGCAGTGATTATCCAGGAGGTTTACAGTTGCTAATGAACTGTGTTCTATTCTCATTTGTGATGTGCTGCTGTTAAACTTGGGGACATTTAAAACAAGAGGAGGTAGAGAATGGATAGAATGCGTGGTTATTTTATGGCAGATACACAAGTACTGAATAGGTACCTTACATTGCTGTCCTAAATAGACTGACTTCTCTTTAATTTAACATATGTATAATGAAAGACTATTAGGAATTCTGTAGCATTTCTTGAGGACAGGCTTATTCCCTGATTCTTGTTGTATAATCCTTTTTCTTTTGAAGCTTGGATCTCTGAATGAAAATGCATTTTTGACAACAGCTTGTGAATTTCTTTAACGAGATTTTTTTAATTAAATCTTATTGATAGCTTTCAAGTAATGCGTAAACAAGGGTAATAACAGCTATTAAATAAGTATGAGATAGCTAAAATAATAGTGAGCTGAGAGCAGTGTTTTGCTAGTATAAATTTGGATAACTAATCTAAAATACCCATTTAAGCTTCCATATGGTGTAGAATTTCTGAATTAGTGTGTTTAGCAGATATGTAGTGTCTGCAGTATCTGTCAGAAAGCTTTAACATCAGTGTAGTGAGAAAGGCTCATAAAAATATTCAAAAGGAATCGGAGACAGGTTTTTATCTTTAAGAATTTGGTGTGTTTGAAAGAAAAATACAGTGACATCTACTTCCTCATCATAGTGTTGCTGATTGTAGGGCATATCTTGTTTTTGCTTGGTGGCTGAGGCTGATTTAAGGCACCCGTACATACTGCTGTTGCATTAAGAAACTTGCTGACTGTTTGATCATTAATGTGACTCAGTATCCATTTCTTGAAAGATATGCAGCTGGTTGCGTCAAGGTTTGGTAGTATGCTTTCTTCAACAGCACTCTGCTTGCAGGTACTGTTAAAAAGCTTAAGATGTGAGTTTGTTGCTGCCTTTCGAAGCTAGTTTCAGGGAAGCCTTAGGATTGCACTGCTGCCAAAGGAAGCAATCTTGAGTGGTGGCTATCGCGGCTTACCCGTCATGGTCCAAATGCAGGGCTGTGTCATGAGCCATACTGAAAAATCACTTGTATTGTAACTAATCGCGTGATCCATATGTTTTCTGGTCTGGTTCACAGTGTGGCTGCTCAAATACTTTTGCTGCATAAGGAAGAAAACCATCAGGAATGTGAGTTACTAGACAGCTGGAAGGATGGTACTGTTTCTTTACACGAGTAGTGCCAGGTTGTTCTGACTTAATGTTGTGGAGCTACAGAGGCTTCCTTTGTAATAGCCAGCTTTCTTCTGACCCCGTGATGAAATGCTTGAGAGTTTAGCATCAATTTTCCCACATTTACTGCAGAAAGCAAGGGTCAAAGAAGCTCGAGTTACCAGAACCATGCAGATAACAGCATTGGTGTTTTAGATATAGACTGTGTTTCTTGCAGTTGTGGTTCCTTCTTTAAATGCTCAGCAGTAGGCATCTTGCATCACATTTTTCATGCACAGCTTTGCAACCTCTAGGTCTCTTGAGACTAGTCAAGAGATAAGCTTCATGCAGCCAAGTAAGAGAGGCAGCTGGTCTTTTGATTTGTGGATTAATGTTACTGCTTAGAAATGTGACGTGTACAGCATCTCTTTTTCGTTGTGTTGCCTGACATGATGTTGTGACTTCAGATTGTGACAGTGGGGACAAAGAGAGTCCCCAGGAAGAGACTGCTGGTGATGTAACTCTGTATGTACCACTGTTTTTCAAATTCTCTGTAATAGAGATCAATCAGCTATTTTAATTCTTGCACACTGTAAAAATATATACATAGGCAAACTTTTATTTAAAAAAGAAGTCTAAACAGTCTTTCCATTTCTGCTCCCGTGTGTGAAAGTTCTTTGGAAAAAGATTTTTTGCATGTCAAGTGTTTGCCTGTAGCAGTTAAATGGAAGCAAAACTAAAAGTAGTTGAGATTTTCTGTTCAGTATTTAAGGTTTTCTGTTTAACATTCTTTTGTTTTCAAGTCGTTGGCAAAAAGAGTAGCCATGGTACATCCCGTGGGTGATGCGAAAACTTGTCTAAGTTAGGATTCTGATTTCAGTTAGCAGCTGCCAAATGGTTTTAAAAGTTGGATGTGGAGAAAACATCAAAATGTAGTAAACATTGATTTTAAAATCTAGCACTGAACTTCAACCACTTAGCTGAAGCTTGTATTAATTTTTCTGTGTAAGAATGCTTTAATTAACCTTTGCTAGCTAATGCCATCTCACCTTTTGTCTAGACAAGATCTGAAATGGTCCGATACACTACTGTGCTCCTTCAGAGACTCATGCTTGCTGATGATGAGAAGTAAAAACTTTAACTTGTTAAAGCATATATTTTGTAAAAATTGGAAATATCTTGGTCACTACTAGTGAATGGTAAGTGGAATTTTGATAGCAGGGTTTATCAAAACAAGTGCTACTTTTTTTTTTTGTGTTCAGGTGTTCTCAATTTTTCCTTCATCTACAAGTGTGATTAGTTAACATGTTTGGCTTTAATGAACGTGTTACTGAAATGCAGAATTTCAAGGAGATCCAGCCTGTCTGTATCAAACTGGGACAAAATTCTGAGTCACTTTCATGGCATTTGAAAATTTTCTTAATGTCAAGTCAGATTACAAGTGTGTATTCGTGAATATATATTTGTATATTCTTAAGGCTTTGCAGTAATTAAGGTTGAGGCCAGTGAAAAACTCTTACTTTGGATAGTGGGTTTGTTATTTCAGTTATATTTTATTTCTGTTTACCTGTAAAAACTTCAATTTTTTTTGAGGAAGAAAATGCTGGTTATTTAAAGTCATGCAAATGTTTCCTATTTAAATAGGAAACTGTAACAGAGCAGTTCTTATATAAATGTTGCAGAGAAATCTAAAAATCTGCTGTTTTACTGAGCTCATATCCCATATCTTTTTTGGAAAAAAAAAAAAAAAGATCATTCCAGTTAAGTCCTAAGCTGTGTGTTAGAGTTCAAACTCTTACATGAATTTGCCACCTCATCCTCTTGACTGCATGCTGTCGTCTTTCTTTTAATCTCGATCTGGCATTTGTTTGGGTCTTTGTTAAGTCAGTTAACTTAACCATACGAAAGTGAACACTGAGCGTCTGTCAGAAACCTTTTAATTGAAGGACCTGAAGGGTTTAAGGGCTGAAGGTTATACAGCCCTGGAAGCAGGACTGAAGGACTGATAATGTATGGAAAGGAAGGAGCATTTGCTCTTGGCAGCAGCTAATGCATAAGCTGCTCCAAATCTCAATGTGTGGTTTCACTAGGCTAGGACTAAATATGCTGTTTATTGTGTTGATAAACAGTTTAATCTTTGAACCCATTTAAGCAGGAGTTAATGGTCTTTTCATGAAAGTACTTGTCTCTCATGTTCATTTTTTTCTATTCTGTAGGGATTTGTGTTGCTGAAAGCATAAACGGAGAATTATAAAATAACTGATTGACACAGACCTGTGGCTTGAGGTAAGGGGAATTTAATTCTATTTTCAAGTGCTCTGATGGAACCCAACCATTTAAAAAAAAATCAATGTTGCTTTTTTTTTTTTCTTAAAGTTTGTTAGTGGTAAACTGAATTATATAAATCTTACTGAGTTAAATGTATGTTCTGTAAAAGTCAACTGTTGTCTCATATGTAAATGTCAACTGTTGTACCATATATTCACTTGTTACGCATAAGAATGCAAATGTACAAACGCTGTTTGAAGCTATACAGGGAAAATCCAATATTCCTTTTCCTTTAAAACTGAAATTAGGTTGTGTAGACTTCTTGTATATCTAAAGTTTGGTCTGAAATTTCCTTTTAATAGAAAAACCTTTTTTCTCTTGCTCTAGGAAAATTGGTATACTTCATGTATTGTAGCTGTTTAAAGACTTGTCTATGAACTGGATAACATAAGAGATTGTAATCCATCTTCTGGGCATTTAATTGAGCACAAAGAATTAAAACCAATCTTCTGAGTTTATGTTCATTTACTTTCCTTTAAATGGAAGGAGCCTTTTACAGGCAGCTTATAATGTATTCTCTGAGTTAAATAGTTTTAGTCAATTGGAAAGCTAGTTTAGGCTAAAACTGTATTATATATTATTTAAAAATATATATAATATCTTTATTGCAATATATATTTTCCCTATGTTAGTTTCAGATGAGATTAGTCTCTTTGGGGCCACACAGACTCAATGCAACTGTGATGGGGGAAAGTTAAATGGGGCAAGAGTGACAGTGCTAGGGAAAGGTTGGTCTGTTTTTTTGTTTGAATTTGCTTAGATGTGTGTAAAATCTCTGTGATTTTGTTAACTTTGAGCTATAATTCAATTTGTCTTCAGTATTTCTTCCCAGATAATATATCAACTATATGCATAAAGTTCAGTGTAACAACAAGTGCTTGTTGTGTTGAGCTTGTATTTTCATTATGATAATTTGGAGATTTTATGCTTGTTTGCAATACAAAAGCTGAAAGTTGATTCTTTTTTTCCTCCATTTGTTTTAGTGGTTATTAATAATTGTAGTTAGCATATTAAGGGCTGAAAATGTGAATATGATTGTCAGCAGTTTATATTCGGTTGTTTTCCTGTGACCCATTATTTTCTAAATGGGGCAATCTCAAAAGAAAAAGTTAACGAGGCAAAATTGTTATTATTAAATGAAATTGGACAGTTTAAACATTGCTTTTTAAGAATATTTTAGACTTCCACTGAAACTTTGTGAAATCATAGGTTACAGAATCGCTGAATATCCTGAGTTGGAAGAGACCCTTAAGGATCACTGGGTCCAACTCCTGGCTCCACACAGGACCACCCAAAAATTAGAGCGTATGTTTGTGTGTGTTGTGTAGGCTTCTTGAACTCCAGCAAGCTCATTGCCGTGACCATTTCTCTGGGGAGGCTGTTCCAGTGTCTGACCACCCTTATCATGAAGAACCTTTTCCTGATATTCAATTCAAGCCTCCTTTGTCGCAACTTCATGCTGTTCCCTTCGGTTCTGTTGCTGGTCACCAGAAAGAGATCAGTACCTGTTCCTGTGCTTATCCTTTTGAGGAAGCCATAGGCTGTCATGAGATCTCCCCTCTTGTCTCCTTTACTCTGGGCTGAGTAAACCAAGGGTCTTCAGCTACTCCTCACACCTCTTCCCGTCTGGACCCTTTGCCACCTTTGCAGCGCTCATCTGGATGCTGTCTAATAGTTTTATGTCCTTTTTGTACCGTAGTGCCCAAAACTGCACATGGTACTCGAGGTGAGACTACACCAGTGCAGTGCAGTGTAGAGTAGCTAGAAATGCAATGCTTGATGGACCTCAGGATATGCTTGGCCTTCCTGGCTGCCTGGTCACATGTTCAACTTGCTGTTGACTAAGACCCCCAGATTTTTTTCATTTTGTCCAGAAGGATACTGTGTGAAACAAAATAGAATTGTCTTAGGATAGAAATGAACAAATGCTGAGTCAAATTCAAGTATAGGCTTGAATTGTCATGTAGCTTTGGGTAAAAAAAAAATCTTTCTACAGAGTGATTTCAGCCTAAGTAGTAGAAATTTCAAAGGTTTCATTTGAAGGAGGGCTGGGAGTACTTGGCAGTTCTGACCAATATTCTATATTCATAACTATAAACCATATAAATGAGCGGAATATTTAAATTTAGTTATAGCTTAGTTTTAGTTTAGATCTGGATCACAAATGTATAATGGTCTAGACTTGCGTTATTTCTTGTCCTAATTTGTAGAAATGTTTTTTTCCGTTGCCTACTTAACTCCTTTTACACAGGATCAGTTTGCAATTAAACCTGAGAAACCTGCTATCTTTTCAGACAAATAGCTTGCACTGTAGATGTGTTAAGTCTTATATTGTTTAAAGCGTTGTATGTTGAGATTTAAGTTGCTAATAAACGTATTTTCTTCAAAATTCTTCTGTTTAGGTAGTGCTATACATCTTCCTAATATTCTTGTTTTAAAGTATTATAATCTTATATTATTTACGTGGTCTCTAAATAGTTCCATCCCTCTTTTTCTCCTCCCTTCAACTGTTTTTCCTTCTCAGAAGAAGTTTATCTACTGGGAAAAATGGGTCGATCTAACTCTCGATCACATTCTTCAAGATCAAAGTCCAGATCTCAGTCCAGCTCTAGGTCAAGATCCAGATCACACTCTAGAAAAAAGAGATACAGGTATATTCATGTCATACTATGTGAAAAATTGTTTTTTGTGTATTGAGTTCTGTCTGGAAGTTTTTTTTCACTTGCATGAGGCTGGGATCTTCACTTTATAGACAATAACTAGTTTCTGCTTTGAGTAAAACTTCTGTTTGTTTGAAATTTGATTATTCTGCTCTTTTCCTGTATCTTTCCTGTACCTCGGTATAGTTTCAGAATGCTAATGGTTCTTCCTGATATGTTCTTGTTTTGATTCTTGCACCCTCTTTCACATGAGGTTTTCATTGTCCTGCCTCTTTCCCTGATAGTTTTTTCTGCCTTTCTCATGTAGCTTTTCAGGTCTGGAGTAACTTAAGGCTTCAGCAGATATACTTTACCTTGTCTTCTCAGTTGTCTCCAGTCTTTTCCTTCACTTTCTTACCATTGGACATAGCCACTTCTTTAATAAGAGGTGGCAGAATTCAGTGTTTACTGTCGTATCAGCTGCAGCTGTCTACAGGCTGGTATATTCAGTTAAATTGGAGGTGATCTAATGTCATGTTCCAGGCTGTGAACAGTGATCGATGGAGAACTGAGTGCCATGCTCCAGAATGGTGGTGATCTTTTAAAACAAACAAAAACAGCAGAGCAAGCCATTGAGGCTGGTAACGTCTTAATGATGTGATGCTGAAGTCTAAGTTTCACAATTCCTTGGAAGATCAATGTTTATTAAAATTCCTTATGAGATAGAGATCATATACTGCAAAATTTACTCGAAGGCTGTTATTCTGCCTTTACCATTCTGACTGTATTAGAGAGATCTGGCATTAAGTTTGAGGCACTTCTTTTTCTCTCTCCGGTTGTCGAATGTTAACATTTGTTTTTTAATTCTAGTTCTAGGTCTCGATCAAGGACATACTCACGATCTCGCAGCAGGGATCGTGTTTATTCTAGAGATTATCGCAGAGATTACAGAAATAATAGAGGAATGAGACGTCCCTATGGTTACAGAGGAAGAGGTAGAGGGTATTACCAAGGAGGAGGTGGTAGATACCATCGTGGAGGTTATAGGCCTGTCTGGAACCGAAGACACTCCCGAAGCCCTAGGCGTGGCCGTTCCCGTTCCAGAAGTCCAAAGCGAAGGTCTGTGTCTTCACAGAGATCCCGGAGCAGATCTCGTCGATCTTACAGATCTTCCAGGTCGCCGAGGTCCTCTTCATCTCGTTCTTCATCCCCATACAGCAAATCACCTGTCTCTTCCAAAAGACGTGGGTCTATGGAAAAGCAGGCAAAGAAAACTGAAGGGGCTCCTTTGCAAGATAGCCCTTTGAAAAATAAATCACAAGACGAACAGAAAGATACGTTTGAACATGACCCATCAGAATCTCTTGACGATTTTAATAAATCATCAGCAGCTTCTGGCGACATTTGGCCTGGCCTTTCAGCGTATGATAACAGTCCAAGGTCACCCCACAGTCCTTCTATTGCCACCCCGCCCAGTCAGAGTTCATCTTGCTCTGATGCCCCTTTGCTTAGTACAGCCCACTCAGCAAAGGACACACCTCAACATTCCCATTCCATTCAGCATAGTCCTGAGAGGTCTGGCTCTGGTTCCGTTGGAAATGGTTCTAGCCGTTACAGTCCTTCTCAGAATAGCCCATTGCATCACGTCCCTTCGAGGAGAAGCCCTGCAAAGACAATCCCATCACAGAGTGCTCCCCGTGAGGAGCCTCGAACACGTTCATTTTATCCCGAGACTGGGGAACAGGAAACTGTAAAAGGTGGAAAGTTTCTGAAAAGGTAGGAATTAAATCATAACATTAATGTTGCAACTAAAAAAAAAACAAAAAAACAACCTGTAACAGTATTTATTTATTTTTACAAGATCGCCGCTGTGCCTTGGAGAAGGGAATATGAAATACTGATGAATATCTTTAAGAATTTTAGTCTGGTTAGAATTGAGCTTTCTCCTCCTTTAGGATGTTTCAAGTTCTTGTTGGGTGATTAGTGGGGACAGAGACCAGTATCCCTATAGCACTCCTTCGTGTTTTTCGTTTGTGGTACATTTTCCTGTATTCCATTTACTGTTCAGAAAAGTATTAATTAATATTTTAATGAATGATGGATCAGGCTTGCTTGTTTGACACTGACTTCTGTTCAAGCACTTCAATGTTTTAATGTTTTATGTAATTTGAAATGCAAAGTCTGAAAACGGAGATGTATTACGATTGATTTTTGTTAACGTAAACAGCATTCACTGCTAATTGTATGGTGCTATGTGACAACTTTTTCTTGACTTGTGTTACTTAAGAAGTGGGGTAGGTCTTAATATTCTTGGGACATAATTCCACTGATGTGAGGAACAATGGAATGCATGCTTTTCCAAATTTGTTCTCAAAATATTTGATATACCTGATACAGCAGCAACTGAAGAAGGAATTTATCTTACATTATTGACGTTAGACTGTTTCTTTCTAATTTACCTTGCACTTTGGATTTATTAGAAAAATGAGTTATAGACAGATATAGATATAATTTTTAAATGAGTTTGCCCTGTCAATGATTTTTAGTATATGAAAATATACTGATAGAAAATGAAAGAAAATGTATCAAAAAGTCAGACTTGCTTGAGCTGAGACTTACTGCTTCTGGTGGATGTGTTTTGGACCTATGTGAAGATGTACAAGCTATAGCTAAAACCAATTTGTGAATGTAGTTAGGACATTCTGTTAATTCAGATTTGAGTTATCAGTTTTTATTATTTTAATGGGGAAAAAGGACTGGTGTAAGTGCATGTGAAGCTGTGTGCCAAATTAGAATGAACAAACTAACCACTAGCTCTCTTTACAAACTCTAGTGGAGAATTTCTACGTGTTCTACAGAAAGGCATTATTTTCTTCAGATGTTTCCACTAGTGCGTAGATGACAGTTAGTACAGTATGAACTGCGTGTGAAATTTACTTGAAGTTGAATGGCTCAGTGGAGTATGTTTTTTTCTTTTTGGTGTGGGATTGACGCAAAAGAGGAATGCAAGTGAACTGGAATGAATGCAATCCAGAGTTACCAGTCTCTTCTTTGCTATCCACAGGTACACAGATGAAGAGTCTAGAGTATACCTGCTTGATAGGGGTAATACCAGGGAGAAGGAGGCCCAGAAGGAGAGAGGATCAGAAAAAGGGAGGACAGAGGGAGAAAGGGAATGGGAGGATCAGGAAACTTTAGACTTTTTCGTTGATAAAGAGACTGGGAAAGAGAAGTTTAATGACTCTGAAGGGGAGGACACAGAGGAGACAGAGGATTACAGACAGTTCAGAAAGTCTGTCCTGGCAGATCAGGGTAAAAATTTTCCTACTGCATCTCACCGGAATGCTGAGGAGGAAGGAACCAAATACAAATCTAAAGTAACAATGAAGGGCAATAGAGAGAGCGATGGATTTAGAGATGAGAAAAGTTATAAGCCTAAAGAGACTGGCTATATAGCGGAAAGGCCTAGTACAACAAAAGATAAGCACAAGGACGAAGACAAGAGTTCTGAGAGACTAACGATGAAGAAAGAAACTCAGTCACCTGAGCAGGTAAAGTCTGAAAAGCTCAAAGAACTCTTTGATTACAGTCCCCCTCTACACAAGAATCTGGATGCGAGAGAAAAATCCACCTTCAGAGAGGAGAGCCCACTTAGGATCAAAATGATAGCCAGTGACTCCCATCGTCCTGAAGTTAAACTCAAAATGGCACCAGTACCTCTTGACGATTCCAATAGGTAAATTATTCCACTTGACAAAGTGGTTCTCCACCTGCTTGCACTGTCACTCATCTTTATTTAAACTAGTGGTTTCTTTTTGTGTGTCTTTTCTGTTGTTGATGCATTTTTAGACCTGCTTCCTTGACTAAAGACAGGCTGCTTGCTAGCACACTTGTCCATTCCATCAAGAAGGAGCAAGAGTTCAGATCCATCTTTGACCACATTAAGCTGCCACAGGCCAGCAAAAGCACGTCAGAGTCATTTATTCAGCATATAGTGTCCTTGGTTCATCATGTCAAAGGTATGTGTTCAATTTACTCATTCAGCAATAGCATTTAAGACTTAGCTAAGACTGTTTGCTGTCTGTAGTGCAGGAAGATTTCAGCCTTCTTAATGTTGATTTAGTTGAACTTTTCCTTTGAGGTATACATACAATAATTAGAGAAATAATAGCCACCAAAACAAGTGTCAAAAAAGCAAGCATTGTAGAGCATTAGAGTAGTCATACTATGTTTCTTGTTAAATTTTTAAGCCAAAGTAGCACATACTTTTGTTAAATTTTTTTAGTAAAGCTTAAGCATACTAAATTGCTTAATCTTTTTGCTTCAATTCTATTTGAATGTCATTTCACCACTTCATATAGCATTGCGTCTCCTTTTGGAGCACTTTAGAACTCATCCAAATGTTTATTGGAAAGCTGGTTTCGATCTCAAACTGATAAAGTGTAAGAAGTGGTTCTCTAAATGATCTTAAAATACACTGCTTCGTTTTATTCTTACTTAACAGTATTGTTGGATGTGAGAACCTGAAACTTCTAGAGATTTAAGTAAATCTCCATTAAATTGTTTATATGCTAATTATTTTCCAATTTAACAGTTGTGCCTGTTGCTTACTATAATAAAATTAAAGCACTTCCACACTTTTTGTGGAAAAAAACCTGACAAAGTGGGTGTATTTTATTCAAGTCACATACTGGCAAAGTTCATTCAAGAATACATAATTTCTTAAAATCCAGGTGAGGGTATCTAGAGTGTTTTTAATTTTTTTTTTCTTCTGTAGCATTGACTTAAATTTTACCAGGCTGTTGTCTTATTCTTGCATTTAATATACTATGAAAGAATTTGCTGGTGAACGTTACTTACCATATCATCATATAAAAGGGGAATGTCAAAAAATGCTAAATGAGGTGAGAAGTTTGGGTGTATCTATCTGTGTGCATTGTTTTAAATATACTTTAGCTTTTAAAGTAGGAAAGATTTTGGTGCTACAGGTGTATTTTTTCAAGTCTTATTTTGTTTTTGAAGTAACTCTAGGCAGCTAAAGCCAAATGACTGTTTTGAATTGCTTAGAAAAAAAGCAATAGTGGTAGTAGGTTATGTTAACATAGCAGACTCAAAATATTATTGGGACACTTGCTTAGAGTGTAACAGTCATTGCTAGAAAATAATTTTATTGATAAGAGATCAAAGTCTATATCCAATGAAAGCTTGGCTTAAATGGCACATGTAAACTGAAGGTGAAATATTATTGAAACTGTTATGTATTGATCACAAAATTAAGACTTTTTCTGTAGACTTGTGTTAAACAGATAACTGGTAAATATGACAGCTTAACAGAGTGTCTGGTCAAGTTTTTAGTATATGTAAAGTTATGACTGTTTTTTGAAAGGAGAACTTCTCTATGCGTTTCAAACTTACTGCGGTCTGTGATCAGATTTAGTAACTATTTTGACGATTTGAAGTTATGTTCATTATTGGTGTGATGCGACCAGTCTGAACAGCTCTTGATTAATGTAGAGCTGAAAATGCCCAGTGATGTTTTCTTTTTCATTATAAATAGGTCCTGGAATGTGTTTTGAAATGGCAAAATCCATGTTACAAAAGTAAAATAGCTGTTGAAAGATACAGATGCCAAACAGGCAAAGTTGAACCTTCTGTCTTCCTGGCAAAAATGGCATAAAAACAGAGTTGCTAGCTCAAATTCCTGTGTTTGATGGAATTATGATTGAGGCACTACCCTTGTAGTGGCCGTTTCAAGTTTTAATGGTTGGTTATGAGACAAATACTGGATGCCGGGCGGTAAGTTGATACAGATGTATGTTGACCTGTTAAGCAGATAGCTTGCTTCATATGTAACATTTCATAGCTCATGACTTTATGTATTTCTATATTACATTTAAACACATTTGTTGAGCTGGTTTGAAACCTTGAGTTTTGCTGTTGCTAATTTAACTGTCTCTGAAAGCAAGAGAAAATCTGTCAGAGAAGTTGTCAGGTTTGCCAAGATGCCAGATGCTTAAATGAATTTATTTACATTTGGATGTGTTAATTGTCTTGAATTGCTACTGTTAAAACTTCAAATCAAGAAATGGTATTATTTTAAGAAATGACTTGTTATTAGGTCATCCTTGTAGTTATTGAAACATACAGTACTTAAATGTTTTCACTGAATTAACACTAACTTAAAGTCGAAATGAGTTGTAAAATGTACTTCCTGCAAATATTCACGACTCGAAGTAATCTTATGTTTTTTTTTTCTTATGGATAAAGTAGAAAATCACTTAAATTGTTCCTTTATTTCATTAGAGAAAAATGTCACTGAAAATGAACAAATCTAATCCATGTATGATGCTTGAATTACATTTAATACAGCCATGGTGTAGCCATAAGTAGATTTGCAGTGATTCTGTGCACTGTATCTTTGTTTGGATTACAGAATGTGTAAGAATAGGAAAAGCCCACTCTTGCTTGTTGTTTTGATATTTTTACTGAAAATATTGTTTTTTTGCCTGCTACTTGCCTTTCTGTCAGGAGTAAAATACCTGTCAGTTGAATTAAACTAATGAAACAGTGTTTTTCTATTGTAACCAACAGAGCAATACTTCAAGTCAGCTGGAATGACCCTAAATGAGAGGTTCACTGCATATCAAAAAGCAACTGAAGAGCACTGCACTCGGCAAAAGAGCCCAGAAATACATAGGTATATGTTAATTGCTTATGTCTTAGATAATATCTGCTAATATTTCTTGTTCAAGAACTCAAAATATTTATTTCTGTTCTATATGTGATACTTCGTTGATTTCTGTGCAAATACAAACGAAAAAAAAACCAATTTGGAATAGCCAAACCAAAACACCAGCAACAAACCCTGGGGAAAAAAAACAAAACAAACAAAACCAAACAAAAACATTTCTGTAGAAGAAAACTCAGATGAATCAACTCTGGCTTCATCTGTGGCTTTATAGCACGTATCTTTTCTACCTCTGCATCTCATTTGGGTTATATTTACTTTTTTCACATATTCTCTCAAATATTGAGAGAGAAATGTCTTGCATGTACAGGGCTTCTTTTTTATCTTCAGCTTTATTCTTTGGTGTCAGATGTTCCATCTCGTATCACTTTAGTTTTTGTATCTATTAATTCATAGCAGTTTTTTCTCTTGAAATCAGAGAGCCTGGTAGGTAAGAATCATAGAATCACAAGGTTGGAAACGACCTATAAGATCATCTAGTCCAACCGTTTCCTCATCATCATTGCCACCACAAGCAAGATGATAGACATGCAGTTGTAATTTCTGATTGTGTGCTTTTGATTACATGATGCAGTGTATATTGTATTTGTGTTGTGTGTGATGTTATCTCAGCTTTCAACTTTGTAAGATCTCTTAACTGAGATCTTTAACTGTACAATAAGCTGTCGTTGATGGTGTGTTTTTTTTTTTTTGTTTTGAAGGTTGGATATCAAACTGGCTATATATATACTCATCTTCTGGAGTAATTGCTATCTTGAAATCTCTCTTGGAAATGTGAAAAATCAAACAGCCATTTTAGTGTATTTGTCTTCTAGTATACTTCAAAGAACAAAACCAATGTTTATAATTTTTGGCTTGCTTCTTGCTTCTTTTATATTCAGATGGTGGGACTTCATATGCAAGAGTTTGTTCTGCTGCTAAAGTGCCTTGTTATTCAGACTTCTGTTGATCTGTGTGAGGCCGTAAGCAGTTGCATACACGTATGGCTAGACACTGCTTTTATTTTACATTTAGGAGGATTGACATCTCTCCAAGTGCCCTGAGGAAGCATACCCGTTTAGCAGGTGAAGAGAGGGTCTTTAAAGAAGAAAGTCAAAAAGTAGGTTCTAAGTAAACGTTAAGTATCTATTTCTAAACTTAATGTGATATTTTTTTTTCCCCTTTGAATATGAACTTCTAACTTCATTTGAGTTTGTGGATCTCAGTCTTCTAGAACAACTTATGTTATGTGGAATATTCACATTCCAGACCTTTTTTCTGTGAGTCTTGCTAAGAAGCCAGTTTGTGTAGCACAATGTGAATATATTGAATTTTACTGAGGCAAAAAGAAAATTCAAAATGCCTCCTAACTTCCTTTCTTTTGGTTGTTTCTTGGCACATTTTGTGTCCAAGGACAATGAATGGGAGGAGAAAAAAGTGCTGATGTGCACAGTAGCGTGGCTGAATGTATAAAGGTACTTGTGCTCTGCTAGCAGTAATTAACTGGAAAAAATGGATACCAAGATATCCTACCAGAAAATATTTTACAGTCAGTCTGTATCAGATAGTAGATGTCCTGCTGGCTCAATGGAAACGCTTGTTTAAAATGCAAAATCTTAGCTGTACTCAGATTTAGCCTGTAAAGGGTGTTCACCTTAAGCTCAGTTTATGTGCTAAAGAGTTGTTGTAAATTCTGTCTCCTCTTCTTGAAAACTGAGGCATGGTTCACCCCCACAGATTCTCTTCTGGATGTTTTCTTTCAAAATCTTAGTCAGAAACATATTTCTGCTTACAGGGAGATAAAAAATTAAGATGTGATTCTGCTGATCTTCGGCATGACATTGACCGCCGTAGAAAAGAGCGAAGTAAAGAGCGAGGAGACTCAAAGGGCTCCAGGGAATCCAGTGGGTCAAGAAAGCAGGAGAAAACTTCAAAAGATTACAAGGATTACAAATCTTATAAAGATGACAGGTAAATGTTTGAAATCTCTAGGTTTTTAGTCTCTAATTAACCTTTTGTAATTGTAAGCTTAATTGCTTTCAATTTTCGATGTTTAATGGAATGTTTAAATTTAAACAAATAAAATTATTTGTTTTACAGCAAATATGTATTATCTGTCTTTTACACGGCTTATGGTGGATGAGGACAAAAACTTTGGAATAGCAAGCTAACACTGAAAAAAAAAATGACAAATTAATCTGTCCTATTATCCAGGCTACATCAGGAGGTTGGACTTCAATGCAGTACATTTCTATAAACAATTTGTGTAAGAACTTTGGTTCGTTATGCTTGATTCCGCACTTTTTCAACTCATAACACCCAGAGTATGAGAATCTTACTGATACTTAGATTTAACATGGGTGAGAAGGGGAATCTTTTTATTTTTTTCTCTCCTAAAGCCAGTGGTCTATTTTCTAAGGAAAAAAAGGTTAGCATATTTCAGTGGATACTTTGTAGCAGTGGTAAGAGTTTCATCAGGTATAACCTTCCTTTGAGTAATGTTGTCTTTTAAGTTGGGTCAAATTAGAACTTTAGGGAATTACCAAAAGTCTTGCTGTGGGATTTATTATCCTGCTTTGTACTGGGTATACAATGAATACTTACACTTCCTGTTTCCCATATACTTTCTGACTCTGGTATCCACATTACCTTCCACTGGCAATGCCCACCTTCGTTGGGCAGCCCATACTGTATGCTCTCAACAGTATGCAAACTGAATTATGTAAAATTTCTGTAAAGCTTTGCCTTGAGGGTTTTCCTCCCTTTGGCTTCTGTTTTTTTCTTTCTGCCTCAGTGAAAGGCAGATCTTAAAAGTAACAGAACCTCTTAATGGCAACCTAGAAAAATTCTGCAGTTTGCAGACTGCTGTTTTCCAACTCACTAGCAGTAGTGTATGTTTAGTCCATTTAAATGGCTAAGAAGAGGCTGGAAAGTGAAACTATATCTTGCCTTAGCATCTGAAATGCATTACGTGTATGTGTGGTTTTATAACCAGATGGGGGATAGCTTTTTTAAATATAAAGAAACCCCTTTTAGTATAGCATGTTACAGTCTATCTTGTGCTTTTAAAATAGCACACAGTGTATCATTTTATTTTTCAGTAAGCAAAAAAGAGAGCAAGACCGTGCTAGATCTTCTCCATCTTCCTCTCCATCTGCTTCTTCATCCAGTTCTCGAGAAGAAAAGGATTGCAAGAAAGAAAGAGATGAAGAGTTCAAAACTCACCACGAACAGAAAGAATACTCTGGTTTTGCAGGAGTCAGCAGGCCAAGAGGCACCTTTGTAAGTTGCATTTCTCCTGTTCTTCCCCCAGATGGTGAGGACTGCAACAATAGTATAACAGATTAAATGAATTGTTGCAGTACTTAATGTTAGTGTAGACCTTATTCATAGTTGTGATTTCTTTTATTTTACATGATGTACCACTTCTGCAGTGCTTTTCTTTCGGCCTTATCCAATAGAAATCTTATTTGGTGTGTAAATATTCAATAGTGCAGTATTAGAGAGCCTAGTGTTAGGATTGGAAAAATGATTTCTGTTTTATTCCTTCCTTGCTGTTTTGTAATTACACTGTATCCTAACAGGATATTAAAATTGACCTTTCTACAAAGATGAAATCTTGTGATCTATTACCTGTTACTCTCTACAGTTTTTCTTTTCTCCATAACTTTCAATTTCATTTTGATCTCCTTTGTGTGTGATGTCTGCAAATCATTTAATAGAGAACGGTGCACAATAAAACGTGGGCACTAATGTTGAAAAAGAACTATACTGAGGAGAGGAGAAGGTATACTTGCTGCTATCCAGTGTTTCTGTAGCCTGGACTAGCCACAATAAGCATGCAAGCATATTAATGTAGCTCAGGAATGTGTTTTAGCATTGAGATTTGGAAAATACCATGTTGACCTTCATGGTCTTCATAGCATTTTTAAGGGTAAAAATTGCATGTTAACGTAACTTACTAGGAAATGTAGCAGTGTTAGAACAGATTAAGAAGTAATAGAAAAGGCTTTGGAAATAAAAACATTATGCAAAAATTAAAAATACCTTAAAGGTCTGTTTGTGGGTGGACAAAAGACAATGGCTAGGAGTAATTGCATGCTTTTCCCAATAGTTCCTTTGTGTAGCCTGCATTTAAGACAAAATAAGGTAAAGAGGCATTGTTTGATATAAACATACCTTGTTTGTAGTAGTGCAGAAGTTTTGAACTGCAGAGAAGAGAGTGTCTTAAAATGCGTGTGAGATGTGCAGCACTTAAGGTTTGAATTTTCAATCTTGAGAGTTATAACTACTTTAAAAAAAAAATAATAATAATCCAAATGCCAAATTTCTAATGCTAAAAATTCAATTTTTCCTCTTTCTTGTTCTTATATGTAATTAACAAAGGGACAGGTGTGTGGTGTAAATGTATCCACACTTGGATGGTGCAGATACTGTGTGTGACTACCACCCAGTTCCGAGGAGCATAACCTGGTTGCCCATGGTTAAAAATAGAGCTTAAAATCCTCCCCTCATGAAGAGAATACGTTTTTTTTTAATCTCATAATCAGTGCCAGCTTTACTGCTTTATAAAATCAGATTATACGTGTCTTAAAGAGAGATAGTACTTCATGTGAAATTTAAGTAGCTATGAAGTGGAAATGTATTAGTTACCAATAATATGACTAATGGTGACTGCCAGTTATGACTGCATTAATAACTGATTGATGTCCTGTAATGACGTGCGTGGTCACACAAATGCTTATCAACCAAACTGAAGTACTTAAATAGGTCAACCTGTTGATTTTAATATTCTACTTCAGGGTACAGAGTGGGTAGTATTGTAAGATACTACTAGGTGACTAATGTAGAAATGTTGTGATTTAGGCTAATAGCGTCTGAATTCAAAGTAAGTACTTCTTTGGTTTTGGAGTAAAGAAAATGTTTTTGTTGTAAATACTCCCTAAAATAGGAAGCTGTAACACCATGGGGAGAGTGTGGCTGACTGGGTAGAGGAAGTCCTTCTGTAAGCTAAACTGTCAGTTTGCTGCTAAGTTAGTGTTGACTTTTCACTAATGCTTACTGATAGGCTGAAATGCTGAATTCTGTGCTTGTTATGTGTAGCATAAAGCCATAAATGCTCTGAATAATTTTGAAGTAGGAAAATAGAACTAAGGATAAATAGAATGTTTTTAGTTTCTGAAGTATATTGGAAGGTTTTGTAGCCTTTTACTTTTTCAGACTGATTCAAAGCACTTTTAAAGCTATCCAGCATAAATTCTACATTAGATGTTGGAGCTTACTGGAATTAGGTGTGCATAGAACTTTTTTTCTTCAAGTTAATTACATCTGTCTGTTTATGGGGCATACTTAGTTTTAATAAATGAAATTAATTTCCAGTCCTAGTTCTGTTAGCTCTGAAGACCCAGTTCTGTAATTAATTAATTAGGTTGTATACAGAAAACATGTTGTGTGGTAAGTTTTTAATAATCTTATCTTTCTAACCTCACTGTTCTTCTCCTAAGTGGGGAATGTGTGGATAAATTCGTGCATAAGTCTTTAGCTTGCAGAAAGTACTGGTTGCTGAAGAAACTGGATGTATTACTGCTCAGTGTACTCTGAGTTAAATATTTTCTGTGTTGCAGTGAAACTTTTTAATCTTGTCATCTTAAAGTTCTGTTAGTTTATGATAAAGAACACTAAAGATACTTCAAGATTGTTGCTCTGCACAGTGGAGAGTTGGTTTTTGGGTTAAGGAGTGTTCACTCATTTGAAATGTAATCTGTCTTAAAATGCATAACTGAATCTTAGTTGAGAATGAGTGGCACAAAGCGTACAGTTACTTGCAGAATGCATTATTTGTATGTATTCTAAAATCATTTTCTCATGACAGATATGATTGTCTCCCTAAGTGACTTCACTTTCCCCCCTGGAAGTTTTTTTTCCCCCCCTTTAAGTCTAGGTTTTTCTGTTTGTTTTGTCTGCAAACAGCTTCAGAAGCTTATTCTGACCTTTGTTGCAGCAGACTGACTTACCAGCAGTCAAAAGAAATTTCACTTTGGTGAATGTAGGTTAATTTATACCAAGAACTCAGATATACTTGCTTTATCTCTTACGTTAAGTAGAATCATTATTTTGAAGTGAATGCTTGAATGTATTACTTAAGGTAGTATGTGACTTTTTTAAAAATAGTTTTATATTTTTAACTGAGAACAGAATGAGCATTTTCAGTACAGAAAGCTTGAGCGTTTTGTTGTGGTTTTATGTAAATGGCTTAAATAAAATAACATTTTGGTTAATCAGTTTCGAATTAGGGGCAGAGGAAGAGCCAGAGGAGTCTTTGCTGGAACAAATACTGGTCCCAGCAACTCAAATACTACTTTTCAAAAGAGACCGAAGGAAGAGGAGTGGGATCCTGAATATACCCCAAAAAGCAAGAAATATTTCTTGGTGGGTGTAGAGAATTCTATCTTATGCATGCTTTTGGTTTTTCCGAGTGCGTTTTTATGTCTGGTGTTAAGGAGATTGACAACTACAAAAGTTGCATGTTGAGAGAGTAACTGCAGTTATGTAATCAAGAAAATACCCGAGTTCTTGCAGTGCCTAGTTCAGCTTGTCTTTCTGCAGCAGGCTGGAAATAACTGAAGCTTAAGGTAGAATTCTTCTCTAAAGCATATTTTTCAGTGAGATAGGGAAGAAGGCATACTCTGGCAAAAAATACGAAAAACAAAAGCAAAAAGACTCGTGCTGTGCCTTCGTGGATTTATCTCAGTTTGGCATTCAAGCTTTGTTTTTACATTCATTTAGAAACACACAAAGATGAAAGATCAGGAAAAGTTAACATGTTTGTGGATGGATGTTGACCAACTCTGCTATTAGCAGCCTTTCTATTCTTACCTGAATAGTATGATAGGCATAAGTGATCTTAGTTATGCCTTTTTTTTCCCCATCTGGATTTAATTAATGGAGGACTGTTGATACAACTAACCAGTGAGTAGCTTAGTGTACTGAATATTTAATCTCTGCTGCAGCTGATTTCCCTAACAATGCCAACTTCTAAGGATATTGTTTCACCATTGAAAAACATTAGTTAGCGAAGATAAGACCTTTTCCTATAGTATTTTTTTCCTCACAAATATATTAACAGGTAATCCAATAAATAACACAACTTCAATTTGCATGTGTATACAAAGTTTTCTCCCTGTTTCCACCTGCATATAGTGACATGTGATCAACTGTTCACAAGGAAGTTCCATGATAGCTAGAAAAAAAAATGACTGACTAGAGCTGTTACTTTTTACATATTCAGGAATGTTTGTTTAAAAAAAAAAAAAGCCACCTTGTAAATACTTGAATGGTATATAATGGTAAGCTACTTATGTTAAACAGTTTAGATTGCTTTCCAAATCACAAGTTAAAAAAGTAGATATTGGAACAGGTGTTCATCATTCTTCCTAGTGTAAACATTTAATATTAAACGATTTTCTATTGTGTCCACATATGGAATGTTTGTCAGACATGCCCAATTCTGTATTTAGCAGCAAGATAGCAAATGTAATGCTGACTAACCATAACTATTGTTAATATCAGATCTCAGTAGTTTAAAAATGATGTGCAATACCTTGCACAAGCGAAGCAGGGTTTCTGAAAGCTTTCAGTTATCTTTCCTTAAGTATAAAGATTCTCTCTGCCTTAAAGTAAAAAAATAAAAAATAAAAAGCACATTCCTACAGTTCCTTCCTTTAATGTTTTTTCCTTGCTGAAAACTAGTGAGTTCTTTTTTCTGATGACCGGAAAAATAAGTGACAGTTTTGGTTTGTTACTTACAGTGGACGTACCCACAGCTAATAATGACTCTTAAATCAGGTTTTTCAAGGTACTTTTAGTTATAGCATTATGAATTGCAGGGATATGTTTTTTCGTAATATAATATACAGATTATCTGAATTGTTTTCAATTTTTTTCTTAATTGTTTTTTTTTCTATACGTGTAAATTTGGTTCAGAGTACAGCATTTAAGAGGTGTTGTAACCTTATTGTTTGGTATATTATAGCATGATGACAGAGATGATGGTGTGGATTATTGGGCCAAACGAGGAAGGGGCCGTGGTACTTTCCAGCGTGGCAGAGGGCGTTTTAACTTCAAAAAGTCAGGTAGCAGTCCGAAGTGGACACATGACAAATACCAAGGGGATGGGATTGTGGAAGATGAAGAAGAAACGATGGAGAACAACGAAGAAAAGGACAGACGCAAGGAGGAAAAGGTAAGCGGTTAGTGAAGTGCAAAATACATAAATTTTCTTACAGAATCTCAGGTGGTTGTTGGAGGGGAGGTGACAGATCACTTGGAAAAATATTTTTAGTGTTTGGTTATTAACAGTTTACAAGAAGACTGTTTTCTTTCTTTCTGCAGGAATAACCCTGGAAGAAAGCTGAAAGAGCAGCTTTTGCACCACCCACACAACATTTTTAATATGTTCTTTTTGTTGTCAAATGAATGTAAGCATTTTACTTAAATTTTACTGTTGGAAGTAGTTTAGAAGGATTGTTTTTCTGTTTTAAGCCTTTAGGAAAAAAAATCTTGATATAGTAAACTATGTTAATGATCGTACAGTTAGAAAGTAAAATATTTGTAACAACTTTTAAGAAATTTTACTGTTTGTTATATGCAGTGTAATTCTGCTTTGTCCAAATACATGGTCAAGTACAACTCTTAAAAGTTTTGATTCTCCCCTATGTCTGTGTTTTATTCTGAAGTAAACTTCCAGCTCTGCACACCTGAAATCTTGGAGGAGCATTTTTTATCAGCTGATTACTACTTCTGTGTTGCTTTTTTTTTAATTAAAAGCGTTTTTAACTATAGTTATCCAGTCATAATGTGAATACAAAGTCATGTATGAGGTTGATTATACATTAGTTCACAAGAACCACATTTACAGGAGGTCTTGAAATGATAAATTGATTCTTGATTCTTCTTCTCACATTAGAGAGAGAAACTAAAAGACTGTAACTGTCACTGTCCTATAGTAGCCTGAGGAATACATATGCATGTGAATTCTTCAGTGAGTTTCAAGATTATTTCTCTTTTGGAATGTGAATTTTAGAAACCTATTTCCAAACCACTGGTGCTAGAAACTCTGAACAGGTCTGAAAACTGGAGTGCTGTCTGCCATTTCTACAGTTGGTAGAAAACTATCTACAGCTGTCTTAATTCTGTAACTCATGTCCATAACAGGTTAGTCATGTATTATGGATACCTTGTGATGTCTTCCATCATCTCAAGACACTTATTTTGTCAGGGGTAACATAGTACTATGTTTAAGGTTTTGTAAACCTGTAGTTTAAGCTCACTGCAAGATAAAGATGCTGTCTGTGATTGGGGGTGGCATTTTCAGGGTCAACAAAGATTATATTTTCAGCTTTAAGTCAGTAGCTTAGTCTTCCACATTTTAGTTAAGAAATTGATGGCAGTATCAATGCTGCATTTATGTCGATCTTGGTTTCAATTTGTTAAATTGCCTCTTTACTTTTTTTTTTATGTGGAATCCCCTCTTCAGGTAAGTAATCTGGCAAGAGTAAGTCTTTAAGTTTTCTATCACATCAGCAGCCTTAAGTGAGATCTTGGAAGGAAAACAAACAAACACCAACCCAACACATTCCCCTGAAAATACATAAAGCAAGTTACGTTAAAATTTGAATCAGTAAAAATACTTGGAACATACTAAATGATTATATGAAGTATTCTGTTCCCATGCCCTGGAAATACATACTCTTAGTATTCCACTTTATCCAGTGTATAAATCTGAAGTTGTAACTTGATAAAAGCTGTTAGCAGAGGGTGTGAAAAATGAGTTAGTCTTTTACACTGATTTTTTCTAAATACTTGTGCCCTTTCAGTATTGTAGTTAAAATGTAGGAGTCAGTCTACAGTATTTAAAAAAAAAAAAAAAAAAAAAGTGCTTTGATTAAAATGAAAGTGTTATTTGTCTTAAATACATATGCTCTCCTTCTAGCTTTGTTAGTAGTTAACTAGCTGACCTGTCCATGTTAAATAGTAGAAGGCAAAAAACCAGTGTTCTAACTTTGAAGACAGTGGATTTCAGATTGCACTACTGTGCCAGCATCTGTGTAGGAAGGGAAATAGGATTAATATTTGCCCTTCAGTGGTAGGTACTAAAGGATAATTTCTGCCTTACATTTAAAAAAGTTTAGGCAGACTATACCCTTTTTGCAAAACTTGCTTTTGTATATACAGTACATCTTTTAATAACCATTTGAAATGTGAACTGATTATTTTTCTAAGTAAATCTTGCATGTAACTTATGTATACTGAATTAGAAGCAAAAAAAAAAAAAGGAGCAGAACAATAAACTGGTATACTGACAGCGTCAGAGCCTATCTTAATGGGACTACTACATCTGTCTGAAACTAATGAGTAGGACCAAACTTTACTATCATAACCTCAGAACAGATACAGTCTGCGTGGTCTAGCTCAAGTTGAAGCTGGATTGTTGTGATGACCTGTTATGGTTTGTTTTTGTTTGTTTGCTTTTTTTTGGTTTTGAAAAGTAGTTCTTGCCTAAGTTTTCGGCTTCATTGAATATGCAGGGTAATCTATTATGGATTGCTTTGATAATGGCATGTGATTGTTACGTAGCCTTACCTTTAGACATATCTGTAGGTTAGATCACGAAAATCCTTTTTTTTTTTATTCCACTTAACTTGAGTGCATTTTTTAATAAACATAATTTCTTAATTACAGCAGTGACAGTGACAGCTGTAAGTTTGAGTGCTTCATTTCAGATAATCCAAGATGCAAGTTGCACTCCTTCAAAGATCTGTAAGAAGTAGAAACTAAATTGGGCTCAGACTTTTTCTTCACTATAAAATTAAGCATTTACCACACTATCTAGTCCTTCAATATATTGAATAGTGAATTTTCACAGTTGTGTTGGAATTAATAAGGACAACGTGGTTTGAAATTCTCAGATCTGCTGAAATAGTTGTGTGACTGGTAAACTGGAAGTATTTCGTGCATTCTGTATTTCTCTTGCTGAAAGCTAAGGACTGTCATTGACAGATCCTGGGTAGGAGAAGAAAGGTTCAAGCTTCCTTCCTGTATCAGATGTTCAATTACACTTTGAATTAAGTAATTCATTTTAACTTGTTGCTCTCTGGCAATACAAGAGCTCATGAATCTCCTTCATCTCTTCATGGTACACAGTTCAGAGGAAATCAATTCATTTCAAATTCAATCAAGTTCATTTTTATAGGAAAATTGAACTGTAGCAGCTATGTTGCTGGTCTAGACATTATGCAGTTGTTCATTTTCTCAATTCAGAAATATTTACTTTCCAGAAACAATCAGTAGCATAACAGTAAAAACAAACACCTGCATAACAGTGAAACCTTTCCCGCATTAGCTTTGCTGTATTGGCACTTAGTGAGTATGCAGAAGAATTCTCGCTCTGTAGCTTTCATTTGCTTCCAAAAGCATCAGTTTGTAAGCCCCACATCACTCCTCATTTATTAAAGCTATCCTTTCATGTAATCCTTTGGTAAGTAGATGAAGCAGGTCACATCTGTGCTCTTTAGAATTGCATAGAAATAAATTATTCAAGTTAGCAAGTACCACTTTCCTGCTGAAACCTGGGAAACCAAAGCAGTTATTGATGATGATGCAGTTAAGCTAAAACCACCTCCATTGTGCAGATATATTTGAGATACCTGCCTTTTTCCAGCTCTGTGGACATATTCCCTCCTTTGGTAAGGAGATGATGGAGCAGTGGGTGGATGCATTTTCTGAAGGCAAACACTGTTGTACAGTTTTCTAAATACCAACTTGTAAGTCCTATTTCTGCTGTATTTTGTCTCAAGATCAGTCCATATCACGAGTTACGAATAATAGCCACAAGAGTAACTGCATGAGAAGGCTATAGCAGTTGCATTCCACCCAAGTGTTGCAGGATAGGTTTACACTTAGGAGCTGTTACTGAGACATAGCTGTAAACGTGAATAAAGATGATGCCCCTGTGATTAACAATTTATCTCAACTTTTTGACAACTTTGAAGCTAGTGTTATTGACAACAGTGCAAGCTGCTCTTTGATAGTCAGAATTCTGAACAAATATAACAACTACACAGCTGGAGAAAAATTTCCATGGTTCTTCTGCTGTTGCTCAAGTTCTGGTTTGAAGTAACGAGACAGTGCTGCTCAAATCTTGGTGAGATTAACAAAAAAAAAGCTTTGCATATTGTACTAACTTTTAGCAGTCTAGTTTTGTCTGTTGATGTGATAATATCACATGTCCTTTCTTGAAACTTACCTTGTTGTATTTCTTTGAACAAATCAAAAGATGAACTGCATGCAGACCTAAAATGTAGTTTATTTCTCTGACTCATTATTTCAGCTGCCCAGTGAGAAAACTGCAGGCTTTTTCAACACAGTTAAAATTAATGGACAAATGTAGTTAATTGGACACTTCTTCAGGGTGGCGTAGGTATTACTGTGCTGGAGACTCTTCTCAACTGGAGTGCATTAGTTTCTCCCAGTAGGATGCAGCTGTTATGTACGGATGTGGCATACTCCCTGTCATAGTGCTTACCAGCTGAACAGCTGTCGCCCAGTCAAGTCCTGCTGCTTTGAGGAGTTTCTTTTGTTCATGAGTGCAGTGTACTGTTATTGCACACACTCCACGTTCCTTCACTCATAAAATCCCCTACATTACTTTGCTGTACTGAGTTACTTACTGTGTTTTTGGACTGTTGTTTAGTTGAAAGGACCTCTCATGGAAGCTTAAAAGTTTGAGGACTATTGCTTGATTACCTAAGGAGCTGAATGCTTGATGTTCCAGAGTGAGGACAGTCCTTTTTGTACTTTTCACTTCCTTTGGGTCCTGGGAGAGAGACTACATTGTTTTACGTTGGCCAAAGACAAAGCAACTTTACCTCAACTATCCTGATAATATTTAATAGTTAACGTAAGGTGACTTTCTGTTGATCTCATCATAGGAAGGCATTAATAGAGACTTATTAAAGTTGTTATTTCCTGTTTCACTTGAGCACGCAAGAAGACAAGCATTCACGTTGTTCTCTTATATGTTGGATGCTGCTTGCCTGCCTTCAGGAGCAGGGATTAGAGATGCAAAGCAAGCTGGAGGCTTTGCGCACAGGTGCGATGTCCACGGAGGATGTTAAGACCCTCCTTCAGGCCCCGTCCTCCCAAAGCTAAGGCAGACGCGGCTCGCTGCCCACCACCCGTACACCCCGGACAGGCTTCTGCCGGCGGAGGCGGTTCCTCCTTGGCCGCCGCGGTGGCCGTTCGAGGCGCAAACGATGGCAGCGGCGGCAGGCTCCAACCGCCGTGCCGGCGGCATTCAAACTGCCCCCTCCCGACGCGCCCCGCGGGAGCGGCCCGCCCCCGGCCCTCCATCGGCTGTGCTGAGCGATGCAATCTCTCTATTGGCGAGACTTCCTTTCCGTCCCGCCCCCGTTCGCTGATAGGTGCCGCCAGCCGGGGCTCGAGGCACGCGGGGTGCCGGCCGGGGCCCCCTGCGCCTCGCTGTGCCGCCATGGTGCTGCTGCTGCACCTCCTGCGGCGCCTGCTGGAGTATCTGGGCTGGCCGCCCGAGCAGGTGAGAGCTGGGCGAGGAGGGGGAGCGCTGCCCCGGGTGGGGGACGGAGGGCGCGTGCCGGCGGGAGGCACCGCTGCGTGTCCCGGGGGGTCCGCTCCGTTGGTGCGGAGCTGCCTGGGAGCTTGGGCCGTTCCCTGGTTCTCCTGTCTGCATTCGGTGCTTCGCCGACAGGCCGCCTTCCTGGAAACCCGCGTGCTGGGCGGAAGCCGTGCGGTCGGAGCGCGCCTCTCCTCCGTGGTCCCGTCGGGAGGGAGCGTCCAACAGCTGTGTGCGGCGTTACGGAGGTACCAGGCCAAGGTACGGTACGCTTCTTTACTGGGAGGTTTTCCTGAGAGCCGCGTAGATGCGTCTGGTTGCTCAAAAATGCGCTGTTTTCCATTCAGTAGCTCAGAATCCTGCTAGTGATGCGATGTACCTGCCGCGTTCCTCGATGGCCTTTGTGCTTCCCATACGTGCTGGGTCAGGCTGTCTGCGTGTGGTTTTGGAAGCAGGCTGCTAAACCCTCTAGAACCTTCAGCTTGAGGTGTGGGAAGGTTGCCTTAACCTGACTGCATTGCCCTTAATTGCATAGAATATTGCACCTTTTAATATCCTTTAATATAAAAACAATGGGCTTCAATTTTTGTCCCTCTATTATAAGGTATTCTCGTTTTTAGGTCATATCTGTTTGCCAAAGAAAGGAATATGGATCTACTCGAAGCGTTGTTCGTAGACTTGGGACAGTTCTTTCCTTAGAGCCCTACCCAAGACCTTATTTTCAAGTAAGCAATTTATGGTTATAAATAAGCTTCAACTGCTTACATCTTCTAATTCCTAAAGGCAGCGATAGCTTTCTTGATCTTTTTAGTAAGCTTAGCTGATACTTTGCATCCCCTAAGCTCACTTTCTCAACATGCTTACTATTTAAAGCTATTTAAAACTTTTTTTGCTGAGACAAATTTTTTGGTGTGCATTAAGTCCAGTTTTTCTATGCATATTTTTGTCTTAGTTTGTTCACCACCTGAGTCCATTGGATCATGATGAACAAAGCATGGTTCCAACTCCTGTAGCTCCATCACTTGCTGATGTCCTATGGGTAGCGCATGAGGAAGGACAACCATTTGCTAGATTTAGGTAAGTGGAAGTAAAATATGTGCATAGAAAGGAGTAATAGTGTAAATGTTTGGGTTTTTTTCTTGTCATCTTGTCTCCAAGCTTTCTCAGGGTTCCAGTTAAACCAAGCCTGCAAACTTTTTATCCAGAATTTCTTCCTGTGTAGAATATTTTTATCTGAAAGATTTCTAATGCTTAGTACTGCCTTTCCTTCTAATGGCATATCAGATAAATTAGTGGTGTTTTTAACTCGCGTTTTTACTCAAGAAGTATTTTGTAGGGGCAGAAGTTTGAGAAAAACATGTTGCAACAAAGCATAAGATGTTTCTTATTGGTATCTTAGTTCACAAATATTTTGATAAACATTATAAAGGAGAAAATGCAGAAGAAATGTTTAAATGTCTCCTTTGAATCTAATTGCTACAGTGCTGCATGTGTGAAGTTTGTTACTTTAATGGACTGAAGAATGTAGAATTGTTTCAGTTGAGAGGGATCTATAAAAATCACTAACTCCAGCTTTAAGACTACTTCAGGACTGACTAGAAGTTAAAGCATATCATTAAGAGCATTATCCAAATGCCCACTAAACAGGAACAGACACAGAGCATCAATTGCCTCTCTAGGAAGCCTCTTCCAGTGCAAAACTACTCTCTTGGTAATGAGGACTTCCCTAATGGCTAGTCTGAACCTCCAATGACACTTTTTTTAGCTGTTGCCATGTGTCCCATCACTGGTACCAGGGAGAAAGATTTGGTCATTTCTCTCAGCTTTCTCTCTTTGTAAAGTTGTCTGCAGTCTTAACAAACCCAGTGTCTTCAGCCTCTCCTCACCAGACATATCTTCCTGCCCTCTGTTCAGCTTTGTTGCCTTCCTCTGGATACTTTCAAGGGCCTTAATATACCTTTTTAAATTGTGGAGCCCAGAGCTGCACACAATGTTCCAGGTGAGGCTGCTCTACCACTGAAATATGGAGGGAGAATCACCTCTCTTGACTGGCTGGTTGTGTTGTGTTTAATGCATCCCAAAATGTTGTTTGCCCTCTTGTCTGCTGGCTTGTGTTGAGCCTGCTGTCACCAGCATCCCAGGTCCATTTCTGCTCTGTAGCTCTCCAGCCAGCTCTCCCAGTATATATATATCTGTCTGACATTATCTCAGCTGAGGAATCTGGTATTTGTTCTTTTTAAGTTTTGTGCTACTGATGATTGCTCAGTTTATATAGATACCTCATCCATACTTCTTATCCCTTAAGAAAGTGAACAGCACCTCCTACTTCAGTATCATCAACAAGTTCACTAAAGATGTGTTAAACTCCTGTATCCAGATGACTGAAAAATACATTGAATAGAGCTGGCCTCAAGATTGAACTGTGGAGAATGGCAAAAGCAACTGGCTGCCAGCTAGATGTATTCCCATTCATTGCAACCCTCTGAGGCCTATAGTTCAGCCAGTTCTTCACCCAGTGTATTGTGTACCTGTTCATCTCACTGTTGGATGATTTGTACAGAATACTACTGCGGAGCAATATCAACAGTCTCACTAAGATCTAGGAAAATTAAATCCACTGCCTTCTCCTCTTCTACTTAGGGAGGTGATGTTGTAGAAGGATATCAAATTAGTGAGACAGGACTTTTCCTTTGTGGACCCCTATTGGCTGGGCCAGATTATCACATTATCTTTTAAGTGTCTTTCAGTGGTGCTGGGATAATCTCCAAAATTTCTGCAAGCACTGAAGTTAAACTGACATGTCTGTAATTTCCAAGGTTGTTTTTTGTGCCCTTTTTGTGAATTGGGGTATAGTTATCTTGATGCCTGTCAGTAGAGACATCCCTGTATTCCCAAGGTTGCTGACAGAGGGGCCCAGCTGATACATCTCCTAACTTCCTCAATACTTTTGGCTGAATCCCACCAAACTCAATGGGCTTAAAAGCATTTAACTGATATAACTGGTTCCTTAAAATTTTGTGTCAACAAATGGAAATTTGCAGTCATGGTCTTCCAGCTCATAGGACTGGGCAACACAAGGTCTATCATTAATATTAGCCTTTTCATAATCTCTGTCAAATATCTGGCTTCATCCAGTAGCTGTCCAATATTTTCATTAGTCCTCCTCTTGCCTTTAACGTACTTGAAGAAGTCTTTTTTTGCTGAGACATCTCTGAACCGTTTTAACTCTGGATGAGCTTTGGCATTTTTTTTCCTGCAAACACTAACTACAGCTCCATAATCTTTGTGTTTCTATATTTTAAAAATTTACCTTGAATATCACCTATGCAGTTCTTTAATAACATGCTGAAGGAAATTTTGTACATTGAGAAAATGTAAGTACTATAAGATGACATTATTCTGAAATTTGCAGACAGATGGTGTACAAGTCTTCCCCCCATCCCTTCTCTATCCCTCTAGAGAAAAAAATAGGAAGTTGGTTTATTGTTCCTTATATAGGATATGTTCAAAGCCAGAGGAGAAGTCAGAAGCAAGATTTAAATGTGGATACTTCTGTATCCATCTCTACATTCTAGAGTGTAATTGAGCTTTATACTACTTTTCTGACATCTGTTTTTCTGTTATCTTTGTTTACTGCTTGCTGGTATTGAAATTTCAAGATGCTAATAAATTGAAATGACACTTTATACTACAGAAGTTGTGATTTTTTTTGTTTTTCATCTTTGGGTTCTTCATCTGTTGCCGTTGAACTACCAAAGTTGTTTTGAAGCACTTGCAAAGTACTAAAAGAGTAAGAGTATTGTGAAAAGGAACTGTGTGTCCTGTTTTATCTTTGCTTGTGCTGCTCTTTAGCTCTTCTAACTCAGATCCAACACACTTCATTTTTCTGTTGTTTCTGTTCTTCCTCCTTCTCTCCTGGCTCTGTGGGATGTTTTTCAAGGTCAGGTGCAATGCATATCTCTTCTTTCTGACCTAGTATGAAAAACAACATTTTCTCAAATAAGAAAACAATGTTGCAGGTGTGGTTTTAAGTAAAAGGATAATGGATGTAAGGAGAATGGTCTGTTTTTGTTTCAGTGAATATTGAATGAATTCAGTTAGTTTGAATGCTGTTAGTTTGAGTTTACGCTCATTCTGTATTTAAAGTTATTTCTGCAGGGCCTGGCTTGAAATAACTTTTAAAGTTGAAACACAAGAGCTGTAGCACAATTCTCTAATGCGTTTGTGTTACATATACAGCTTATAAAAGATAAGGTTCTTATTTGGCAAGTATTATAATTTATAATTATCCTTTGTTGTACTTTCTGAAAGATTACAGGTTCTTTGCTGCTTACAGTGTTCATCTTGCAGAGTTTGATAAATGACTAAAATGCGTGAAGTAATTTTGAAGAGATTATTGCTGACTCTCCCTGCCTTCTGTATCTATTGTTTCATGCAGGGAAAAGGGAGAGGCACCACAGTCATGGAATAGTAGCAGCTCAGTCCTGCACTGCAGTCTCGTTTAATTTATCCCCAAGTAAACGATCTATTTTGATTATGACTGTTCAAGGATTTGTATCTTACTTTAACTGATGGAAATTTAAAATACTGTTTAAGTTATTTCAGCTTTTTGTTTTCTTAAATAGTTTGCGAATTTTATGTCTTGCAGAATGGTAATAACTTGCTTGGACAGGTGTGTAGTCTTGAGATTTCTTTTGCTGGCTGAACCTTTTAAACTGTCTTTTATTCCTTTCTAGGACTGAATTATGGAGAAAAGAAAAAAGTACAGCTTATCGTTACTTACATCCATCTATAGATTCCATACCAAGTATTTCAAAAACCAGTACACGAAAAGACAGTCTTGTTGATCAAGCAGCACTCCAGAAAATTTCTGCACTCGAAGAAGAGCTAACTTTTCTTCGTACTCAGATCGCCGCAGTTGTTGCAGCACAGACACTGGGAAGCATACCATCACGTAAGCCTTTCTGGTTTTTTTTTCTACCTTAGGAGTCTTCTTCATGGATTGCCATGTCTCTGAGATTGATATAAAACATCTCTAATTTCTTCACCTGAAGTTACTTGCACCAACAACATTTATGAACGTAGTATTTGTTTTGTGATGGTTGTGTTGCTGCTGTGGCTTGTTTGTTTATTACTTTTTAAAAATTTTTCTCCCCCAGCCTCTTCACCCTTTGACTTTTTGTGGCTTTCTTGCCAATTTCAAATGCAGTCGATCCTATGTGATGTCTACATTCATTTTCATGTTTGTGAAGGAATTTTGTAACAGCACTAGTAATAAACCACCAGTTACTGTTTAAAAAATAATAATTTTAACTTTTTTTAAGAGTTACATACAGCTTCTGACAAGTTATCAAATCATCAAATGGTTAAAAACATTCTGAGGAAGTCAGGTTCAGGATTTAAGATAAACAGGTGCTCCAAGTAGGTACGTAACCACCTTTGGAGCATCAAAGATAGTTCATCTCTGGTCTGAGCTGCAGTCTTCTGATTTTTCCTGATTTGAGATCCTGCTTTCCTTGTACGCTAACTCCACTGTGGCTGTCAAAGCATTGGGACTGATGTGTTTACATTTGTGTAGTGAGTACTGTGCCAAGTGAACTTGAACAGTTCTGAGGCCTCTTATCTTTCAGCTTAGCTCTGCTGACACTTCTCCTTAGTGCTCTGCATACAGTTTTGTAATCTGTTTTATGTGTTTTGTAGTTTTCTTTGCTGGTGCTTCATTTGGTTTATTGTAACCTTCAGACCATTGAGAATTAACTGTATGTAGCTGCAGGGTGCTTTCTGCTTCAGGTTCCTGATTAATCTAGTGCAAAGATCAAAGATATAAATGGAGAAAATTGGAGCAGCCCAAACCACCTCAGTACTGTTGTTTCATGTATGCTTAATCTATGTGTTTAAAACCAAGATTGTTCTTGTCACTTATTTTCTTCTGCGGTATGATGCATGACTTGTGTAAGGAAGTGCTATGAGAGGGTGGGTCGTCTTATCTGGACTTAAGCAATGTCTAGGATGACTCGGGTTTAATGTTAATTGCTAAGGTACTACTGAGTGTTAAAAATAAAATCCCTCTTTTTCTTTTATGACTGCATTCAGAACCCTTTAGAACATTCAGCATTCCAGATGGATCTTACCCAGTGCCAACCATGACTTCTACGCCATTGTCTGTCTCTCACAATCACTTTGCAATTCCTTCTCCTCCCCCACTTCCTTCTGCTGCACCATCTGGTGTTGATGCTAGTAATTCAGCAATTGAACTTATAAAACAGCGTCGTGCTGCAAGAAACAGTGCTTCAACTACGGGTGATAGTGCTGATCCCCAGAGGATGAAGAACATTCCTAGCATGATGGATGTTTTGAAAGATCTAAACAAAGTTCAGTTGCGTGCTATTGAAAGGTAGGTTGAACTGAATGCGTGCCTGAATTATCCAAGGCTGTGCAGTCATCACAGCAGTTAAAGCAGCAGCAGAGAACACCACGATGAAACATCAATTTAACAAGCAGCTATTATTGACAAACTGAAGTTTATAATGTTTAAGTTCTTGGACTAAAGTGTGAGATACTCATGGTGCGGCTTTTAGATCAATTTAAAAATGCTGAACATCACAATTTTTAAAACTACTGTCCTGAGTTAGAATAGAAATCTCAGGTTGTTTGATTTCTGGTGTGTGTGGGTGTCTTTTGTTTCAAGACTGAGTCTATTTGAAAATAACTTACAAAGTTGCATACAGGGTTCTGGAAAGTGCTTTGAAGAATAAACTTCTTACACTCACTGTGAAAGGATGTCTCTTTTGGGAAACACTGGGAACTAACTTAACCAAAAATATTATATAAAATATAATCTTTCCTTTGAACTGTTAAATGCATTCTGTGACTTATTGAAGATGCTTCATGAATTTAAATAGTGCAGTTGTGTTATAATACTTTTCATGGTCTACTATTTTGATTTTAAGCTCTGTTGACAGGTTACAAAATTTGTTTACTAAAGCTTGTAACGTGTCTTTGTGTCAGTGTTGGTCTGCTTTGTTAGATGTGATAAAGGTTGTTGGATGTCTTTTCTGAACTTTTGGAGTTTAAAAATAATGGTATGCAAGAACAATAGGATATCTAATGAATAAGAGAATATTGGCAGTAAAGTTCAAGCTCTATTGCCATACTGCCAGCAATCCCCACTGTGGGCCGGTTGCATAAAATAGGAGGCAATTACGTTCAGGGCAGCCCTTGTTTTCTTCTATATAATTTCACATAGCATGAAGGAAGGAAGTGAGAAGTGAAATGTTTATAATTACAGTTTGAATGATCATGTTGGGCAGGGGCATAGAGGAACTGATAGTTGTGTATCTGAAGTGCTCCTGGATTTAGGCATCTACTTGAATTCTGGAGATAGAACTTAACAAGAAATTTATATCTGCGGTCCTTCCTCCTACCTTTGGGCTTACGTTGTTGTCCAGCCTGTCAGGCAGCAACCTGGCAGCAATTTAGAGGGAAGAGAAGGCCTTTGTTCTCCAGAACTTGAGGGGTCCCTGCTTCTACCACCTGAGCACCACCTTACACAGTGGGCAAGTGCTCCAACAGCTTGATTGTATATGAAGGGTGAACTCTGTCCTTCCATGTTTCATGTTAAATCACATCGTCTGTAACTGTCAGAGTTTGAGCTCATTGCTGTCAGTGTGCTTTAGGAACAATTCATTTATCTGGAAATAATTGATCTCTAGAGGTCCCTTCCAACCCCTACAATTCTGTGATTCTGTGAAATAGCGCTTCACTAGGCAAAAGTGTGAGTTATAGATTTGTTTCAAATATCTCAGTAGTTAGCATGGCCTCTTATGACTTAATTTATTGAACTAGTCACTAATTTCCATATTTATGTTGACACTGGGGTGCTAGGTGCTCTTTAGATCTGGTGTCTTTTTGCCATCTTTCAATTTTGGATTTGATGAGAACAACTTGTCTAATTTTTGACTATAAACATTTCATGTTTGGATGCTTAGGTGCTTGCTTATATGGAAAATCTCTTAGAAGCCTTTGTGCCAAATTTGATAAATTTCCTTAGATAATCATAGAATCACCAAGGCTGGAAATGACCTCTAAGATCATCCAGTCCAACCATCCAGCTGTCACCAATATTTTTCGCTAAACCATGTCCCTCAGTGCAACATCTAAATGTTTCTTGAGTACCTCCTGGGTCCGTGACTCCACCACCTCCCTGGTGGGAGTGGTAATGCTTGAAGTGAGTTCAAGTGTGGTTTATAAATGGGACTTTATTTTCATCTGGATGCATATTTACTTAAAGGAAGTGGTGTTTTTCTTTAAATATGATTGCTCTGAGAAATTATGTAAGTTCTCTCTTTTTTCTCTATACTTCTTACTGAAGTTTGTATCAAAATATTTTGTAACTTTTTTCAACATACTAGGCATTTTCCACTAATATGCTTAAAAATAGCTCTGAAATGTAGCCTGTTATAAAAACCATTCTTTTATTTTTTTCTTTTAATCCATTACCTTACCACTTGATTTACTGCCACTTTTCTTTAAGGAGCAGCATTTTTGAGCTAACAGTCTGGCTGACAAGTTCCTAAGTGTACTGTTAGTAGTCTTATTTGGTGAATTGCTGAAAATAATGTGAGCAGCATTATTTGTGTGACCTAGGATAGGACAGGGAGTATATGAAAGTCGTGTCTTGGGATTTTAGATAGCAAAGCACATAATTATGGACAGGTAATAATACATTTTCTTTATAGGTCACCTGGAGGTACTCCTGTGTCTAAACCAAAAAAAAGGAGAAGCTCAGATTGGGATCCAGTTGCTCTACTAACTCATGCACTAAAACAGAAATTTGCACATAAGTATGAAGATGAGGATGATTCACTGGACAAAGAAAACAGATCTTTCGATAGCTCCCCATTTTCCAGTCCAGAAATCCCAGTGGTATGTTTTTATATACGTTTTTCATATCTTGAAAGATGTAGCATGTGGCTTACTGAGGTATGGACATTTGCTTGATGGTAATTAGTAGTTATTCGTGTGTAGAAACTGTGTATTTAGTAAGCCTATTAATTAACTAATTTTACAAGAGGTCTGCCTAAACTTGCTGTGTGTTCAAAGATGAAAATGAAAGATTTGGGTTTAGCATTTCTCTTGTGGTTCTCTTGTGGTAGCATCATTTCTACAAACGCTGCGTCTTTATTCTGACTAAAGATCCTGAATGTTGTTGCAGAACACGTGAAAAAATACAGACAGCTAGAAACTTGTTTAAACAAAACAGCCAGGCTTATATTGTACACCACTGCATTGCATGGCTAGCATACCTGATTCTAGATGGGAAAACAGAAGTGAGATCCAGGAAGAGCTTATTTATGGATCACCTGTTGCTCCAGATCTAGCAGCTGAATTTATAAAGCCGTGGAAGAGCGACTGGAGTGCTAGCATGTAGATAAAGAAAGACGGGTTATTTTGGTTAAAGTAGAGGCTTAACTGCAAGATTAGTATGATGAATATGCTTATTCTAATTGTTCACCCATGAGTGTTCTGAAGAATAAACGCGCTTGAAGTAATTTCACAGGTTTACTATCTTATTTTCCTAGGTTAGGAGTACAGAACATCTTTAAACTCTCTTTATTGTAAACGTCTTCTCATTTGGTTGTCTTTGGTACAATTTTACCTAATGCTGCCCCTGTTTTTCCTAGATTGGACGTTGCAGCCTGAAGACAAGTGCAAATTCTAGCCTTGTAAGAACTGACAAAGTTAAGCAAGTATCAGTGTGGAAAGTGAGACCTCATATTTAACTGATGGAGGGAGACTTCTGCTGAAACTTGGTACTGTGTGTAAGTGGCAGTGCTGCTTTGTGAAACGGCTGTAATGTGTTCTAGAACGTCTCTGTCTTATGCTGTTGAAGTTTGGATTGTAGGCATGTGAAATTGCCTCTTAGTTTCCCAGCAGCTGAACTTGTGAATCTGATGCTTTATGAGAAGCACACAACCAAAAAAAGTATCTTGTTATTGGGGGACGTTGTGTCTTAAATCTGGGAAATAAAGGAAATAAATGTGTGAAAGAAATGTAATTATTGGTGTGGCAGCTGTGGTGTGTGCTGTCTCTGTACCTGAGTGTAAATAATGAAACAGTGTAAACTTTTGATTGGAGTGTATTATATATAGCTGATTCTATACAGCTGATGGTAGCTAACACTGTAGTATGGTTTCCTCTGGTTTTCTTTGCAGTTTGGTTAATACAACTCCATATTTCATATGCAAATAATATTTCAGTTTATTTTGCATCTGTGGAGAAACTTTTATTTGTGAAGCTTTGTCTTATTCTAAGTACACTGCAGGCTGCCTGTTAGATGCTTGTAATATGAGGGAGTTGTCTTCACAAAAAAAAAGGACTTTTTTAGAGGGATATGCTAATGTGTAGTCTAACTTCTGTGTATAAATAAACCCTGTGTTATTTCTGTTACTGGCTTCTCTGTATGAAGTCTTTGTTCAGAGTGCATACAATAAAATTTCCTTTGTATCGTGTATGTGTGTAGTAGTGACATTTCTGTCTTGCAGGCTGTTTTGTCTTCTTGTCTTCTATCTTAAGAGCTGACCATATTAGACAACTTCTTAGGTTGTATCATCTAAAATTACTTTAAAGAGTGCTGACACTTTTCTTGGCAGAATACTGGGAGTTCCTAATTTACAGATTTGTTGTGATCTGCTGTTTGAAATAGCTGCCTTTGCTTAATCTTTTGGTTTTATGCATCTGGATTATTAGAAGAACTTTATATCAATTGAACTGTGAACTGTATGCATTGTATGTCCTTGTGCATCTTCTATTTTCTTACCCACCTGCACAGAGTACAGTGCCATTTGGAATCCCTGTTACTGCCCAGTCTGATCTGCTGAGTAGTTAGAATTTGCTGTTCAAATTCCATACTTCGGTTTTAATTTCAGAAGTTAATATTTTGACTAAAATTAGAGCTTATGGAACTATTTGTTTCTTAAATAATGTTTTCAAGATGTTTTTTCCTGATTTTTACTAACTGTTGAACTTCATCACACTGTCTCATTTCTTTCACAGTCCGTAGCAGACAGACATTCCCTTTCTTTTTGCTTCTAAAATATGTATTTGCTACATTCTCTACATAACTTGCTATGAAATCCACACAGAACAAGCAGCTTGGCCCTCTGCTTAGTAAACTTTACCTCTGCTATCAAAGTTCTAGTTGTCTTTTGTCTGCTGCTCTGGTAAAGTAGGGAGCAACAGTGGAAGAAATCCATGAGTGCCTGCAGAAGAGGACATGAGAACAAGTGGGTCCTGTTATGTGTAAACCTTGTGAAAGAGACGTGAAAGAGACATGAAGGAGATCTCTTTTGCTTCACCACTTCAGATACTGAGCTTCAGATACTGAGCAAGTTACCCTTTTTTGTTATGTTAGCATTCATAGATCCAGGGGATCTCTGGATTTATGAATGTTCTGTTGAGACTGACAAATGTGGAGGTGGAATTCCTTCAGCGAGAAACTGAGTTAATTGGGAAGCTCTGCCTACAACAGTCTTCTAGTTCTATTGTGTTCTGTGGTCAGCAGTTTTTTCTCTTTTTAGGAAGAAATACTGTTTTGGACTCTGAGCTGCTTCTGTTTTCTTCAGATCTTGTCTGGTCAAGAGCAGTTGCCAGTTGGAAGCTTGGATTTGAAAATGGATTCTCCTTGTTTTAGAAAAGACTTTTCTCCACAATTTCTCTTAAACAGCCATCTAATTTCAGACTTCAGAAACATCTACAAATATTAGTGAGCTGTTTGGCTCTCCAGACTACTAGGTACTAGCTGTGATTTTTAGGTCAGTGTACTGTGAATTTTGCTATAATGCTATAATAGTTTTTATAGTTGATTTGCTTACTTGGAGGTGGGAGAAAAGTCATGGGCCCTGTGTTTTGTTTTGTTTTTCTTTCCAGCAATGTAACAATTTCACATGTGAACAGATTTTGTTTCTTGTTCCAGTGAATTAGATAAGGCAAGGAACTGTGATATACCTTGAGAACTCTGGGGGAGGCATCTAATAACTTTTGACAGTTTTCAGTAGTAAGAAGTTGCAAAATGTTGGATGTCACAGTCTAAAATGAAAATGTTAGCCCCAGTTGCAGAGGAGATTTTTGACGTTAACGTCAAAACGACAACTGTGCTAAGGTTTTTGAAAAGAACTGATGTAAACTGAAATATGTTTAGTACTTCAATACAGCCACGAAGGCTTGCTGGTTCTCTTAAAGTTTTAATGACAAACCTCTAAAATGGAAAGCTGACAAGGCCCAAGACTATAAAACTACGCAGTTTTTCACATGCATGTATTTTTTTTAATCTTGTTTTGTATTTTCTTTTTTTCCAGTGTTAGTGCCTACCATCTCCCATTCCTGCTCACGTGTCAGCCTACAACTCATCCTTTCCCCTTATTTAGGAAAATTATTGCTAGATACAGAAAATACTTGAAGCTTTTGAAGCGTAAGTCTGGGCATTAATTGTATGTTTTCAAAATTCATCTAAGGAGAACTTTCATAATCATCTTCATAGACCCTAAGTGGTAATTAAAAATTTATAAGATTATAAGACAAAGTTGTTGATTTGTGTGATTTTGAGCTTTAAACAAACAAACTCATTCTTGTTTCTGAGGATATGATATGGGACATACTATTTTTTCTTTTTTGTGGCCTATACTTTTGTTTCTTTTTAGTTTTGAAATCTGAAAATCTCAAGTTAATGGGTAAAATTTACTGAAGGCAAGTATGTGCTTTTTAGTTGGTTTCACTTTTGCTGTACTTGCATAAGTTAATGTAACTTAGCAACTTTCAAACCACTGTACTTTCTTCATAAAGGTACTAAATTATTCTGCTTTGTTGCCTACTGCTTGTGTTCAGCATCATTACATGTTGTATAGAATATGCATATTGTAACTACATTCCATTCACACAATTGACCTACCTCCTGTCATCTCAGTATTTCTTCCCACATTATCACAGTCAGACCATCTCCCCTGGTCACTCTCTCCTTCAAGATTTTCTGTTTCTGAAGTGTAAGACTTGTTAAAAAAGAATGTTAGTCTTCAAGAGATAAAATACATTATATCAAAAGAAAAAAAGATAGATTAATACTTGCATCTCTTTCTATAAATATTTCTAGTTCTCTTTCTTTCACTTTGATTGACAAATGTGAAAAGCATTGTCTAGAAGGGTCCATGAAAGGCCTTTTCCTCTTTTGGTGTTTGTGCTCCCTAATTCTGTCTTGGACCATTTTGTTTAGGACCTCACTGTTTAACTGCTGTAATTTTTATGTTACATATAAAGACTGGAGTGGACAACTGTCCTTCCAGTTGGGAAATATTTTGTCCCTTTCAGTATTTTTACTCAGATTATTTACCACTTCTTGTGCTTCAGAAATATTTTCTCATTCTTTAATGCCAGTCACTAACAAAAATAATTTCTATTTCTCATCAATTTGCAATGTAATTTTGGTATCTATTTGAGTTATTTTTATATATTTATATGTATTTATATATCCTTGTATATTTGGCAAGGATTGTTTTGCCCATTCATCCGTGGGCATGCATCACTAAAACAACTGTCTCCTGTAAAATAACACTAATACCACATCTGTGTTCTTTGATTTATACTAGAACATCTCAAAATCCAGTTACAAATTATTGTAATAATTTGGCCTACGTTTGGCAGAATTAGAAACAACTGAAGATCAGAGGACTCAATCTGTCAAGAATAATTTTTAATAAATCAGATTTAATGGCCTCGTTTTTGAAACCTAGGCACTTAATTGTGTATATGAATCAATTCATAGAATCACTGAATGGTTTGGGGTGGAAGGACCTTTAAGACCAACTAGTTCCAATCCCCTGCTATAGGCAGGGACACCTCGATCTAGACCAGGTTGCTCAAAGCTCCATCCAGCCTGGCCTTTAATGTTTTAAAGGAGGGGGCACCCATGGCCTCGCTGGGCAACCTGTTCCAGTGTCTCATCACCCTCACAGTAAAGAATCTCTTCCTGATATCTAATCTAAATCTACCCTCTTCCAGTTAAAAATGATTTCCCATCATCCTGTCACTACATGCCCTTATAAAAAGTCCCACCCTGGCTTTACTATAGGCCCCTTCCAGGTACTGGAAGGCTGCTATAAGGTCCCCCAGAGCCTTCTCCAGTCTGAAGAGCCCCAGCTCTCTCAGCCTTTCATAGAATCATAGAATCATAGAATCACTAAGGTTGGAAAAGACCTAAAAGATCACCCAGTCCAACCGTTCACCTATTCCCAATAGCTCCTACTAAACCATGTCCCTCAACACAACATCCAGCCTTTCCTTGAACACCCCCAGGGTCGGTGATTCCACCACCTCCCTGGGCAGTCCATTCCAGTGCCTGACCACCCTTTCTGAAAAGTAATACTTCCTCATGTCCAGCCTGAATCTCCTCTGCCGTAGCTTGAAACCATTCCCCCTGGTCCTATCACTAATGACACGAGAGAAGAGGCCGACCCCCAGCTCACTACAACCTCCCTTCAGGAAGTTATAGAGAGCAATAAGGTCTCCCCTGAGCCTCCTCTTCTCCAGGCTGAACATTCCCAGCTCCTTCAGCCTCTCCTCATATGGCCTGTGTTCCAGACCCCTCACCAGCTTTGTTGCCCTTCTTTGAACACGTTCCAGGGCCTCAATATCTTTCTTGCAGTGAGGGGCCCAAAACTGGACACAGTACTCGAGGTGCGGCCTCACGAGTGCTGAATATAGGGGAACAATCACCTCTCTGCTCCTGCTTGCAACACTGTTTCTGATGCAAGCCAGGATGCCATTGGCCTTCTTGGCCACCTGGGCACACTGTCGGCTCATGTTCAGCCGAGCATCAATCAATACCCCCAGGTCCATTTCCTCTACGCAGTCCTCCAGCCACACCGCCCCAAGCCTGTAGCGTCGCCTGGGGTTGTTGTGGCCGAAGTGCAGGACCCGGCATTTGGCCTTGTTGAAACTCATCCCATTGGCTCCAGCCCAGCTCTCCAGCCTGTCCAGATCCCTCTGTAGGGCCTCGCTACCCCCAGGCAGATCCACACTTCCAGCCAATTTGGTGTCATCTGCGAATTTACTGAGGGTGCACTCGATGCCCTCATCGAGGTCATCAATAAAGATATTGAAGAGGACAGGCCCCAGCACCGACCCCTGCGGAACACCACTCACGACCGGTCGCCAGCTGGATTTAACTCCATTCACCACCACTCTCTGTGCCCGGCCCTCCAGCCAGCTCCTTACCCAGCCAAGAGTGTACCCATCCAAGCCTCTGGCTGCCAGCTTCTGCAGGAGAATGCTGTGGGAGACAGTGTCAAAGGCTTTGCTGAAGTCTAGGTAGACCACATCAACAGCCTTTATAGGCTTTCCTTTATAGCCTTTATAGCCTTTCCTCATAGGGGAGGTGCTTCATGCCTCTGATCACCTTTGTAGCCCTCCTCTGGACCTGTTCCAACAACTGTATATCCTTTTTGTGTTGAGGGCCCCAGAACTGTATGTAATACTCCAGGTGGGGTCTCATGAGAGCAGAGTAGAGGGGCAGAATCACCTCCCTTGACCTGCTGGTCATACTTCTCTTGATGCGATCCAGGATACAGTTAGCCTTCTGGCCTGCAAGCACACATTGCTGGTTCATGTTGAATTTTTCATCAACTGACACCCCAAATCCTTTTCCTCAGGGCTGCTCTCAAGTCATTCTTTGCCCAGCCTTCATCTGTGCTTGGAATTATCCCAACCCAGGTTGCAGGACCTTGCACTTGGCCTAGCTTGGTATGGGCCCACCTCTCAATACTGTCCAGGTCCCTCTGGACAACATCCCTTTTTCTGCCAGCATGTCAACTGCACCACACATCTGCAAACTTGCTGAGGGTGCTTTCAATCCCACTGTCCATGTTGTCTACAAAAATATTTAACAACTTTGGTCCCAGCACCGATCTTTCATCATTCGTTTCCCCTTGGTCACTGAGCCATTGGCTGCAACTCTGAGTGTGACCTTCCAGCCAATTCTTATCTAGTGAGCAGTCCATGCATGAAATCCATTTTTCTTCAATTTTGCAACTGGGATGTCACGCCAGACAGCGTTGAATGTTTTGCACAAGCCCAGACAGATGACTTCAGTTGCTCTTCCTTTATCCACTGATACCGTAACTCTATCATAAAAGGTCACCAAGTTTATGAGGCATGATGTGCCCTTGGTGATGCCATGTTTGTTACCATTGTTACCACCAGTCACCTTTCATTATTTTCCACTTGCCTTAGTAGGGCCTTCAGGAGGATCTGCTCCATGATCTTGCTAGGCACAGAGGTGAAACTGACTGGCCTGAATCTTTTTTTTTTTTCTGCTTCTTGAAAATGGAGGTTACATTTCCCCTTTTCCAATCACCAAATTGCCACGACCTTTCAAATATGATAGATAGTGTCTTGGCAACTTCATCTGCCATTTCTCCCTGAACCCATGGACGGGTCTTGAGAGACCTTGCCAGTGAAGACTGAGGCAAACAAGTCACTGAGCACCTCTGCTTTCTACATATCCTTTGTGACCAGGTCTCCAGTTTCATTCTGGAGAGGGCTCACATCTTCCCCGGCCTTCCTTTTTATCACTGATATGCCTGTAGAACTTCTTGTTTTTGAAGAAGTCCCTGGATATGTCTTTATGTCCCTGGATAGATTTAATTCTATGTGGGATTTAGCTTTACTAAGCTGATCTCTGGCTGCTCAGACAACTTCTTTGTAGTCTTCCCAGGTAACCCATTCCTGCTTCCATTCTGCATAGACTTTCTTTTTGTGCTTAGGTAAGTCCAGGAAGGAGTTCCCCATTGATCCACTGAGGCCTCCTGGCATTCTTGCCTGCTTTCCTTTTCTCTTCTGCTTCTGGGCTTGGATACCTGGTCATTGAATACTGATGAGCTTCCTTGGGCCTCTCTTCCCTCCAGGGCTTTATCCCATGTTGCCCTGCCATGCATTTTCCAGAAAAGTTTGAATTCTGCTCTCTTGAAGTCCAGAGTAGTGAGCTGGCTGTACACCTTCTTTTGACACCCTAAGGATCTTGATCTCCATCATTTTGTGGTTACTGCGGCCAAAGCTGCACTTGAGCATCACATTACTCAACAGTGCCTCCTTGCTGGTGAAGACAAGCTCCAGCATAGCACCTTTTTTTGTGGGTTCCTATACCACTTGGAAGAGGTAGTTATCATCAACACATTCAGAAACCTCTTTGAATTGAACCAGCAATCGTTCAAATCTACATGAAAGCACCTAAAATAGATAATGATTTTGATTTGCAATATCTGAACTTCCTTTTACCTGGCTCTTATCTAGCTGTTCAGCTCAAAGACATTTTTTACTGTCCCAGACAGTAGTTTCCACAGATTCATTTTTTTAGAGAAGTAGTTCTAGCAACTAATTGTAATACTCAAAAGGCCATTCTTTTGATATTCATTATTTTCCCCGATGATTATGTCAACAGGATCTTTCCTCCTGCAGTGGGAATTTATTTTGCTTGTTGAAAGAAAAACAGTGTGGTACTTTCGTCCCAGCTATGTTTGTAATCTTTTTATTATTATTATTTTTATTCAGGCTATTTGCCTGAAATGCTGAAGAGTACTCTGCGTGCAGTTTATTTAAGGAGGTTGTTCTGAAAGTAATGCCTCCTATTTATTTCCCTGGCAAATACAACAAAGAGCACAATAACATGATTCGACAGAAGAAATTCTCTGCTACAAAACACTGTTTCTCAACACAGTCACCACTTCTAGCTATGCGTTTTTCCCAGCAATGAACAAAACTGTGCATGTCACACTCCTCAAAGTCGTGGCTATCTAGAATGTGGCTTATCTTTTATGTTGCTGTCACCACTGCAGAAACACACCACTCACAGCCTCACTGTACTCACATCCACTGTTTGGTCTCCCTAAACATTCAGCAAGTATCAGTGAATGTCAGTGGGTGCCATTTTTTAACACGTTTGCTTCATAAACACTTCCACGTTAGATTTCATTCTGTAAAGGAGGCATTGCTTTTGGAACAGCCTTTGTATGTGTGTGAGTAGAAGCATTCAGCCTTTCTTTTCAATTGATATTGGAATAGAAGCATTCACACCTCCTGTTTAAGGTGAATTGAGGCATTTAACTTCAGTGGATCAGAGAAGCAAAAGTGGAAGCCTAAATTTGCCCCTTTTAGGCAACAGATAGGTGGTGCAGTGTGCAGGGATGGAATTGGTGCTGGCTATGGCAAACCTCTAACCAGGAACAAATATCTTAGAATAAAATGCACTTGGAGTTCTTGAAAATAATTGATGAAAGTGATGTGCTCTGCGGCTGAACTGCATGAGTTTAACCACAAGAGAGCAGTGTTACACCAGATCTGTGTTACAAATCTTAAATTTAAAAGTAGTTTTGCTTTGCGAGAGCTAAGTCTAACAGCAAAGTTGTAATTTCTTTATATTTCTATGTCTTTGTGGTACTCATTAACTTGTAGAAGTAAATGCTTCTAACTTTACTAGTGCTATGATGAAGTGTATTTATGAGTAATTTGATTAATGAGAAGTCAGCACCAGGCTAAATCATGGAATCATAGAATCACAAGGTTGGAAAGGACCTACAAGATCACCTAGTCCAACCGTCCTCCCGTTGCCAGTGCTACCACTAAACCATATGGTTTATTCACCTATCCACAAAACAAACCTGCTACTTTGTTGTCCTAAATGTTTAACCTGCAGGAGAAGAGGCAGAAGATTTTACATGATGAATTAAGGAGCTTCATCTGGCAGAAGGCTTTTCCTGCATAAATATCATCTCATGTCCCATGCAAAACTGCTGCTGGGAAAAAAAATTCTATCTGTAATGCAGTGCATAAATAATCAGCATTGCTATTGAATTGTACAAATTTTGTAAATAACATTCAGATTATACAAGTCAAAATACATTGCTTCTTAGCAATTAAATATCAAAGGGACCACCTGGCACTAAAAAAAATCTCATTTTTATTTCAGATAAAAAGATTATGCTCTGCTGCATATCCTTTGCTCTTCACATGTAAATAGTAACTTGAACAAGCCTCGGTCCACTTTTTTTCTGAATCTGTAGAACATGGAACTCTAGAAACAAAGAACAGCTTTTAGCTTGGCTGCTGCTTTTAAGCAAAAGTGTTCCTGCCTTGTTTTTCAGAATCAGAGCTGCCTACTGTAATGTAGAGGGAGCTACTGAGCAACAGCTGCTTGTTAAACGGAGTAGAAACAAAGTTAAAATGAGCATAGTTTTAATTTCTTCATATTTTGCTGTTGTCTTGCAGCTGTTTGATGCATTGCGACCTTAGGGCTCACAGCCCATTAGTATTTGTCTTGGTGTTTGTTTGTTTGTTTGTTATCTGTGTGTGTGTCTGTTTTGTTTTCACATAGTGAGAGTTGTAGAAGTCTCAGTTGTAAGTTCCCAAACAACCTTATGGATCATGCAGGTTGGTGTTCTGCGCTCCAGCTGGTGAGTTTTACTTTGTCCTTCAGAATGCTGTTAGTTTGTATGAGTATTCATTGCGTGTTACTTATTTTTTCTGGATGGTTATTTTGTTCATCTTTTTTCCATTAATCCATTTCTACTGATCGTATTGCTTGCATTATATATTGTATTTGACTGTCATCTGCTGAGGCAGGTTTGACAAGTCAGGCTGTTGTTGTTATGCTCTTTCCTCGCTTGCAAGAAAGTGTTCCTGAATATAGGTCAAGCCCAGTATTCTCTTGTCATTTTGTTAAGTTAGAAGTTGCCGTACCAGCATGTGCAGTGGGAAAGCAATCAGAAAATATTTTGTAATAATAAAAATACTTAGTTTGATTTTTACTTTGATTTGACTCTGGTAAAATGTGGGCTTTATCTGCCCTTTTGACCTTTCACATGTTTATGAACTGGTTGTCTTTGCTCCTTATGTCATTCATTCCTCTTGCATGCAATGTCTGGGTTTGTATGGATTATATTAATATTCTGGTTGCTGTATTTCTACAAGGATCCTTTTTTTTTTTTTTTTTTTTTTTTTTTTTTTTCCCTAAAATTTCCAGTAAATCTTCACTACTTCTTTTATTTCCCAGTCGTAGTGTACACTTTTTTAAGATTTGAAGAGCATACCTTGTTTGTGTGTGTTAGAACAATGAGGCTGTTAGTGAAACCTTATTGGAGATTATTAAGGGGATTACTAATTATGATTGGGGATTATTAAGGTCTCATTGGGGAGACCTTATTTCTCTTTTCCAATATCTGAAAGGTGCTTACAGCGAGAGTGGGGTTGGTCTCTTCTTACTGGTGGCAGGTGACAAGACGAAGGGAAATGGCCTCAAGTTGTGCCAGGGCAAGTTTAGGTTGGATATCAGGAAAAAATTCTTTACCTTTAAAGGGTTGTTAAGCACAGGGAGGTGATTGCATCACCATCCCTGGATGTGTTTAAAAACCATTTGGATGTGGTGTTCAGGGACATGATTTAGTGGGGTTTGTTAGTTAGGGTAGTATGGTTAGGTTGTGGTTGGAATCGATGATCTTTAAGGTGTTTTCCAACCTGAGCAATCCTATGGCTATGAAACTGATCTCTACAAATCTGCTGCTCTGTAACCTAGTTTGTCAGTAGTATCACAGTTCTCTAATGTTGAGTTTCTAATTTTGAAGTCACAAATCAAAGAAAGAAAGATTAATGTGTGGCAAGATAAGCAAAGTGAGGAAGATCCTGCTACGTGCTTTGTGAGCTATTGGAGCTGTTGCTAGGATGTTAACAATACCCTGAGCCAACAGTTGCCTGGGGAAATGGCTAAAACTTGTTCCATTCCATTTCTAGACATCTGTACAAACTGTAAGCCCCCTTGTCTTCCTCTAACATGATAAGAGCCATAGGGGAAGGAGGTTGCATCTTGGTCATCAGACCAAGTCTTTCATCATTCTCCAGCATACCTGCATTACAACTAAGATCCAGTGGTACATGGCCAGACCTTGACTGAACATAAAAATCATGAAGAGTTAATCTGTTGTGAATTGAAGGTCATAAACATCACGTGTGGTAATGATCACTTGTGCTTTAATTTGGAAGTTGCTGTTTATCTTGTTGATTGCTAAGAATAAGTCTCATCAATTGTGTAGATCTTAGAAAAAGTGGAAAGTATTACTTCAAAAAACCAATCACTCCTTACTTCTGAAGTCATTCTTCTCAGAATAAGATAAACCCTGCTTTCTTTGAAAAAAAAAAAAAAAATTACACTTCAAATGGAGGATGATTAAGGAATTTGAATCTGCAGTTTCTGAAGAAGTTGGCTGAAGAAGGCCTCTGGCCTTGTATGTTCATTTTGAATAAATCTTGCAAAACTATTGAGGCATCTAGATCTTCTTTTTAAGAAAAGTTGAGTAAACCAGGCAACTACAGGTCAGTTAGCATGTGTCAATTCTAGGCAAAAAGATTGGATGTGTGTGGTGGGATCCTATTACAGCCTTGGAAATACCTAGGTAACTGGAGTAACCTTGTGTGGCTCTATTAGAAAATAGATCTTTGAAATAATCTTTGACAAAAATAGCTGTAATGTAGTAGTGTATTGTTAATTAAAATATAGCATTCATATTATCCCTAGAATATATGTTAAATGGATATAAAACTGATTAAGTGTCAGATAATAGTAATCACGGAAAGGGAATGTTTCTACAAGGGTTGTGGGGAATCGTTTTGGGTTAATGCAGTTCCAAAATTTTAGTAATGAAACAATGGGTAAAAATTGTGGATAATCAAAAAATGAAATTATGTTGTGATCACTCATGAAGATGGGAATGATGACACCAAGCCATGATTATAGTACTGTAGTAAGTTAGGTCTTCAGAAACAGTATGTTCTAGTACAGTCAAGTGTAAAGCTATGAAGGAGTTCTGTTCAAATTGTTCAAATTTATAGCTTGTGGTACTGCATTTTTAGAATGCAGTTTCTGTTTGCAGTGAGCTGGTATGGTGGTGAATGCACGTAGAGAAATTCAAAACAAAAAGGTGGCAAAGGCCTCTTTCTTTTGTGACAGAGAGAAACATAATACTAAGCAATAGCAGGAAGTGAAAATTAGAGTAATTTAAGTGAGTATTTAAACATTTAAACAGTATGACATCCGTAATGGGAAGTGATGACTTCTTGTTACTTGTTCTATTGAGTACCCAAAACCCCAAACTAGTTTTATACTGAACCCAGTACAGAGTGAAAAATAAGCAGTGCTTCCTGCCAAAAACAAGGCAATACCAAACTAATAACCCTCTGACTTCTGGGCGATCAACACTTACTGCATTTTAAAGCTTAGGTCTCAGACTTATGAATCTGTCAGGCAAAATTTCTAAGAGGCTTTTCTTGGTTGAGTCACTTCTAACAATTATGCCTTTTTCTCATTCAATTAGGAGTTTCTTACACTACCTTCTGCAGAGAACCTTTGAAGTATGTTTATATTCCAATGTATTTCTACAGGTTGTCTAATAGTCCAGCTTCTAGAAAAAGTGTTTATGTCATTGGCATTTTGCAAGTATTTTCAGAGGGAGGAGCCTGTGTTGCTTTGGAAGGTGCACCTCTGCTGATTTTCAGAGCTTTAAGAAGAGTCCATTTAAGTTTTAGATGTGCCGTGCCAGGTGAAACATGACATCCGCATTGTTATATAAGATGTCCCTGAGAGCAGCATAACTCCCACCGGCAAAACTGTAAGCTGTCAAGTAACTCAAGAGTGGTGATGCAAGTCCCCCCTTTAAATTAATGATACTGAGATGTTGGAAAGAAAGAAATGTAGTTGGACTGATGATGGTTAGGTCTCAGGGAGAGACAGGATTTTGCAAAGAACGCTGAAGTTCAAGCTTACTTCCCCTACTCCTTCCTAAGCAAACATTATTGCTAATATTTTCAATTACTAACTTGTAAATCTGAGAAACTGACATATATGCAATAATCCCTTTTAAAAAAGTAGGCTTCATACTGTTGTGAAAAGTACTTAATAAATTGTGGCAGGAATTGAAGCTGAACCTCAGGAGAATTTTTCTCTTGAGATCAGAAAGCCAGGTTTTATTAGAATAAAATCATTGTGGTTGTAACTAGGGAGATCTCGGGAATGATGATCAAAGAAGGTAGAAAGGAGTTGGAAGGATCTCTGCTTCTGCCTGTTGTGCCCCTGCATGCGAGTCCTTGGTTCCACTTCATTCAGCATCTTTCTGAGTTACAGTGACCCCTCTCATGTCTACATGACAGCAAAAGCTTCACAAGAATTTTAGTTCTGTTTCGGTCTGTTCCTTACCTGAGCTGTGAGCTTCTTGCTATGGCTCTGACAGGAAATACACCCTGTGCTCTCTGACCTTCCTCTCTTTCAGCCCAGTTTGGAGCATCTCAGAGAAGGAAGATCTCCCTTCCCCATCTGGAGTGTGTGGGGGAAAGTCACTCAGCTTTTTAAAAGAACATAGCATAGAATTTGGAACATAATAAATACTGTATTTTCTGAAAGTAAATTATTTGTGTTGCGCTTGTGGCTATTTGGTGTCTTTGAGAAGCTGACTGTCGTTAGGTGTATGCGAGGTGCAAGAGAACATAAAAATGGGGGCTTGGTAGTAAGTTTTCAGTCAGATCCAGACTGGACTGCTGATAGAGGGAGCACAGAGGAATTTGGAGAGTCGAGTGCAAAAGGAGAACCCCTCAGCTTCTTCTTCAGGTCTCTTCACTTCAATCCAGTGATAATACCTTCCAGTGATACAGTTTGTACATGTATTATCTTTGTAGCTACAAGGAGTGTAAATATAGGAAGTGCGTTTGCTATGTTAAAACTTTTGTAGACACCTTTAGGCAGCTGAGGGATGCAGTGTCTGTTTTGACTCTGTATAAGCACTTTTGAGTAGCTGAAGTAAGTACGCATCTGCCATCGTGGCTGACTCATCACAGAGATTTTAAAGAAAGTTTTTTAAAGAAAGTAATTCGACTTGTTTTTTGATCGTTCAGCAGATGATACCGACATCTTTTTTTTTTCTACCTCATTAAAGATTGTGTTGAAATATCCATTGTAAAACATGAAACATGCAGAGAAGTGACATTAGGGAATTGAATGATCTTTCTTGTCGAATCTGAACCTGAATCAATGGTATGTTGTAGTATTTCCTATTTTCTTTGGATTTTGATTGCCCAAAGTGATTAGCCCTGAGTTTGCCCTCATATGCTGGCAGGTCCTCTTAAAGGAGTGATGTGTAAAAAACAAACGTAGCTGCATCTCTAGATTTACTTACATTTTTGCAGCTATGTGGTGTTTTTTTGTTGTTGTTGTTTGTTTGTTTGTTTGTTTGTTTTCATGCAGATTCTTAAGCATGAGCTAAGCTCATAGGAATCCCCTGCATATACAAATAAAAGCTTTGGATTTGGAATGTAGCAGTTGCTGACCTGTGTGAACAGGTCATGAAAGCTTCATTCTGAACTAAAGGTTGATATAGATCTCAAGGTACAATTTCTCCAAATGTCATAATTTTAGTAATACTTGTGTTCACTTGTGGATTTTCTTTTTGTTTATGTAAATGTTCACCCCTTTTTAACCTTTAACCACATAGCCAAATTTAAATGTTTCCTTGTAGCAGTGACTTCCAAATGTATTGTTTTACTTTGTTTTCCCTTGCTTTTACATTTACGTTTGGGAGAACAGAAGCCTTCAGTGTGACTGTTCTGTTTTTATTTTTTATTTTAAAAATAGGTGGTGCTAAGGAAGAGTCTTTTTTGGTTGTTTTATTTTTCTTTTTTCCCTCTCTCCCCTTTCTTGAGGTTTTTCATGACTCAAAGCTTTTTGCCACTCCTTTTTGCACTTCCTACTTTGTACTTGCAGCTTCTGCGGATATTGGTTTGTATGAAAATGATAGCATAGAATTTATCTCTAGGCAGTAGGATAGGTGGAGGTAACAGTGTATCTCCTTTCTAGCCCTGTTGATATGAATACTAACACTCCATCTTAGTTGCATCTTCTTATGATACCCAAGTCCACTTCTAACCTAGTACAATATATTTTAAACTCTGTAAGGTACAGTATTTATCACTTTTCTCTGTATTCCCATAAAATCATCTGGCATGAATGTGATCTTGTAATATTGAGTTCCTCGTCTTTAGGTCTGCAAGGCACTGTGTATTGGAACCATGAGGTCACAGCCTGAACCAGTGATTGAGTGCCTGGTGAAGGGGCATTACCAGCCCTGGGAGCACAGGTGGAAGCAATTCTGTACGACCAGAAGGGGGTGGACCTGGGTTCTACCTCTCCCTAATCTCATTTAAGGGCTGGTAGCAGGGAGGGAAGGATCTCTACTCAGAGATTGCCTCCTTTGGAGTGCTCAGTGAGTCTTGGTCTTCAGAGAACGGTAAGCAATTCCTTCTTTATTACTGGATTGTGACTACTACATTTCTTGGGGGTAAAGCAACTATATCTGCTGCTGCCTATCCTTACGGGCTGTCTGGCCACTGAAGGGAGCTTTTAGCAAGTGGCACTGTAGGTAACAAAATGTAGTTTTTGTGGATGGAGCTGTTGTGTGATGTTTAGTAAAACTTCTCCTGAGGCTCAAACCAGCCCAGGATATGGTAAAGTGACTCACTGGCTTTAGTCACACGGCCAATTTAAATCCTTTCCTGTCTATGCAGTGGCTCATTTACTTAGGAACAGTCTGACAGAAACTGTTTTAGACTTACTGCATGCTAGACTGCTGAAAGATCAAGAGGTGTATGAGCAGGAACAGCATATGCCTTTCTTGTTGTTAAAACCTGTGTATTTTAGAACTACTCCTATGTTAATCTAGAGAAGATTGGATTGCGTTAGACACTGGAGGGACAATGTCTTCCTGCCCTCTGGGGAGGAGTATCTGTCACCTAAGTAATAATTTGTCATATAGTGTTGTAGTGCTCCTTTTCTTAATTAATATTTTTATTTCTCAGATTCTACATCTGAGCTTTAAATTGCAGTTAGTGCTTTGGCCAGGCCAAGGGGGAAAAAGCCCTATTATAATTTTCCTTTTGCTGCCAAGTTCAGGGATTCATTCATGCTATATTATTTGTACTGAACCATTAAACATCAGCGTCTGTACAGAGTGCTTATGCAGAATAGGAGACTGTATAGACTTAGCTGTTATTGAAAAAAACAGTACTAATATCTATTGTGATAGTGTGAGTGGTTTTCCAATACTGACGGTGTAAAACTTCTGGGCAAGCAATCAGTCCTGGCAGTGGCAAATGTCTATCTGCAGTGACAGATATTTTTCACTTAAAACTATTTACCACTGCAGAACATCACTACCAATACTTTCAATTAAACTTCACAAGCCTCTGTCTTGTTGATTATAAAATACATAACGTGGTCCACAAATGGGAAATGAGTCTAAAATTAACCAATGATCTTAAAACATAGTAGATACTGGAACTGAATCAAAGAATCAAGAAATGATTGAGGTTGGAAGAGACCTGTTGGTACATCTGGTCCCAAGCCTTGCACAAGCAGGGACTCCCAGAGCAGGGTGCCCAGCACCATGGTGGCTTCTGAAGATTTCTAAGGAGGAGATTCCATAGCCTCTCTGGGCAACCTGTGCCAGTGCTCCATTGCCTGTACAGCACAGAAATGCTTCCTAATATTCAGAGGGAGCCCCCTGTGTTTCAGTTGGTGTCCGTTGTTCTTGTCTTGTCACTGGGCATCACTGGCCAGTCCATCTCTGTCTTCTCTGCATCCCCCCCTTCAGGTATTTATACACATTGATCAGGTCTCCCCCAAACCTCGTTTTCTCCAGGCTGAACAGTCCCAGCTTTCTCATCCTCTTGTTGTAGGAGAAATGCTTTATTTCCTTTATCATCTCCATAAGCTCTCCATTAGACTCTTTCCAGTACACCCATGTCTTTCATGTCATGGGGGCCCTGAACTGGGCACAGGATGCCAGGTGTGGCCTCACACCTCCCTCTACCAATGAATTTTGGACACTTTTTTTTTTTAATTTTTATTTTATTAGTTGTCATTCTTTGACATGATGAATACTTACAGCAGTATGTTAAAAAAAGATACAATTAAGTCTCTTGGCATCACTGCATAGCAGTCACAGCATTTTCACACAATCTAGTGCTTCCTTTTAGAATGATGCATATGGCAAATATACGCACATATGTGGGCTGATTCTTGGTCCCGGTGAAGTTGGTGGGACCAGTGTTTGGCCCATAGAGTTGTACAAGATATGTGAATATGTATATATAAAATGCTTTACAATAAACATGACATATACAATCTTGATTTCAGAGATAAGCAGAATATATTTTTACATCCAAGTCAAACTTATGCTCTGCACAGATAGTTTATGTACCTAAAATATTGGATGACTTATAGAAACAATAGACTAATAGTTTGCACCAATCAAAATAATTTGGACACATGTTCATGGCATGAAGCTTGCCTTGTGTTTTTTTTCTGTTTCGTTTAGGTTTTGGCATGGATTTTTTTCTTCATTTTAGATTTGCAGTATCTTAATTTAAATTTTATTATTGAGTTTGTGGGTGATGGTGTCAGGAGGAGAGCGGGAGAATCTTAAGGAAAGCTTATCTGAGTTCATTAGAATAGAAGGCTGTAGATGATGTTTGGTATCTGATACCTGAAAATAAAAGGAGTGATTCTCCTTTCCAAGAAGAGTCCATATGAAAGGGCTCATAGGAGTCCACCTCTGTTTTGATGGAAACTTCTAATAGAAAGTTCAACCAGAGTTGAGAAAAGCTGTTAAGACAGCTGTGCAGTTTGAGATGCAGATCATTCCATTTGCTGTGGTAGCAACCTTCTCGTTGATCGTTCTGGGAGAGTTTGATTTTCTTACTGAAAACCAATAGTCCACATGAAAAGAATAGATTTATGATTTAGAGATCGTCTGGAGGCGCTACTTAATGTCAGCTACTCATCTGTCTGTTTCTATTTTTCAGAAGTATACATTTGTTATAGTTCTTGTTTTCCCATTTTGGTTGGTTTCCGGAATGTCAGCCCTTAGGAACCCAAAGGCAGGTCAAACCTTTACTTAGTGGAAGTGCGTATGTACATATTGTTCTAACCAATGTAAAAATGCCACTTATTACCACTCTTCAGACTTTGCCTCTTTGATGAAATGATTTAAAGAAACTGGTTTTAATTAATTAAGTGAACTGTATTTGTGTGGCATTGTTAGAGTGTGTTATGCTTGTTCTTAGCAATTATCTGCTTCCTTCATTACATATACGAAAAACCCAACTCAGTTTTAAAACTGGAGAGTCTTTTAACTGTAGTGGCCCAGTAGCAAAGAAAAATGATCTACTAAGTCTTTCTGTAAAGTGGCTAATAGGGCTGCCAGGGTAACGATCCATAGACTTTGTATTGTCTGCACATTTTTTCCATTCTGTTCATACACTGTCCTGTTGGCATCCTTGGGGAGAAATCCCAGCCCCAAAATGTTCTCTAAACTCTAGATAATACCAAGCACTTACCACACCAAGCACTGGTGTTTCTGATTTCGCTGTAGCAGGTACAGTTTGGCTTGTTTTGTGGAGAATCGTATAAGATAGCATTAAAGTCGGAAAAGACCTCTGAGCTCACCTAGTCCAACCACAGATTCCAGTGAATCTAGTTGCCAGACATCTGTTGCCAGAGCCTGATTTTTCAGCTCACTTTTGTCTAGAGCACCTGCGGCAAACTGGTCTAGGCCCAAACTTGTGTAATGGGTTTGCCTTCCAACTACAGATGCATTTCTGGAGCCACCTATTTTGAGCACTGTTTCATTAGATAGGGTGACTGAAATCCAGCAAGAACATTAAGTGCACCCAACCTAAAGCCCGAACAAAACAAACAGCAACAGCAAAAAACCCTGTTTGTTTTAAGAGCAGCTTTTCAAAGTTTATTAGGAAGATTTAACTTGGTAAGAGCAGTCTTGTAATAGGCCCCTTAGGCTCTAATTACAGAAAAAACCTTGGATGCACTGTAGCTGTAACAGAACTTGACATGCACTAAGCTCTCCTGTTGGACCTATTTTCTGGATGCTCCTCAGCAGCACATTTCTGTCAAGAGCTTTTTTTGCTGCTAGGCACCAGGTTTATTTAACTAAACCTCAGAATGCTTTAAAAAAATTCTTTAAACTAGATGGAAAATGGCTTCAATTTCTTAGTATAAAAGACAAAACAAGGGAAATGATATTTTTTTTGTATGTACTTAAGTGCTTGCAGGCAGCCCATTATACTGCTTGTATAATGTCCTAATAATTGTCCTGGATCTGTCATGAAGAAATATCTATAAAACGCTGTAAAGTGGTAATGCTGCCACCTCCACCATCAGGTGGTTAAAAAGGCATTTATGTCCTATAGTTAGAAATAATTTTATTCTACCACAACTCCTTGACTTTGACTGTTATGGTGCATCTAATATATGAGTTTTGTTTAGAAGAGAGAGGAAGGAGACTAGTGATTTCCACCTTCCTATTTCACTGAGTTTCAGTCCTTTTCTCTGAAGATACATATCCAATGACTTAGTAGAATAAAGCATCCTTTACTAAACCTTATGCTTTTTGTTTTCCTTTAAACGTTAGTCACCTTATGATCGTGAAGACTTTGTCTAACAAAGTCAGTGTTCCCTGTAACTAAAAACAAATTCTACTGCATCTACCCTTGCAACTCTCCAAGCAAGCATTATTCCTCTCAAACACCAACTTTAAATAGTGCTTTGTTGGTCTGTCCAAAGACACTTCCTCTGAACGTGGTTATGTGGCCATATCTGCTAGTTCTTTTGGAAAACAGCTGTGATGATTTGATGTGCTGAGGGTTTACAACAATGCTGCACTTTGCTCAAACACGATTAGCTCCTCTGGGGAGAGAGGGCAATCGCTTTGGTGCAATGCAGTAGTGCTCAAGAATGCAATCTCAGTGAAATCATGGAAGCTTAAGGGAAGCTTCGTATAGAATGATCTGAGGCTGTTTATGACACAAATAGGGCCATGTATCTTTCAGAAAAATGAACATAGCATTCATAGAATTCCTCAACTACTACGACAGTTACAAGGATTTTCCTTACAGGCTGACTTTGAAAGCATTTTTTCCTTCAATGAGTGAGACAGATCTAGCAGTCGGTTGAAGGTTTTTCTTTCTTTCTTTCTTTCTTTTTTTTTTTTTTTTCTTTTTTTTTTAATGAAAAGAAAAATGCAAATACATTTATATCCTGGCTATCTAAGTAGGAGAATACAGGGGGGATCTCCACTACAGGATCACTTAAGAAAACAGCTGGACACCAGAATTAGTAGGATGTCGTGCTTTTTAGTTCACTATGCTATTTAATAAAAATTCACTCTTGAATAAATGTTAATTTGATTGAATTGTTGAACTGTGGTTGTAGCTGTGGGCTTCTGGCTTTGCTTGTTTGTTTTGAACTAAAACTTCAGGCTCTGTGAAGCCTTTGCCTATACTGAATGTGCAGGGTGCTACGGTTTTAACAGCACGGATCCATATGGAATGTGTTTGAAGTTTTCAAGAAGTTGTCCTGCCAGGCTTCATTCCTTAATGACCTGTGATATACCTTTGATAGTGGAAAGGCAGTACAGAATTGTATCTTGTAATCATATGATTTTGGCAGCTATCAGAAGATGAAGGATGCTAAAAGTTAAGGCTTTTATCCACAAACAATGGTGAATATTAATAAACTCTATACCATATTTACAAATGGTTTCTCTTGTATTAAAACTAACAGTATTCTGTTCACAGTGCCAATGTTTTTTACAGGTAGCAATCCCACAATACTCCAGTATTTTGGCATGGGAATCAGTAGCGTCTCATATTTACAGAAAATGTACACATATGAATATAAACACGTTACTTGAAACAGTACTCAAAAGGTAGATCTGTTCGTGTTTCAAAGGGTTAGACTGTACAACACCTTCCCTTTCATTTGCCAGGGAATACCGTTCCTTGCAATGAGAAGATGCCTGTCTTTCTTTTACCCAAAGTGGCATAAAAATGATTACCAAAATGAGCCTTGTTACACTGGAGTTGTGTACACGGAGTTGTGTAACTTCAGTCCAAAGTTCATACATCTGTTTAGTGCACAGAATACAAAAGTTAAAAAGGCTTTTATTTTAATTACTAAAATAACCGGATTCTCTCTGCCCTCTGTGAGCGCTGTCTCATTCAACCAGTGTCCTCTGGGTTCTGAAGATGCTGGTGGTTTCATGCGCAGCCCAGCTGCCGGACTGGAAAGCGTATGGCGCTCTGGGCCTTTGTACAGATGTCACAGTATGACTCATGGTAAATGAATACATAACCAAGAGTGCCTCTATCCTCCCCGTTCTCTCAGTAATCCTCCCTGCTTCATGGCAGCAGTAACTGGCTCGGCTTCAGCTCTGCTGGCTCGACCTGCATTCAAGCAGTTCATGATCTGAAGTGACGGATGGCATCAGGCATGTGCAGAATGAAGAGAGGGGAGAGAAAGATGGAGATCCAGAAAGGAACCAGCAGAACCATGGGCTTGTTCATAAGGACCCTTAGAGCATCTGCTTTGCTGTTTCTTCCCTTTCCATGGTCTTGACAAGAGGCTCCTAGCTCCTCAGGATTTTGCTTGCTGCTGTGATCAAGACGAAGATAGCAGTGCTATAAGGAAAAGTGCAAAGCTGCCACTAAGGAGTTTCTTCTTCATTTAAAGTCTGTTCCTGGCTGTCAGTTACTTGACCTGAGTGGTCATTGCTCCTACTACTGCTGTGTTGCTTATGGAGCAAACTCCTCCACTTTGCCTTGTTCCTCCTGAGATGGTTTAACATGTTTTCAGATAAGGGCGTATCTCCTGTAAACTGGGCCCACCTCTCAAAGAGTGGCTCTACAATGTACGTCATGAACCCTAGGGAAAGAGAGTACAGCAGGTGAGGAGCAAATTCATTGCCTGAGAGCATTATCCCCTGTAGCACCTCAGCAGAGTACAGTGCTACAAGTTGTGAAAACTTTGAGGAGAAATGACAATAAACCTTCAAGCAACCATCAGTTCCTCTTGAAACAGGCAGCTTTTGACCAGCACACATCACCAAGATTAGGATCTATCTGTCTGGGGTAAGCTTGGGGAAAAGAAAAAACTGACACTGGTTTTTAGTGTCAAATTTTAGTTATTCTAGAAAAAGGGGAACAGGTTCCCAGCTGCAGCTGTGCATGAGATATGAGAGGAGCTGTAGTGGCATCTAAGCCCCTTAAAGTGCTTGAAGTTATCGCTGCAATAGCAGTAAGTGCTGCTGTGGCTATTCTGTTTCCTATTCCAGAACTTTCCAGGCTGCAGTAGCTTGTGGGCTTCTGAATACTGTCCTATATGTCATAAATACCTTTTGTACTGCAGAGTGCAGACAAGGACAGCAGTTGAGATGTCTGTGCTGGCCTTTAATATCACATGGGAAAACTATGCAACAGCTTCTCTAAGTTAGAAATAAGTCTGTTCTGACTGCTGAGGAGTGACCTTAGCATGGGGTTGTACTTATGAATAGGAAAAGCTTGTATTTAAGTTATTGTACTTCTGGCAAAATCGCTGATAGATGAAAGCAAATGGAAATAAAACTTCTAAGTCATAAACTGGAGTCTGATTCCCACAAAATCGAGTTCAGAAAAAAGGATACTTCAAAACCCATTTTAGTGTATGATTGCATCCTTGCTTTTATATGGGGACAGACAAATGGTAGCAGGTTTATCTGCATATGGTATCTGCAGTTTGCTGTAACAATACAGTTGGGTTAAGAGACACATTAAATTACTTTCTGGAAGAGGAAGATAAACACTTCAGAAGCAATCATTCTGGTGCGAGAGAGGTAGTATTTAATGGTTATACAGCTGTCTGCTTAACATCCCATGCATATGGTGTGAAACTGCAAATGCATTTATGGAAATGCGAACTACAAAGTAGCCACTGGGCTGCTGAGTGTCATCTGCAAACACTGTCATGGAAACTTGCTCGCTGCTTGAAATCAATCTGCTGTCCAGCAAAGGGAGGCTGTGGGGATAGCAGTGTGTAGCACAGAGGAGGAGAGAACTGCTCAGTTCTTTGCAGGTAGTGTGTCAGGCTTTACGGAGGACAGCTCAAATGTTTTTAAAAAGAAGGGAAGATGAAGAAACTGGAGTTGCTGCCCTGACTGGATGCCCTCAGATACTCAGAGAACTACTAAGGCAACAATGCATATGGCCTGAAGGCTCTTAATGAATCTTTCCATGTTCTGGATTCTGCAGGAGCATCATACTGTGGAGTGTTTATGAAGAATCTGTAGGAAACTGGACAGGAAAATAATGTTGTTGCTACTTTAAATGAGAGGTTTTGCAGTGCGCTCAGCAGTTGTGGGGATGCTTTTCCCTCATCATCCCAAACAGCCAAAGTATTCCACAGAAATAAGCTTGCAACTGGCTGATGACGCATTTGAAACAATGTTGTGTGTCAACTGATGAAGACAGCAAGAAGTCAATCCTAGATCAGGTGTTCAGTATTCACAAAGCTGACCTTTGCTGCTGATTCACTGGGTTTATGTTCCAGATGGATTTTATCACGTATCGTGTTTCAGTTTCTGTTTGAGCTTGTGCCACACTGAGATAAACACAGAGGAGACAGAATGAAGCTAATACTTACCAATCTGAATGCTTGGTATTGTATCCTTCTGTTGATTACAAAGTGGGCTTATTTCCAGTTCAAATTTTTGTTCCAGGTCACCTACAACATTAAAAAAAAAAAAAAGAATTTCTGCTACTTTTGTCTCCATACCTGTGTCAGACTCATACAATGACTGCAGCTGTATGGTTTTGAGCAGCTGGAACCTGGCACCAGTGAGAACCACGTTAAATGTCCAAATATGCCTTTTTTTTTTAATCTTTTTTTTTTTTCTTCAAGGTATCAAAGCGAGTAAGCATGCAAAGAAGAAAAATCTCTCTAAGGAAAGGTGACTTTTGAATGAACATTAAATGTAAGCACTTAAGTATTTGAGAATCTTCCTTTTTAAGATAGCTGCTGTGTTGCAGTGTGGGTTGCTACTGTGTGCTTGTGAAAAAAGCTGTTGAAGGATGATGGTGCCTGGCAGCCCACAGCTGTGTCTGCACTAGTAAACTACTACAAACCAGAGTAACAATTCATGTGTTAAAAATCATAGAATTGAGGTTATAAACGTGAAAAAAGGATGTAATTCAAGTTTGTCTTACATTTGTGTCACATGTGGTTGGGTATGGGATCTATGTTTATGCTGAACTTGCATCATTAATTCCCTGGGTAGTCCAGGAAATCCTCACACAGTCTTCTGCACACAATGGACTTGAAACAAAGTGGTTGACTGACCTCCTTGCCCCTTTCACAACACAGTATGGGATCAAGTGAAGGATGAGTTCCTGGATGTGAACCTGGAACTGTCCTGAAGACTTCTGCAGTGACTAGCCCACACTCTGCTTTAAACTGTTGATGAACAGCTGGGTGAAGGATCTGCTCACCCTTGCTACCACCCCAACTGCAGCAAAATCGACTAAATTGGGCACTGAGACAATGCTTAAAAACAGTCAGTAGAAACTGCTCCTGCAGGTGCAGAAAGGATCATACAGGACACTCCCATACATAGCTGCATTCCAGCCTGGTCTAGTGGGTGGTGACCCTGCACGCAGCAGGAGCGTTGAAACTAGATGATCATTGTGCTCCTTTTCAACCCTGGCCATTCCATGATAGCTAAGAACATTAAAACATTTCTTTTACGCCTAAAGGCAATGGATAGCAATGATCACACAGATGCTGCAGTGGCAGGAGAGGACCACAGGTCAGCTGCATAGAAGAGCTCAGCAGCAAAGCAGCTCTGATTGCTCCAGTTGAAGATGCCGTTGCCATGCAGACAGCAACCACCTGTCTCAGAGGGGAGATTTGGTTTCCACATTCAAGCATTAGCCCATTAAACGATTGCAGCAAATCAGTATTTTTTTAAACACTGTGAGTGGAACACTCCTCTTTTGTGATTGTTTACACTCTCAGAGACACTACCAGGCTGCAAGTCTGTGGGGTACAGACTCTTGCCCACCTACGGCACAGCTGTGTACAAGCTGTGCTGTTCTGCTTGTCTATTTTATTTACTAATAAGGATACTGCAAGTGCTGTTTAGAAGAAACGTATCCATAAATAACATTATGCTAGAGCAGACAAAACATCATATTCAACCTAAAAGAAACATTTTGCTTCATATTCACTGTTTCTGTTTAAAAACACTTTTATTTTATACCCACTAGCAGACAGTTTTGACTTGAATTTTTTACTGCTGCTCAGCCTCTATAGTCCTGTACATACTATGTGCATTCCTAAGCCTTACCTTTCTCTCTATTACACACACAATTGAGTTTTAAATGTGAGGAGACTGTTTTCATTTTAACTAGGTAGTTAGGAAATACCAGGGAAACATTTTGAGCTTCACAAACAACCAAATGCTATTAAAATGGCATTAGAAATGTTTTGTAAAAAAAAAAAAAAAAAAAAAAAAAAAAAAACCCACACAACCAAAAACAAAAGAGCTCAAACTTCTGTATGCACAACAGAAGGAAAATTAAACAATGCACTAATTCTAGTATTACCTGCCTCATCTGTAGTTAAAATCAGACCAGAGGAGCAATGGTTTTCAAATATCACAAAAAATACCTTCTAGACCCAGCATTGTTTTTAAGGAGGTTGAAAGTCCTAAAATAATATATATTATTTTAAGTAATAATGATGTCTTACTGTATGGTATACATTTTTTTTTTTTTTTTTTTGTGCACACTTACCAGGATTATATAGCCACTACTGACAGTCAAACTGTGTTTTTTGTACATTCTCCCACATATACTGCTCTTATTTTCCTTGTACAGCTCTAACTGGTCTATGTATAGTGCATATAACTGGTCTCAGAGGTGTATTTTAGAAATTCTGCTGGCGTGTTTGGTTTGGAGTCTTGGGGAAAAAGCAAAAGTTTGCAAGAGCTGCGGCTGCTGCCTTTCTCAGCGTGGTCCCTCAAGGCCCTAAAGATGTGGTATGGGACAAGTGGGGCACTGCCCTCATGTCTTGGCTATCTGATAACACAAGCCCACATCCTGCAAGTTGCTTCTGTTACTGCAAAAGCATTGAAGTCGAAGACATTTCACTGGCTTAAACTGACATTGGCCAAAAATTAACTTGTCCTATTTGTCCTTGCTTGTTAGTGTTAGGACTAGCTGTACCAGGTACCAGCCTAAATGTTGCTTAATAATTTCATACAGCAGAATTTTAACTGAATTGAGTACTTCATTGTGTGCTCTTCCAGAATTTGTACTGCTTGCCTGAGGCTCTCAGGATGCTGCAAACAAAGAATTTAGCAGTGATTAAACTCTGTTGTACCCCGTCCGTGTTGTAGCACAGCATGACCTTGCCTATGCAGATAGAGCCAAATGGTGCAATTACTGTGTTTAAAAAAAGCCCTGCATGACTGAGCTCTCTGCAGGGGTCTGAAGCATTTGCAATAGGTTCTAGCAGAGTACTGGCTTGCCTACTTTGTTCCTGTAAGCCACGTGAGGGGGGCTTGCCATGCTGGGGAACTGCTTTTGAACTCTCTACATTTGTACGCAGAAGAGCGTGTCATGTTTGGGAAACTCAGAGGGTGAGACTGCTGTAGGAGCTGCAGTGAGAGTCTGAACATGAGATAAAACACAGCGGCTGGTGGGATGATTCAAGGCCAGGCTGGATGGGGCCCTGGACAGCTTTATCTAGTGCCTGATTTAGAGGATGGCAACCCTGCCTGTGGTGGAACTAGATGATCCCTTCCAAACTAAGCCAGTCTGCGATTTTAGCGTACTGTAGCCCTGACATGGTTTCAGCTTGGAAATGCTAAGTCTGGCTTGAGGGTCCTCAGTGAGGAGGCAAGCTGCGGGTTCCTCTGTGAAATTGCAGAGCTGAAATGCAGCACACTGTGAGAGGATTTGAGGCCTGAGGCAGGCTGCTGCCATGTAGCAGCTCTGTGTCCTGAGCACAGGGCAGGGGCTGACCTTGGCGGTAGAACTCCTCGCAGACCCTCTCGCTCCACTGCTTGCTCAGCTGCCACAGCCGGCAGGGGTTGCAGATGTCAGCACACTTGAGTGCAATCTGAAAGCAAAGGAGAAAAGTGGCAGCGAGAAAAGAGATTGTTATCCAGGAGTGCTTCAGTGGTACATCTGCAGTCGTGAAACTCCCAGGCCTCACTAGCAGGAAGGGTTAAGATCACCTGTTGGGTGTTGAGTCTCACCCAAATACTCCTTTTGAGGAAAGAACATTTACTTCAGCTGCTAACAAACCTTTCATTCAGCCCTACGGTTTACTGCAGTGAGAACAAGAGGAGGGCCAAATTCCAAGATGGCAAAATCTTCTGGATATTCCCTGCTAGGAGCAAGCCAAGACAAGCTGCAGGCTGGCTCCTGCTGATTGCCTGGCTCAGCTCCACGTGGGATGCTGAGGGAAGGACGAGCCAAGCCTGTGTGAGACCATTCGGGCGTCTCTTCCCTGTGGTCTGAGCGACCTCTCATCTCACTTTAGTTACACTTCATTTTAATGTCTGTGTGTTTTCCTTTACAACACTCAGCACAGGGCCCTCTGCATTGCCTCTGTCTGGCACTCACTTAGCTAACTAGTGCTATTACGTGCTTTGCAGAGGAATGAGTACAGCATGGCAAGAGATTTTTACAATCAACTAACTGCTTTGGAAAAGTGAGCTATGTAATGGTCTGTCTATCTTACTGCTTGGAACAAGGTGCTGTGAGCCTCTCATCTTCCCAGATAACCTGAACACAGTTAGTCAGCAGGACAGAGGGCAGAATTCATCTGGCACTCAGAGAGGAAAACAGAAGTGTTTCCTGTATAAATTCGTATCTATTAACCAGAGGAGGGAGGTCTCCAAGCCTCTTTTCTTTCTGGATTAAATTGAGCAGGCTTAACATTACTGTATATTACTGTGTATTAAAACAAGATTCTTTCACAGATGAGGATAGGTTAAAACTTCTTGTTTTCTTTTTTTTTTTTCTTTCTTCCACAAATAATCCTCCAACTAAACAAATCTCACCAGGCCTCTGTCCTAGTTTCTATCTATCTTCAAGGAAGTGCTACAGTTTTTTGCTACAGTTGAGAACTGTAAGCCCTGTGCATTTGCCTGTCTTGCCTAATCTATCCAGAAATATGATAAGCCTATCATCCTGCCCTGCGCAGGCTGTGCAGGAACCTGACAGAAAACCATGTTTCATGGAGAACAGACTAGCAGATCTCTGCATTTCTCACGCTTCTGAAGGGGAAGAAGCAACAGATCAGCACTTACTTCCTCGCAGCTGTCACCTTTCCCATAACCTCGACAGAGTGCAAATGTGAAAATGTTTGTTTTGTAAATGACAATGATTACACTCTTTTATGTATTTAAAAAGAAATTGTCATTTCTGCACAGAATCATGTATATACAGCTACTTTAATCACAATAATGCGTTAATAGGTAGAGGTTAATTTTGAAGAGCCTGTTAATGACTGAAGCTTAGCTGAAAGAATCAGTTTGAATCAGTTTGATTTTTAAATAAAACATGGTTTCTTCATTAGCTGGAAAGATCCAGTAGAGAAACACCTGCTGCCATGGCAACAGCTGTTTCCACAGAGACAGCTTATGAACATCAGTCGCAGGAACAGAACTTGAACACCTGATGTCAGGTTGGGGAAGAACACCGAGAAGGGGGCACTCCTGCTCATCACTAGAAAATAACACCAGCAAAGCGATATTTGCCACAAGGAGAACAAAACAGAGGCATTGTCTGAAAGAGATGTGGTGGCCTAGAAATAATTAGTAGCTTATCATCATTTCTAAGCATGTGACACTCATGTTTCTCCTGCATTCTCAGCTTTTTAACTCAAGGAGATCACATAAGGTAATAGTAGAGGCATCTTAAGCTTTCCTGACATGCCAGGTGGAGGTAACAGAGGAGGTAGTGGTAGGTGAGGTGATGTGGTTGGTCAGTCATGTTGTTCTACACTATTCTAATGTGTACTAGGAAATACTATTACTTGAGAAATAAGTAAGAAAACAATAGTGGTAACAAATTTTTAGAACTTACCTGAAGCATAAAATGTCTGTCTCGTGCATCCTCCAGTCTCAGATCCTGATTGTCAAGGTGAGATTTCAGACGAATCAAAAACTCATTTTGTCTGTTGATGTCTGTTGCCAAGATCAGGGAGCCTAACTGCTGTTCGATGTCTTGTCTGCAATTAAGGAAAATAAGCCCCATCAGTCATGGAACCATTGGACTCTAATAGCTCAAAACAATCTGCTATAAACCACAGCTAGCATAAAGCTCCCACAATCTTTATGGATCCAAACTGATCAGATTGGTCATTTTCTGCTGGGTTGATAGGATACAACTGCTCTAGCTGCCTAAATGGCTTTGGCAGGAAGGGATAATGGGGAAGAAAAACACTTGTTTGTGTAGGTGGATGTGAAAGCTTCCAGAAAGGACTAGGAAAGGCAAAAACAAATAACATGGTGCATCTAGAAAAACACATCTTACTCCAGCTGCTCTGAGCTGGGTGCTGAATAATGCAGCTTTAAAGTAGTACTGAACAGAAGTTGTCAGTTTGATGTGAAGGATTTCTAGAGGGGAACACGGCTTACTGCTTCCAGGTAACTTGTTCATATTCCTGGCAAGGTCACCTGCAATTAAATCTTAGTATTGCAGGGTACTCATTGTCTTGATCTCCATTTCTTGGTGAGAGCAGCAGGACATTCAGCCTACTCCAGGCACATCCAACCTGCAGCCCACAGGACGCTTTTCATGAGAAAGTCTCTGATAAACACCTTGAGAGCTCACTGAGAATTGCAGCCACTGCCATCAAACCAAACTGATGCGTTAGTTTCACAGAAAGAAGGCCACATATCCCACTAGCTTTACTACAGTTTACTACAGTTACAGATACAGTTGCTTCTGTATATGTTTTAATAAAAACATTAAAAATTAAAATAAGTTTAGTTACTTTATATACATTCATTATATTTTTTAAGAGGGTTGCTGTGAAAGTTATGTCTCCTGTTTTATTATGTTGCCCCATGGCATCCAGAAGCAGATGGTGGTGGTAGGCAGTAGGGGTTGAAACTTCCCAACAGTTGTGCGACAGATGGCAGCAGAGGGACAGTGACAGAATGGCATGAAGCAGTGCATGTCACGGAGCTCCTCCATAAGGAAACAATGGCACCCACTGGCATTTATTGATACTTGCTGAATATTGATGGTGATCGAGGAGTGAATGTGAGCACAGTGAGGCGGTGGGTGGGTGGTGCATTTCATCAGTAGCAATAGTGATGGTGGGTCACCACTGCTAGTGCAGATTTTTTTATAAGCATTTTTTTATTTACTGCTGGTGAAAAAGCACAGCTAATGGTGGTTACTGTGTTGTAGTTGAGAATTTGCTCCATTAAACAGTGTTGTCGTGCTCTTTCTATTCATTCTAGTTTCCATGGAAATAATTAGGAGGCATTACTTTTGGAGCAATCTTTGTAGATGTGGCTCTAGACAACTCCTTTTCACTCAGTGTAGCCCAGGCAAGCCAAAAAGTTGGACAGCCTACTCTGAAGTCTGACCTCTCTGCCCATGCCCCTTTGAAGGCGAGTGATGGAAGCCAAGGATTAGTTTAAGAGATGCATTTTCTCTAGCTGACACTTACGTCACCTCCTTGGGCAGGTGAGCGAGGAGCCGTGATTCTCGAAGCATGCCTATTGTAGACCTCCAGTGATGATTTTCTAACACGGAAACATTCTGGTAGGAACAAAAGGGATACATGCAAGGATTAGGCAGGTACATATGGCACAGTTACGTATCTGTCACATCTCGTGATGCCTAGAATTGGTTGAAAATTGTTTGCTGTAACAAAACAAAACTGATCTGAAAATCTGTGCTTTAGACAGATTTGAAGAATCTATCTGGATTTCTAGAGTTAAGTTCACTGTGCTTGTAGGTATTCTAGCTAAGATCAACCCTAGTTACTGGGGAGAAACAACAACAAAACAACAACTTTCCAATCATAAGCACTCAAAACAAGCTATGAAGCTAAGAACAAGTCTGATGACTTTTGACAGTAATTCTGTTCATCAGCCAACTTAAATAGCCTTCTTCTCTTCTTGCCTAAATACATCAGGATGGGCTTCTGCACCCCTGTACTCTGACCAAGGAAAAAATAAGGGATGCCCCTGCATGCCTGCTGCAGCTGTTTTGAGCTAAGCTATTGCTACTGGGTTGTCTGCATTTCTCTTCTGTCATACTATCAACATAAACATGGAAAGATTGCTGGGTCAAGAATGCAGAGCAAGCATATCTGTGAAAAAATTACGCTGGGCTCGCTGAATTAAAATATGGCATAAAGTTAATTTCAAATCAAAACACTGTAGATGCACGTGTGAAATACCCATCTTTTCTTGTGTTTATAGGGAGATTTCTCCCTTTCTGTTCTCCTGTCTGCTCTCAGCTACAAGCAGAACTCCAACAGAAGTGTTTTGCATTTTGTTTTTGTCTCTGCACCTCTTGGCAGTGGCTGCTCTCAGCCACCTGCACAGAGCAGAGCACACTGGGGGGCCCTCTGCCCACCTTGTCAGACCTCAGTTCTCCCTCTAAAGCACGGCTCATCAAATGCTTTACCTGCATGGAGAGAGGTGCTTGTTTCCTTTTCTCTCTGGCTGGCTCACAGCTGAGTTTGAGAGACTGTCAGCCTCTGCTCTGCCTCTACTTTTACTGTGCTGGCATGGAGCACTCCTGAGCTCCATATGCAAACCTGCTTGCCTGACATTTGGTCACACTGAAGGAGAGCCAAAGCACGACTTAGCATGTAGGCATCCATGCACATCCTTGCATCGAACTAATAGTTACCCAAAGGAAAAAAAAAGTCAGGGATTCAATCCAGATTTCCATTTCTGTAAATTCCCGCTCTTTGCCTGCTGCTATTTGAGAACTTAAAGCCAGTACAGCATCCAGTATCCCATATTTAAAGTACATGGAGCAGGGAAAAGGAAAGGTCAAGTTAACAAGTGACAAGGGAGCATGAAGTCATATGACACCCCTGTTAAATGCAGGCAGCCAGAATCCCTGAAGCTGTTGCCAACAATTAGGAGTCAGCTATTCCACCTAGGAACACTCTACTGCCTTATTAAGCCTAATTGTCATTAGTTATCTGATCACTTAGGCTGGAGGGGAGATAATCCAAGCAGGAAGAAAACCCATGTGATGGCTTGCAGGCTGGTGTTTTTAGCTTCGATCTCTAGAGGTTATTTTCCCACACTTTTTTAAAAATTATTTTTTGAGAAATTATCAGTAGCAGAGATTTATTTTAGAAGCGGAATGTTAGGAAGTCTCTGTCACAAATACTGCCTAAAAACTAGAGGACTGCCCTAACAAAAACTTCAGGACTATGGCAAAATCTCCAATCTGTGACAGGGCCAGTCATAAGGGTTGGAGTCTTTCAGCACCAACGCGTTATAGCTGGGAATCCCAGGGCCCAGCTTCTTTCTGTGTCTCACACAGGACAATTGAACATACCACCAATTTCTTACGTTAAACTCAAATGTTGCATGGGTAGGGCAAAACAACAGATAACCTCTTGACATAAACAAAGCAAGTCACAGCAAACTCTTGATTTCTATTTTCACAGAAACACAGCTATTAATGAGTCTTCCTCAGTTAGATTAATTTTTAACTTAGAATATTCTATTTCTGATACCTTCTTACAAAGGCTGAAGTCGACTCTTCTGAAGGATAGAAATCCCTACATCCCTACAATCACCATTTAATTACTATGAATTACATTTAGTGAAACCAAAATGATTTATGGCATCGCTCAAGTCTATAAATACAGAGATGTACATATACCATACACATGCAAGCAAAGATACCCTGATTATACATAAATGACAACTGTAGATAAAATGCAGTAACTGACATGGGCCAAAGGTTTAAATATGTTCAGAAAAGACCACAGAAAACAGTGGAGGATGGGTTCATTGATGGTCATTGACCCACCAGTGAGCTGTACTTTCATTTCAGGGAGCCTTCCACTACTGCTTGTTGGAGTAGAGAGGATAACTACCAGGTGAGAGACAACACTGTATTTATCCCAGGCATCTGTTTCTCTCTGGTATGTTTTAGTGGTTGCTCTCAGAAACAGGATACTGGTCTAGACAGTCTGTGGCATGACCTATGGTGGCTGCTTTAAAGTCCTTTCCTTATATCTCTGGGATGTTTGTGCAAATATCTACAACTCTTCCTTTGTTTTTTTTATCTTGTTAAGTTGCTGCATTCATTAGTTGTTCCGTTTTCCTAGAGTCATGTGAAGCAAAAGTTCCCTTTAACATGCCAATTTAAGACATCCTTGCTGTTTACGTGCTTGCTCAAGAAAAAAAGAAATACAAACTGACACCATTGTACATATTATCGACCTGGTAAGTATTTTTACCTGGTACAGACTGGCAAGGTGGTGTTTCGTTTTGATCAGAAATGGCTGGTTGACCCCTGGATGATCCACATCGTGAGCTGCAGCAGCCAGCAGTCCAAGCATGATGTCCGATGGGGTGAGGAAGCTGGCAAGCTGAATCACATATTAATCACAACAAGAAAGCAAACAGTAAACACTTCCCCTGGCCTCATCCCTCCCTTTTGGCAGACAAACAAACCAGCTGACTACATGGAACTGCTCAGTTTTGTACACAGACATCAAAAACAAAATAAACTAATAAACTGAGAACAACCTTTTCGAGGTGACTATTGAACAAATATCTACAAAGAATCAGACTATGTTAACGTTACTACAATCTGTATTTCTCATCTTTTTGTTGTTTATAGCAATATATGGATTGTTATACAGGTTTTTGAGAGGTTTTAAACTAAAAGATTCAGTTTAAAATAGTAAGTACACCAGCAGGCCAGTGTGTGTTAGTTCCCTTGCTCGTTATTTAACAACACCAACAACACATCATGCTTCACTTTTCTGGAACAGCATTATGCTTAGAATGCAGTGCTTACAAATTTTTGAAATTTCAAAATGGGCCACTAGATTATGTCAGATCAGATGCTGGTATTTTATAGGAGAGTATTATTTAATTTTCCAACTTCAGACATACAAATCTGAAAAAACCACCCAGACTTTTTCTACTGTGTAGTTTATTATTCAGAAGCAAATTGTGTTGTCACTGGAAAAAAAAAAAAAAAAAGAAAACCAAAAGACTTAGTATCTAATGTTTCTGAGAGTGAGTTAGTTATTACTAGCATGATGAGTGTGTACAGTCTATGATATGAAAGAAGCATGCTGGGATGAGGAATTAACAAGATGGATGCTGGCCGTCCTCTGCACTTTTTGTCAGAAGAGACTTGCAGATCTTGCAGGAGATGGAAGTGAAGGAAAACTGAGGCTTCCTCCTGTCCTCACAATTTTTATATTCTGGTCAAAACATTTGCTAATTCTAGCATAATTTTGTTTTGTTTAAGTCAGGTCAGGAAAGATTAGTTATGCTTTTATACTGTGGCTCAGCATTATTTAGGAGGCCTACAGGAAAGCTGGGGATGAACTTTTTATAAGGGCGTGTAGTGACAGGAAAAGGGGAAATCATTTTTAACTGGAAGAGGTTTTTAGACCAGATATTAGGAAGAAATTCTTTACTGTGAGGGTGGTGAGACACTGGAACAGGTTGCCCAGAAAAGTTGTGGATGCCTCTCTCTGGAAGCAATCAATGCCAGGCTGGATGGGGCTGTGAGCAACCTGGTCTAAAGAGAGGTGTCTCTGCCTATAGCCTATGGTCTAGGGGACTAGATGATCTTAAGGATTCCTTCCAACCTAAACCATTCTATGATTCTATGATTACAGTATTAAAGTGCCTTCCAATAATGCAGCATCATAAATAATAAATAAAATAATATAATATCATAAATAAATAAATAAATAAATAATAAATCATATAATAAAATGCAACATCATAATTGTCTAACTCTCATTTTGTGAGGGCTTAATGCAACATTTAAGAAGCTGCTGCTGGCTCATGTAGAGGACACCCTTTCAACAAGACCAGTCAAAGGGACTGTATGCCCATTTTTGGTGTTCCACTGCCAAATTTAGTGTGTTGAAATACTGACATGAGGGCTGATGCCCTGAAGTGACCAAGGCATGGGCGGGCACTGCCTTCTACTGGCACTGCTGGGAGGACTGCCACATCAGGTGGATGGTTGGTGACACTGTCACAGCAAAACTTGCCAGAGCTCATACAACAGCACCTAGACACATAATTCACAGGATGGGAGGTAACTTGAGTAGCTTCTCTGAAATTGTAAGCTGACTTCAAGTTTGCAATAATTCTCTGCTATCTGAAAAATAGTACTTAAGTGTTTGGTTTTTTTAATCCTGGAAAAGCAACTTTGAGCATTATCTGAAAGCAACGTCAATGTGAAAAGCTGTCCTTACCTTAGGCTCCCTTAGATAGCAGTGCATAGCCTGCGTGACGTCAGCAGCGTGGACAGCATTGTGGTAAGGGTTCTGGCTGTGGTAATCTTCTTGTACCATAACTGGAAAACAAAACAGAACACAAAGATCCTTTTGTCTCTGAATTCCATGACCACAACTGGGAACTGGGTTTAAAATACAATTTGAAGTTTTGCCTTCAGCTGCCTAAGGAGTTTCTTCAAATACCTGTAACTTAGACTGGTGCTCTTATTGCGATACCTTCAGAAAAAAAAAAAATATGCATGAAAGGATTTGTGAGGCCCATGGGGATACACTCGGTCAGGTTCATAAATCAACTCTTTCTTGCCTTAGTGAAGGCTCTCATTCAGGAGTAAAATAAATAAGGAAGAAAGGCAAACTTATCCACAACGGAGTGTAATTATTTAGGCTGCTGTCACGGGGGAGTAATATGTCATTACGGCAGTACAGTCTGATTTACAGCAGCAGGAGGAGAGGCCCTCACATCCTGGCACTATTTGCTGTTTGAGGACTACAGTCCAAGGCATTCCTACAGAGAATTAAAAGATACTGCATTTGCGTATTTGAAGAAAGATCTCCTGTGACAGCCACATCTGCGCTTCCATTTTAAAATACTAGTCTCTCCTCCTGTTTCAGTTTGTGGAACTGGAAGAGTTCCATCTGAATGCATCCCTGTTAACTCTCATTTGCACTAGCACAGAAGACCACTGAGGTTTGTACTTCATGTTCACCTGCTCTTTGCAGCAATGCCTGCATCATTTTGGGGCAATACAACTCAAATGGTAGAAGTTGCATGTGCTCTCACCCAAAATGCTCTTCTTCACACCATCAAATTGATCAAACAGATAAAATTACCACAGTGCTTGTCTCCAGCCTGGGCTACACCAAAGCAAATCCCAGCCTATACGTTGTTTTCAGTTAATCTGAAGTTATAGTGAGTAACCCTTTATACCCTCCGTGCTTCAGCTCTCATTAACTGAATATTCACCTCATGTCAGGCCACAGCAGCTAGAATAGCCAGGGAGATCTGTCTCCACATCAGAGGAAAGACTTCCAGAAGTAACAGTGGTGCATTTTTTTTTTAGAGATCCTGCCTTTGAAACTCTATCCGACACTCAGAAAAAACAGCATTCAGCTGCATTCAAAACATAATGCAGAAAGCAATTGATTTTGGCCAATTCCTTCCTTTGGTTCGCAAACAGCATGGGGCTAATATTTCTGTTGGCAGTAACAGCAGCAGGGGCTTTCATCAACACTGTTCAGTGTAGACAGCTTGATATAATTTGTTAAATTTTGCACTTAAGCTTTTAAATGCCCTGGGTCTCAGTGGTCTATTAGTGAAATAATGCTGCTGTACCACAATTGTATTGTGCACGGGTAGGTCTTGCAATGCACATCTGTCTGTGTGGGCCTCCTCTGCCTGCCGCATCTCTGCATGACATTTTTCTAAATCATCAGTGCAACTGTGGTATTGAGATGCTTAAGTCCAATACAGAGTCTTTTAAGACACTCAAGTGACCTAACAAGTATTGAAATGAGACCCTCTACTGCCTGTTAATTGTACCCTAGTAGATAGCACAGAAATATTTGAAGTAACTAAAACAACATTGTGATTTTGCACAGATATGCAGAACAAGCCAATGCCTTTTTTGAGGCTCTATTTAAGCTGTAACCTGCATTTAATGATGATTTAAAGGTGAGCACTTACCTAAAAACCTATGCAATGTAACCATATCTAGCTGGAAATGGTGAATAAGTCCATGCATGTTGAAGAGGTGACAAAGCAGTGTTACGAGACTGTTTCCTAAAAGCAGAGAGGAACAGCTTAGATTGCTTTAAACGTGTAGTTATCAACCAAGACTAAAAAAGTTGGTAGTTTCCTTTTACTTGGTTCCTATCACCTTAGTTCCCAACATATTAGCTTAGATGATACTCATATACTCAATAATAGCTTATATATATTATTCTCTTGCACAAATAAGACTTGACAGTTTGTCTGTGTCAGTGAAATGCTCTATTCTGGTGTCCCACTGCATCTGCTATTTCAGTTAGACACAGAAGGCCAATCGATCCACTGGAAATCTTCTGATAGGATTGTTTGTAAACCACACCATCTTCATAATCCAAGTTCCCTCCAGAAATGACAGGAAAGAGCAAATGGCTTTTTTGCCATTTTGGCTTGCCATACTGTACAAATCGATTACTTAATGAGAATTCTGTAGCTTGCAAATTGAAGCTTTTGATTTTATACACAACTGTGAAACATGTACGTAATGCACATAGCTAGCTCAGCTGCAAGTGCATCTCACAATGATGCGGACATGAAAATGAGTTACTGATTTATGATCTCAAGTCCCACTTGGTAATGTTGGTCTGACTGTGAATTTCATAGCAGGAACACTGACAAAACTGAGCCTAACCATATATCAAACTATATTATATGATCAATTATACGTACACACAGTGTTCAGAAAAGCTTGCGCTGTGTAATTCAATGCCAGCGTTTCCAGAACGGTTAGAAAAAAACACCTAACAAACCAACCCATACAAAATAAAAACAATGTCTGAAGGGAGTCTTTTCTCATTTAACGTAACTCAGGAAAGAAAACAAACATATGGACATGGAGGCTTACTTGGCCTTGACTACTGAACAGAGGCACAGAAAGGTGATTTGGAAGAAATGTTTTTATTTCCCTTGCCATTTGCAGTTCTTTCCACTCTTCCCTGACAGTTGCTCAGCCAAATTACCCTCTAAACCAGCTTTCCTACGTTTTCTGCCACTGCCAAACTACTTAGACTGGGAGCAAGGACTGGGGGATCTCATTCCTAAAAGCAATACAGAAAGGCCAAAGGTGTGATTGTGACCTCTTCAGCAGCTGCCCGACACACATTCACTGCACAGATATTACTTGGCACATGCTAGTATAGGCACATATTTAAAATCATACAATCATTAAGGTTGGAAAAGATCTCCAAGATCATCCAGTCCAACTGTCCACCTACCATCTATATTGTCTACTGAACCATGTCCTTTAGTACCACATCTCCTAGATTCTTGAACACCTTCAGAAATGGTGACTCCATCTCCTCTGTAGGCAGCCTGTTTCAGAGCCTGACCACTCTTTCAGAGAAGTTTTTCCTAATATCCAGCCTTTATCTCCCCTGGTGCAAGTTGAGGCCATTCTCTCTAGTCCTATCACCAGTTACATGGGAGAAGAGGCCAACCTCCACCTTGTTACAATGTCCTTTTGGGCCGTTGTAGTAGAGTGCAATAAGATTTCCCCTAAGCCTTCCCTTCTCTAAGACTGAACACCCCCAATTCCCTCAGCTGCTCCTCACAAGACTTGTGTTCCAGATTCCTCACCAGCTTTGCTGCCCTTCTCTGGACATGCTCCAGTTTCACTGAGTTTTAACGCCTTACATACTTTTCCTATTTTAGTCTATCCAGATTGTTGACCCAAAGTAAAGGTATTTTTGGTTAAAGGCATTATCAACTGATCTACTCATGTATCTAATTGGCCTGTTTTAAAGTTGCTTTGGAGTTTCCTACATAAAGGAAACTGAAACACTTCCTTGAAACTAATAACTAATTCATAATAAGCAAAACGTGACTATAACAAATATAACAGATTACATTAACACACAAAAAAAAACAACCCACACTTTAAATGTTTTCCAGTAGTTATGAACATTCTGGCAAAAGCTTGAAAAGATCAAGGATATGATTTTAAGAGGAGCTAATTGTGTCCAAGTCTCTTCAGTAATCTAAACTGGAAAATTTAGTAAAATATTAGTTGGACATTTTTAAGATAGTCATATATAAGGTACCCTAACTAGATACATATTTTTCTTTTTTAAGTACTTACCATTTGTCAAGCGGTCAAACAAGAAAATGTCAAAATCCCATGTTCCCACCTTGGATAACATATGCTAGAAAAACAAATACAAAAAGAAGAAGTTGGTATGTCAAACTGCAAAGTAGATTGAAATCATTATTCCATATTGAAGTTGCAGGAACCAATTACCCGATTAAAGCTTTGCTCAGGAAAGCTATAGAGATGTATTTTGAAATACCAAAGTTTAAGAACCAAATTTAGCTGTATTATGAGGACTGCTTAGAATGATTCAGAGAGAGTCAACAAGGCTGGAAAAGATCTCCAATATTATCCAGTCCAACTGTCCACCTATCACCAACATTTCCCACTGAACCATGTCCCTTAGTACATCTCGTAGTTTCTTCAACACCTCCAGGGATGGTGATTCTACCACCTCGGTGGGCAGCCCGTTCCAGTGCCTGACCACTCCTCTGGAGAAGATTTTTCTAATATCCAACCTGAATCTTCCTTGGTGCAACTTGAGGCCATTCCCACGTTTTCTTATCTGAACAATGAAACAAAACTTACACTCCATGGAATATTTTAAGATGTGTAGAGATCTGGAGACCCATCTTACCCGTGCTTGCCCAAGGTAGTCCTCATCCAGCAGGTACAGAGAAGCCTGTGGTATGATTCCACGGAGTAACCGGGATGCATGGAAATACCTCTGAAAACTTAACAGTCTTTTCACCTTTTTCTTGGTGCCAATTTCCCCTGAGAGTGTTGTATCTACAAAAAGCAATCAGTACAGAAGACCATAAAGACCAAGATCAAGGACAATGTTCTCATTTATTTATTAGAGAGACACAGCAAAAAATTTGCTATAATGATTCAGAAGTGATAACATCCATGCTTCTTGCCAGCCCTCATGAAGGGGAAACATTCAAATTCCTATACCTCAGCGTAATACATTTGTTTAGTTCAGAAAAGAAATACATCCCAGTAAACAGAGTAGTAATATAGGAGTTGGAAGGTCTGAGTTCAAGACACTGCCACAGGCTTTAACGTGATCCAAGCTAAATCACCATGGGAGGAATATATCATGTAACTGTGGAGGGGTTAATAGGTAGGCAAATGAGACAGGACTGGCACAGCAGCATGATTGGTCTCTTGCAAACAAACAGAAGTAATGTTTCGTGATCCATAGTAAAATGGAAAGCTTCTTGCAGGCAAACAGACAGGGAACTTCTCTCTACAGCTGGAGCTTATAAGAAGTTAACAGAACTTCTTTATACTGGGCAGACTCCAAGCAGACACCGGTGGCCTTATGCACAGCATTTGCAATACAGCAACTACTCTCATTGTCAATTTGCAACAAAAGCGTGACACCAAGAGAGAATTCAAAATATGGCCTGAGAGCACAAATGCATGACTCAGTTTTGGAAAAGGGCAGAAAAAAGCAGCAGCAAGAATAGGTTAACAGCCCCACTGCATTACACTTTCCATATACCACAGCAAACTATAAATGAAGGAAACGCCCTTTTCCCACTTGGGATGTAAACACAGGTAATTCCTTCCCTTTTTAGTTATACAAAAGAATACGTTCCTCCAAGTCAGCATCCAGATAATTTTAGGAAACGTGTGGCTAAGTATGCCACACACCAAAAAAAGAGAAAAAAGAAAAAAGAAAAAAAAGGGTAGCTCTTGTACAGTGATTAAATCTGTCATTAGTGTAATTAAATTACTTTACTGCTAAGAAGAGAGCACCATGCAGGCCTCCTAAAGCTGGCAGTGACCTAAGTCATTCCATCTGAATTTTTAACAGAACCTCATGCACAACTGGAATGTTTGCATTTTGCAGTCAGGTCTAAGTTTTGGAAAAAGAGGCAGTTGTTAGAAGGTAGTAAGAAAGATATGACAGCTTTGTTGATGGGAGGAACCTTGCAAGAAATTGATAGTTAAGCACTCCTTTTAGAAAACAGTAATGCTGGCTCATGTTAAGCTTTTCATCTATCAAGACCCCCAGATCCTTCTCCACAGCACTGCTCATTTGTTCTGTTGTGAAACTAAAATATTATTTGGATATTGCTTTTATGTGTTTTATCATTCCAATAGTTTTTTTTCTGATAAGTTCTGATTAGTTGTTTTGGGTTTTTTTTTTCGTTTCATTTTTTCTTTTTAACCTTAGATGGTTCAATATTTGGATTTCTCCAGGAGCAGATGTGAGCACTTACTGTAGCAAATTTCTTCTTTATATAATCCAACAGTTCTCAAACAACATAGTTATGGAATGACAGAAAGTCAGTAATCACCAAATACTTAAAATAACTTAGGAGGTATTTTCTTAGACTTGTAAGTCACAGATTTGTGCCAAACACTCCACTGAGTTTTAATAACAAAAAACCCCACACAAAATAGCTTTATTACAACTTGGAAAAAGCAGGAATGCTAACAGTAACAATGTCACTGCTACCAGCCTGGAGTTAGATTTTCAGGTATGATGTGCCAGTACCTTCCTGAGCTGTTACACGTTTTAAATGCTGAAACATCATGGCCTACTGAAAGGGTAATTAACATATACACATTGCAGCAGTTATCCAGTCACAACTATATGTCTGGCAGGCTCCTGTCTTTGCATTTTGTTTCACTTACTGCTTCTAAGAAGTTGCTGGCATTGAGTTTATTTCCTAGATAGTAAAACACTCTTAAAATCATTATGTTTTTTTTTTTTTTTTTTAATCTGTGTCAGCTGTTTTTTGACTTACCAATTTCCCTAAGTCTATCTTTGCTGCACACCTGTCACTGTTTAAAATTCAGATGCAGAATTCCTACAGATGGATGATCTTAGAGCTGATGGTCTGGGCAGTCCCAACAAGCAGAAATACACTTGAAGAACTTTGTGTTCTATCCGCTGGATTACCTGGCTGTTTCAGCAGCACAGACAACACTACCAAAACACTCACACATCAGGTAGAAATAAAACATTTCTTATTGTGAAAAATTTTCCAGATTGAACCATCAAATTTGTTGCTGATGCTATGTCATACTGTTTCACAGATGTATCATGGGTCTCAACTGAAACACAAGCCATGGAGACAGCCGACAGCACCTCTGAAACAGAACCTGCTTCAGATAAACATTACATTACAAATATACTAAATTGCAAAATACTATGCAAATAAAGGTCACCTACAACAATCTGTTGCCCTGCACATCTCCTCTTATGAGAAAAAATTCACAGTATTCAAATGTATTTTCAAACTGGGCTCTTGACAGAAGTGCCCAAATGCTGCATCGCAGTCTATCAACATGCAGACTTTGGATGCTGTCTTAAAGTATTTAGCGTTAAAAGCATGTCTTTTAGGTCATTCCAATAACAACTGATTTGTCTATGAGTCATGGGACTTGTCAAATGATTACTATAGGCTTTACTGGGTTACTGTATCATCCTGAGCAACATGCCTCATTACGATGCAACACTCAACTATTACCATCTCATCAGCATTCGCTCTTTCTCCTCCTCTCATCAGTGTTAAAAACAAAACCACGTGAGGAAAAAAAAAAAAAAAAAAAAAAGATCAAAAAGAGTCAAAAGCAAAGCAGCTCAGAGCAAACGCTGAGATTTTGTCTTCAGCTCAAAACCAAGCCAGAATCTCCCAACAGCATAGAGCCATTCCTGGCGCATGGGATCCGCCACCTGACGCAAAAATCAAGACACAGTTTTAAGATGAAGTGAATGATGTGAATAACAGAGCTGCACATTGAGCATACCATCTCCTAATTGGCAATAGTAAATTTAAATTTAAGTTCTAAGCACAAACTTTTGATGATCACACCTGATCAATGACTTCAAAAGATAAAAAGTTACTGGCAGATATTTCTAGTTAGATTAAAATGAATTATACATAAATTAATCAAAAATATCTTTCTAGATATCAAAATGACAATTGTAGAATTCAGGGTACTAAAATGCATGCTATAATATCTGTCTGAAGAGAACAAGCTGTAAGGCTCATGCGGGAAGAATTTAGTAATTACATGCAATTTTGAAATTAACATGAAAGGCGAGCAAGAATATCTTTTGTTTATACCCATAAAACTTCCCTTGAGAATTGTGTTTAATCACTGTGGCAACTTCTGAATGTTTTGTTTACATAAAACAGCACAACATGTCTCACTCAGAGATGTGCATTCTCTTCTCCTGTGGAGTTACTGCCTAGCACAGAGATTGGAGAATCCCATTTTTGTATATTGAACAAAATTACTTCAGGGACTGTATTAACATAACTCCACACTTTGAGGACCATCCATGCTTTCCTCACAAATCTTAATGTTTACATTTAAAACCACAGTTCATCTGAACTCACAGTGCATCTCCTGATGTGTTTTAGCAGGCAGCAAGTTAAGATAAACTCTTCATGAGGTCACTTGACATCCCTATCTTGCGTGCATAATATCAGATCATAGACAATGTCTGGTTGCTACACGTAGCCTTCAAGAGGTTAATAAGCCATAGTGGTTGCCTTTCTGCTAACAGAGCTCCTCCAGTTACACAGATCTGGTCACCTTAACACGACCTATTGGCACACTACAGCCCGACTGCTGTTATTTCAGGGAAAGAGGTTTCCTGCACTAGGAGCTGCTACAAGTTTTCTTCCAGATTTCTTTGCTGAGCAGGAGCTTGCCCGCAGGCAGTGCGAACGTAAAAATTACAGAGGTTATGTTAACAATGGTTGAGTTAACATCCAGGAACGATCACATAAATCAAATTTGGACAAGGATGTACTTAACACTACACCAGACATTCATTACACTGTTATTGTTCTTTTCAAGTAAACAAACTCGGTTATGCATTCAAATAATGTCTGTGAGCTCTCCTTCACAGCATCTCCTTTTTTATTTTATTGCAGCTCAGTGCACAATAAAAGCAGGTCACTCAGCAGTATGAATGGGTAACAACAGGCTTATTAATTTTCAAAAGCCCGCTGATTCAGAAGCAGAAAATGTTTTTTCCTTTTCTTTCCTTTTCTAAAGGGATGGAAAACAAAAATAGCATACACAAATCACATTTAAACATCCGCTTTTGACTCATACAATTTACAGTACCCTGTCCCTTGTTCTGAGGATGTAAAGACACTGGGTACCTATCCATTGCTCATCAAGCATATGCCTCAAGAATCAGGCAGGATTGATGGAGAAGTGCTGAAATATCCAAAGGATAAAGTGAGAGGATCAGAATTTATTGCCCAGATCATTTGAAAACAGAGAGGACCCTGGGAAGCAATTAGCTTCTGTAATACCAGAGACAATTTCCTGCTTTGACAGCTGACTAGAATGTTTTTATTAAGAGCTCAAGATGCATTCATTTAATTGACTTAATTGACTTAAGAGGAACAGTTGGTATTTATCCACTGTTTATTTGGTTGTTTTTTGGTCAAATCATGCCAGGCATTTAGGTTACATTTACTGAAATCTTGTTTGGCAAACAGTGCATGACATGGTTACTAATCTTCTCTTACAAAGATGAATACATAGCACTGATGATAAAAAAAAAAAAAAAAAAAAAAAAAAAGCTGTGTCTCCTCACTTACATTAAGGATTTTTTACATCAATCAAAAGACAGGAGCAGCATAGGTAAGGATAGTGAACTTACAAAGATAAAGTAAAAATTCATTTCAAAATTCGTATTTCAAACTTGAACTTTGGAGAAGGCATTGGTAAACTAGAAGTAGTACAGGTAACCTCTATTCTCTACGCTGTCCGAGCTTTCCCATTACCATGAACAACAATACAGTCCAAAAACCCTCCACAAAAGAAGCTACAGTTTTGAAGATAGGACTGAGAAAACATACAAAGCACAATAAACCTACAGAGAACTGTCAATTGGCACCTTTCAACCTAGTGTAGAAGGACCAAGATGCTCACGTAAATGTCTCAGCTGCACTTCTGAATCTCAGTTGGTCACCACAACTAAGAAGATGGAGATGAACACCTTACACTAGATACTGTCTACAGATTGCAAAGTGTTGTACTAAAATCTTGCAAATTTAGAAAGTCTCATGAGACTTCTTCAACCTAGAGAGGAATGAATCCAAAAAGTTCTGATGCACATTTTGTTTCCACTTGCTGCTCTAATGTATTTAAAATGACACTGAGGCTAAGTAACAATGGGGTTTTAGGGGCAGGATCATTGTTTGTAATACTTTAAGCCCAAGGTTTTTTTTTTTTTTTACTATTGTAATATACTTGCTAATTATACTAAAATCCAAAATTAGGTATTTTGAAACGTGTAACAATCAAGTAAAAATGCTTTATGTCACTCACTGTCTTTTTTATCCTTGTAAGAAATGACTACATAAAATATGATTCCAAAACATTAATAAGTATGAGCAAAATGTGTTCTTTGCTCCTTGACTTTTGATAAAAATCAGTTTTGGAGGCCAAGTGCTTTATTTTGTTAGCTGCCACTGTTACAACTGTATTATTTCTCTTTGAATGGGTTAAAAACAGTCTTCCAATGAGGAAGAGGCTATGAGAAAGAAAGTGGGAGTCCAAACACATCAGAGAAAAACCAAATATCAGCAGGAACAAAACAAAACTTTTAAAAATTTGAGTTAAGATTAAATCCTTCACCTTACTGCATAACTGCATGAAATCAATGTAGTGCCCTGTTTACAGAAGAGGTGTTTGTATGCTTCTTTGTCTAATATAGTTAATGAAATGTGAGAGGTTCCAGAACACCAATTTTTTAAGTCATGTTGCTATGGGGTTTCCTACTCTTGAAATATTATGCTTCAGGTGATGGTGCTTGTAACAGATCGCTTTCTGAATTACAAAGTTCCTGCACAATTGCTGGCAACTTGAAGAACACCTGTCCTACAACTTTCCAACCACCCCAAAACATATTACTTCTAAGACTGAAAGAACTGGGGTTGCAGATGCCAAAGAAGTAACAGAATATTAGCCTTAACAACAGGAGCAGGAATAGATTATATACAAATCTCAGATGAATTTAGATTTGATTGTCTTCACATTTTACAGCCTTTATTCGGGTCATCCATCATCGTTATGAAAACAAACATCTTGGTAACAATTATTAAGTCTCCTACAAACCCTCGGGAAACAGTATGGTGTGTTGTTTTACCACAAAGCCATTATCATTTCAATATGAGCTTTTGTTCTGCCACATCAGTCTTGGTACAGGAGCACATTCAGAACCCTTCCCCCCCCACTAGAACTGCAAATGTTTTATAACCAATTATAGTTTCTCTAACAGGAAACCGTACATCCCCTACCCTCCCCCCCATCCCCACCCCCCTTGAAAAAAAGCAACATAACCTGTAGCAACAGTAAACCCAGCTTTCATTTATCATCTTAATGATCCTTTCTCCTTGTTCTCTCTTTTCCTCTGGTCATTTGGAAAGCATCCCCAGTGTTATCTTCAGTACACCCTTTCCCTTTTCTAATCAGAGAAAAGAAGGTGGGGTAGCAGACTGGGTCACGCAAAATTTGGACGCTTTTAAAGGGACATTCTCAGTTGAATTGAATCCTAAATCTGTATTAAAAATGGCACAAACCTGCATAATCACACCAGTGTTCACTAAAACTGTGTGTTTGCAGCACAGCTATTTTTTTTTCTGAAGCTACTGTAGCCCCAATTACTGCATTTTGCTAGCATATGAAAACACATACATCAGCAAGTTTTCACAGAATCACAGAATCACAGAATTGTAGGGGTTGGAAGGGACCTCCAGAGATCATCGAGTCCAACCCCCCTGCCAAAGCAGGTTCCCTACAGTAGGTCGCACAGGTAGGCATCCAGGCAGGTCTTGAACATCACCAGAGAAGGAGACTCCACCACCTCCCTGGGCAGCCTGTTCCAGTGCTCCGTCACCTCACTGTAAAGAAGTTGTTGCGCATGTTTGTGCAGAACTTCCTATGCTGCAGTTTCCAGCCATTTCCCCTTGTCCTGTCTCCACTCACCACTGAAAACAGTCCGGCCTCGCCATTCTGCCCCCCACACCTTAGATATTTATAGACCTGGATCAGGTCCCCTCTCAGTCTCCTTTTCTCAAGGCTGAACAGACCCAGTTCACTCAGCCTTTCCTCATAGGGGAGATGTTCCAGGCCCTTCACCATCTTCGTGGCCCTCCGCTGGACTCTTTCCAAGAGATCCCTGTCTTTTTTGTACTGGGGAGCCCAGAACTGGACGCAGTACTCCAGATGAGGTCTTACCAGGGCAGAGTAGAGGGGGAGGATCACCTCCTTTGACCTGCTGGCCACGCTCTTTTTAATGCACCCCAGTAAGCCATTGGCCTTTTTGGCCACAAGGGCACACTGCTGGCTCATGGCCAACCTGTCATCCACCAGGACACCCAGGTCCCTTTCCGCAGAGCTCCCCTCCAGCAGGTCATCCCCCAACCTGTACTGGTGCATGGAATTATTCCTCCCCAGATGCAAGACTCTACACTTGCTTTTGTTAAACCTCATCCGTTTTTTTTCTGCCCAGCTCTCCAGCCTATCCAGGTCTTGCTGAATGGCAACACAGCCTTCAGGCGTGTCAGCCAATCCTCCCAACTTCGTATCATCAGCAAACTTGCTGAGGGTGGCCATTATCCCCTCATCAAGGTCATTGATGAAGATGTTGAACAAGACCGGACCCAGCACAGACCCCTGAGGAACACCGCTAGTTACAGGCCTCCAACCGGACTCTGCACCACCAACAACGACCCTCTGCGCTCTGCCAGTCAGCCAGTTCTCAACCCACCTCACTGTCCACTCATCTATCCCACACTTCCTCAGCTTTGTTATAAGGACGTCATTTTCAAGTTTTACATTTTGGCTTTCATTTTCTACAAAAGAAAAGCAAAAGCTAAACAAAGAGTAAGAGCAGCAGGAAGTAGAACAATTTCTACTCTACCTTGGTATTAAATTTTGCAGAAGTTAAGAACTTCCAAAAACAAACATTCAGAACAAACACAAAAATCCACCTCAAACAAACAAAGAAAAACTTTCTGTTGTTTGATTGAAGGAGGAGTGCAGGAAGACAAGGATAGACCAGGATAACTTCCAGTGACAAGAGAAATTTTTGAGTGCAGTGTGAAGTGTCCCCAGAAAACAGAACAATCTCTGTGCTGCAACACTATTAAGAGAAACTCGATTCCTCTTTCTTGAAGAGGAAAACTGAAAGCAAGGCCATAAGCTGACTTCAGTGCTGGAAATATTCTTGTCATTCAAACAAGATGCAAGCTAACCTGATTAAGAAGTCTGTGGTGCCTCTACAGTTGATGAGTATCTTTTGGACGTGTTTATCCATGAGGACTAAGGGAGGTATTATGCAGAAATGATGCAGACCTCATGAGATCTCTCCCTTTCTAATTTAATAACCATCTGGAACTTTGGCCTCATCTCCACAGGCTGGGTTGGGATCCGAGTAATCCAATCAGTCCTTTAAACTTCCTCACAAGACTTCTAGTGTCCTAATTTAACCCAGGTCAGAAATATTTAAAAAGGCATCTCTCACTCCCACTTCCTTTTCTAGCCAAAGGCAACAAAACAAGACAGTTAACCAAATTTTTTTTTAACCTCATTCACTTGGATTCAGGATACTTGATGTTTCAGTTTTGGGTCGGTGGCTGTGGTTAAGTTTTATTTTCCCTGGAGAAGGGCCCTACCTGAAAACCTTGGAGTTGTTCAAAATCCAAAACCAAAAATGAATGTAAATTTTGCAAATGGATCTTTCTGTAGACAGGCAGAAACCACAGATTCAAACATCCACAGACTTTGGTTCTTTGAGATAGAGACTTTTTCATGAATTCATATCTTCCTTTACTAACTCTGACAATACTTTTTATTTCTGTGTTACATAATTCATTGCATGCTGGCAAAGCATCACCTTATGCACAAACAGAAAAACGGGACTTTGCTTGACTCCATTCAGACTGCAAATCAGGGAAAGAGACTGAGTAGTAACTATTATCACTATTTATCACTATCTGTTGCTAAAAACATATAATATATACTAATTTATTTGCTAAGCAAAGGTTAAAGTAGTTATTTTTTTTTTTATTCAGCTTCTGCCTTAATGCCAGCAAGATCCTAGGCAACATACAGATACAGCCTTGGAATATCAGCAAACATGTTTTGACCTTTTAGATACTCTCAAACCCCACTGTAAGTTTTCGTTGTGCAATGTGTAAGAAAAAAGAAATATTTTAACACCATTTGGGAACAGTGACTCCATCCTTTCAATACCAATTATACAGATGAAAATTGTCAGATACTGGGGTACTGGGATACACAAGATAAGGGAAGCAAAGGGATGATTGATTCTGGGTCAAAACCCAAGCGTTCCTAATGCAAAATTTCTCAATAAAATGTAAAAAATGAAAGCAGAAACCATTTTAATAATATTCATCCATTCAGTACAGAGGAAGTACTTAGTGTAAGGAAGATGGGAACTAGAGAATCACTATGCCTTGCTTTCTGACAAACTGACAAGCAAATTTGTAAATAAAAAGTTATTAATCACCCATGTATCTTAATGGCAATAAAACAAAGCATCTAATCCAACCATAATATGGTGATGTCTTTTTGGTTGTTGCTGCTTGCCCACCTACAACACTAGATTTATTGCAGGGAATTCCCTGAAACTTTTAATTAATGCAATGAAATGATGTACTACCACAGTCACATCTCATCAAGGGATAATGAAATCTCTCTTAACCAAGGCATATTAGTCACTGGAGGGATACAGTCCAGTGATTCAGTGAGCAGCTTTGTCACCAGAGAACTAAATTACAGGTGTCTTAACTCAGGCATGCCTGGCCCATGTGCTGCACGCAACCCAGCATAGCTTGCACTGCAGCTATCCCCTGCCATCATGGCAGGGGCTCTGCCCTAGCACCCACTGGCATTCATCAATACCTGTTGAATGTTGATGGAGACTGAGCAGTGGATGTGAGCACAGTGAGGTGTACAGTTCTGAATTCTAGAATTATCTCAGAGTCCCAAAAGCCATAGGTGCAACTACATCTCAAGGAAGGCTTGCAAGTAGGTCCAGAAAAGACAGGAAGATGCTATAAAAACCCTTCATCTCCTCCAATAGGATCTTTCAATATCCTTATGTTCCTGAGAGCGTAGCACTGACAAGGTGAAATAATGCTCACTGAGTTTCTGTATATTACAAAAAGCCATTGGAGGAACATTTAGATGGCATCACAAATGTTAGCTCAAATAGCTGTGCTCCCCCTACTTTAAAACAAGGGTGGTACTCAGAACAATATTTCAGATGATACCAGAAAGTACCTCTAGTTAAAATTCCATTTGTCTGAATTAGTAAAAAGCTGGAGGAATGTTTATGATACAATTCCCTGCAAGTTGAGAGGATGTTTACCATAAAATTTTCTCTGCCTAGTCCCACTTCTCATTACTGCAGCAGCTTCTGTTAGCTGCCTATTGGTTAATGCCCTGCTCTCTTCACCTCCTCAATATAACATGTTGCAAAAAATGTAACCTAAAGATTTAGATACTGTTAAAAAAAAAGCAGCATTGGCATTTACATGCCTATTGACACTAGGACATGTAGCACTATGCTTTTTGATGCTTATACAGCATGCACCGAAGAAATTCACTGGAAGAAGAAATTGATGGATATAAACAAATAAAATAGAAGTCTGTTTACTTCCTGGCAAAACACATCTGTATGCATCAGTACCAAGCATCTTCCTGTGTCATAAATGTCACTTCAGTCCACTCTTTGGACTGAAAAACTAGGCTACACCACTCCCCATGCAGAAAAAAGTATAGGTAGAACTGAACACAATGAGAAACCCCAGATCAGGATCACTGCTTTTCCTTACAGAGTCATGATCAGTCTTACTGCCTACTTTCAGATAAAGGAAAAGCAGCAAAAAAAAAAAAAAAAAAAAAAAAAAAAAAAAAAAAAAAAAAAAAAAAAAAAAACAAAAAAAAAACAGCAAAAAAAAAAACAACAAAAAAACCAAAAAACCAAAACAAAAAAAAAAAAAAACAAAAAAACCCAAACCATAAGAGAGCATAAAACCCAGCTGCCCTCCCACATAGGAGCAGAGGTGCCTGAAGAGAGACAGATCACTTTTAAGCTCAGCAGTAGAGCAGAAAGGTTACAGAGCACCCTGCTCCACACTCAAGTAAAGGCTGTGGCTCTCAGCCTCCCTCCTCACAGCCCTCTCCCCTGACAACCCCTGGGCAGTGCCAGCCCATCCCAGATCTGGAAAGATCTGTCTATAAGGAATAAAAACAAAAGTCCTATTGTCAGTTTCTTTGATTTCTTTAACTGGGGAAGACATACAGTGAGAATTTTAAATAACATGCTTGTATTCAGAATAAAAAGCAAATAAGGAATTCACTTAGTCACACTCAAATGTGAGTGTATATTCTCTTCTAAAACAATTCTCATTCGTAAAGTATTTTCTCTTAGTCCTTATGAGGGCATCAACATTTCCAGCTAGCCATATAGAAGTTTTTTCTTTACATTCATCATTGACAATTGGCAGTATGAAATTATCCTGAGCTCTGCACAACCAGTATATGTTATTCCCTGCTTGTCCTGGCAAAATGTCTGGACCTGTACTATCCCTTACACCTTTCTACCGCAGCCACAGCAAGCATTTGGATGGAGCTAAGACCTAGAAAACACCTTCTATGAGCAAAGCTGAGAGCAAGCACTTTGCTAAACTGCAGTACTTCTGCCAGCTCGTGCAAATGCAGCGGATCAGAGCCCAAGTCCTCCCTGCCTATTGGTCTCTTTCCTCCTGACTCCCAGCCAGACCTCTCCCTTTGCAGCTGGTCTTCTCCTTCCTGCCACCTACCTCTCCCCTTCCCAGTTTTTCTGGAGAGCACTTACAAAAAGAAGATTTTAAAGTTTGCTCTGATAATTGCTTTTTAATGAAAACCACAATGGCTGGAAGATTATAAAGCGTAATCGCTAAACAAACGGTTGGAGTTTTGGTCTGTTTTGATGAAGACAGTAAATAACTTTTGTTTCACAGGCTAACTGGAGCAATCTGTGCAGTACACAGGGATGTATCTAATCTGTCTGTGTCTGAACACTGCATTAGCACAACATCGAGACAGTCCTACAGGGCTCAAGATGAAGAGCTCTCTGATTTGTATTTTTATTATTTATTTACATACTGGCTAATTGGCTGTGATCAGTATATAGAATTCACCAGGTGAAAAAAAGCCCAACTTGGTATCTTTTTCTTTTTTCCCCCCTTTTAAATTTACCCTCCTTTATTTACAACAGTGGCAAAATAACTTCAATCAAAATGAGGTTAAGATTATTTTTAACAGATGTTCACTGCTGGCCTGACCCGAAATCTATTGACGTCAATGAGAAGACTCCATGGGGCTTTGGATTGGGTTCTAATTGTTGGAAAAATTAATGTTATTGTAAACCACTGGTCAGTGCTGTCACATGCTCTCTGTCTGTGCCAATTCTATATGACCGGATAACAGACTCACATAAATCTGTTCCAACTGTTGCTAAGAGGCTAAAGGACATCGGGGTTTATCTTTTTAATTCTGAAGCAACCCCAGCTCTTCCCAGCACGCCCCATGGCACTACTGTACTTACTTGACATGCTCTGCATTATGGACACTATTCATCTATAACCACAACATTTTACAGTCAAATACTACGTGGAAATAATAGGATTATTAATGCTGACTGCGTGAAGATAGCTGGACTACAGATATGTATACAATGAGATACATTGGCTCATTTACCTTCTATGCTGATTAAAAAAAAATAATAAATTCAGACCCAAAGGAAGGGTTGCACTTACTGTTAAGAAGACGGAAGTCTATGAACGGGTAGGAGCCACGGCGCTCGGAGAGAACCCCTGTCTGACCTCTCACCCGTGCATCTCCTGCAAAACACAAAATCCCCCGAGACATTAGAAGGGGCAGCTGTCTTTCTCTGCTGTTTAGGACCAGATCTATTTTCTGTTCAATGTGACGTTACACTCCTCCAGAGGGAAAACTAAGGTCCAAAAAAATCATCTCCATGACATCCCTAGGTAACTGGGTAAAGCACTACAGCTGATCCTCTTATCAGAAAAAGGCACAAGAAAAAATGTGTTCTTCCCATTGAGCAGCTTCCTGCTCAGTAAGAACACTCTCAGGAGTATGGTGGAGGTCTTGTTTCTTTTGTCCAAATAAGTGAGTTGAATTCTCACTGTCACAGCATCACACATGAAGGGCTTGGCCTTGGACTGGGCTCACTGTCCAGCAGACCTCCAAAGCTGTGGGACTGGCCTCAAAACCATGAGAGGATGAAAAAAGCCCCAAACCAAAATACAAGGGTTGTTTTTTTGTTTGTCTTGTTTTTCTTACTGCTGCTCTTGACCATTCTGGAAAACGTCAGCTGCCTTCACTTCCTAACACAGAAGCTGCTTTATTTAACTGAAACCTGACATTCTCAAATCAGATTATTCCACAGTTTTAGAATGTATATTTATTTCCACAGCTTTAGGATGCATTACAAAGTGACAGTACAATGGTATCCCTATATAACTCACATTGATTTGTACCTGACTTGCTATGCAACATCGATGAAATGGGCAAAACTCATTTGAGATGAAAGATGCTACTCAGCATGCGCAGGGGATACAAAACCTCTTTCAAAGTAGACAGAAAGTAGATAGCTTTTTTAAATATGGAAATGTAAAAATCGTATATTGTACTGTAACTTTCCCAGTTCCACATGGGAAAAATCCCAAGAACAAGATCTTAAATATTCTTAAAGAATAAGTTTTGAGAATTTAGAAGCTCAGGTCAGGGTATTCCAGCTCTCTGCAACACCAATTCCTCCTCTGCAGGAGCACAGGCCATCATGCTGAAAACATACTCACTGTACTTCCAGAGACAGCTTGCTAAAGGCCTCTCAGAGTTCACAGTACAATTATGAATTATTAGTTATTTTGAATTGTGCTTCCCCTGGGGACCTGAACACAGCATCTGACTAATCTAAACAAAAGTTGTTGAAGAATTTGGCTGCTAGTTCTAGCTTCTACTGCTTATGTTTAAAAACAAGAAAACATCTTCCAGCATGAAAGAAGGACCTAGTTAGATGCTGTTATTTTTTCTATCTAAAGTTCTCTTAAAATGTGCTTGCAATTGTGTTTAAGGGAAGAAAGCCAAACAGAATGATTAAGTTGACTATTTGAAGGGGGAAAAAATCTTCTATGCCCTCTAGGGGTGCTTAGGGGCATGAAAGACACAGGAACATGCACTCAAATTAAGAATATTTCAAACAGTCACTTCAGATTATAAACACAAATCTTTACTTTCATCTGGCTGTTTTGTTTCCAGCGACAGAACATGTGTTCCCTGTGCCCAGCTGCCAACCCACAGCTCCCCCGCTGGCTCCAAGGATCCAGCCTCAAGCTACCCGAGCTGCCCTTAACCCCACGCACCCTTTTGCATGGCAGGAGAGGTAAACCTCTGCCTGCCCCTCAACTGTGGCAGCTCAGAGGTGTGCAGTTTCAAGCCACGTGCAACTGCAATAACTCAGGTATACAAACCTATTCCCTTCTCTCTGGGTGGAGCGAATAGTTTGTAAAACAGTAAAGCAGGATTCATTGGCATCCATGAGTCAGAGCTCCCCTGTCAGCACCCTCACATAAAAGCACTGCTCACCACCACAGGTGGACCCACTGTGTTGGCTGACTCATGCAGAAAGGTAACAATGGCGAGCACAGGGCACAAGGTACATTAAAAAAAAAAAACACAACAAAAAAGGCAGGCTTAAGCCTGCCACCAACCAGCTATCAGCAAATAAAGAATGGGTTTAGACTCAAAGCATGCCTTAATTGAGGCCTCTGTTTTTCTGTATGCATCAATGAATTAAAAGGAAACTGCAAATAACCCCCTGCATTAACAGACTAGGAAACATATAACTCCTGACTGACTCAACAAATTATTTGAAAGAGACAAAATTCAAACCCCAAAAGTCTAAAAAAAACACCCCAAACCTTAAGATACGCAGTAGTGTAAGAAAGAATGATTTTTCTCTCTGAACATGAAAGAACAGACTTATCAGATCAAGAGGTACACCATAGTACTGGAAAATAACAAAATCATACAGGGTTACAAATGGAAACTCTCATCTTAACACTGTGATCCCAAATTTTGATGGAGAGACTGCTGTAGGTAGGGAGACAACTCAAATACAGAAGAAAACAGAACATGAGCTCTCCAAAGACAGACCAAAACCAGATAAAGCCTGTCACTGAATTACCTCAAATAAAATAGCTCTTAGGTAGGAAAATAACATTACAGTATATTTCGACCATATGGACTTCATCAAATGTATGAGAGAAGGCAAGAGATGAGTACAAAAATTTTAAATTGGAAAAAGACTAAAGGCAAGAAGATAACAAGATGCGCTGAAAGGAAACTTCTGCTTGTGAGCAATTACTACATGGTCTTTAAAAAATTCATACTGGGAACAGGTTTTTTTTCTTCCTTTCTTTTCTTTTTTAACTAATGACCTTGGCTTAGAAGCAAAGCTAGTGAGATCTAATGATAACACAAAGCTGGGAATATACAGGTATATGCAGCTACAATTATTTTAAATAAACTTCACTGCTACTGTGATCTTCTTTGCCTCTACGGCCCAGATGCCTGCAGCTTCCACTTCCATTTTACTAGCAGCACAACTTCCTCTCACAGTGCTGTTGATATCTCCTATGGAACTAAAGCCTTGCTAACCCAAAAATATATACACAGTTCAGGAAAAGTAATTCCAACAGAGTCTGAGGTGAGGGAGGTGTTGATGCCATCAGACAACACTTAATGGAAGCTCATGTAAAAAAAGAGTGCCTGAGAAAGCTCAGTTCCTCCTGGAAAAAGGACAGAGAGGGACATCTAGAATGGCGATCAGGACACCAGAGAATCATTTCATTTAAGAAAGATCATCCTGCAGTAATCTCTGTTGCTGATAAACAGCAGAATAAAAAAAATAATCATCTCGGTCATCAGAGGAATTTTTATACTGAAGAAAGAGATAATGCAAGCAACTGGTGGTAAAGTCTTAATGCTGAAACTTTACCTGAAATTGGTAAGGAATATGCATGGTAATGAATAAACTTCAAGTTAAGAACACATGAATGAATTTTAACAAGCAAACCTGAGGACCTGAAGTCATAGGAAATTACTGACATGATCAATATCAACTATTTGTATCATTTTACATTTTTACAGACTACAGAAGCTTGGACTATGTCAAGCACTACAGAAATCTATATGCAGAATAAATCTGCATTCCCACTGACAATAAAAACCACTAAAACCCTTACATTCCAGGATTATTAACTCTGCCCTCAGGAAAGGCAAGTTTCTGATGAGTCAAAGATGTTATCCAGTAGCTCTACCTCATCAATCTGTTATTTCAGAATACTTTACCAGGTGCCACCTAGTCTCTCTCTGAGAAGGATTAGTTAGGAAGTGGCAGTGGGCTAAATCAACCACACCTGATTTCCTCCACTCTTTCTTAGTGAACTGATTAGGAAAATTCTTATATTCTTCTCTATTACTTTTAATTACATATAAGTACATTGAACAGAGAATCCCTAAGAATTGGGATTGTGCCAGATTTGCACCATACCACATGATTTTTAATTTCCGTAAGTCAAGGGCCTTTAATGGCAACACATCAGTCTCCTTCCCTTTGACTTGATTTGGCTTTGATGGGACTTTCATCAGCCCCAGAAGATCTTTACATGTCTTTGCTCTCCACCTTAAAATCAAGCTAAACAATTGTTCTGACAATTTATACAATTAGCAGCTTAAGATAAATAATCCTTTTTGGAGCAAAAGGAAGGATTCTGTGGAAGCAGGGCAGGAAATTTTGACAGCTCATTGTGTTCCCAAGTGAAACAAACAGGGCGAAGGGAAACAGCAAGGGTACAGGTCCTCCCTGGCTCCTTCGGGCTGAAGTTGTGTGGCTGGAATGTTCACAGTCAGGGTGAAGTTGCTGCACTCTTGCTTCAGCCAAATCACCACGACAGCTTCCAGCGAAGACCTCTCCTGGTAGTCACTGCACACTTTAATTTTACTTCATCCTCGTTACAACAAGCAGATAAGAAGACAAAGCAAAGAAGTCAAAGAAAGCTGTATTAGGTAACAGGAGCCTGTGTGGACATGAGGCAGCTGACAACACATGACTGACAGGCACAGCAGCTTACAGTCATGGAAAAACGTCGAGCATGGCAAGAGCCAATGTGCTATGACAGCAGACAGGGACAGCACAGGTTCAGGGCAGAAGGGTTAAGAGAAGAACGAAGCGGCCCTGGGCTGCCTCATATATTTGGAGCAAACAGCCATCTGCACTGAAGAAAACAGCTTCTCCAAGACTTGCCTGAAGTGATGTGGGATTCAATTTCACTGAGTAAACACAACAAATTAGGAGAGAAAACAGGTCTATAGCTGGGACAAAACAACCAAGCAGCCGCATGCAGCAGAAGTCAGGGCGAGCCATCTAATTTTTGATTTTATTTAGTATACAGCTCCATGTGGTAAGTCAGTATACCACAGAGAATTCACAGGAGGTTACAAGTATTTATTCTGGTTAGATTTTTCTACAATTTTCATCCAAATATTTCTTTAGCTGACTTGAAGCCTTAGGACACATCCTGCAGTCTCTGAGTGCTTTCCGTGGAAAACAGAGGGGCAGTAACAAGGCCACCTGTACATGGAATTCAGTAATATAAAGGCTTGAGATTTCCTCAGGTGGGGGAAGATGAGTTGATGATGTTTAAAACACCATTATTTTGGGTGAAAGGCAAGCTCAGACTGAAAGATTAAGAACAAGTACAGGATTCCAGGAATTATTTTTGATTTGAAATCAGCTAATGCTTGTTCAGAAAGATTTGTATTTGTACTTGTTTTGATTATTTTCCTTCAGTTCTAGTGTTACAAGGATCACAGCTGTAAATTCCTGCCTGCAGAAAGCACTTCATGCTTATTCCCTCACGTGCGCAAGATCTGAAGTGAACAAGGTTTCCTTTGAGCAGACAAAGAGATTGACATTAAGCCTTAGGGAGATGGGATAACTCCTTTCTAGTGGGAGAAACACTCTGGGAGCCACCTCACTTCATCCACTTATGAGCACCAAAGTTTTAAGTACCTGAATGCTCCCAAACATTAAGTTTTCTGCATCATATGATGGTTCCATCATTTCTGTTAACAGTCCTAACGAGCTCTTAAATAGTGTTTAAACCCAACACATTTGGCAGTTTTGTTTCAGAAGGCTCTGCAGAGGAAGACAACTGTCAACAGTCCCTTTTAAAAAAGGATAGTGTAGAAACTTAGAGAAGATCACTCAATTCCTCTTGCAGTGTTCTACCCCATGAACATACAACCTTCAGAGAGTAATAATAAAGTAAATAAATGAACAGAATAATTCTTATACCAGTACTGCAGGTAAAGGCTTGAATTACAAAAGTTTTGCCAGTTTCCTTTTCACAAAGGAGAAATTTAAACTTCTGATCTGAGGAACCAGGAATTCCCTGTGGAGATCTGAATTTTTTGGAAAAAGTTTCTTTCAGTGAGATAACATATTTTGAGCTACAGTTATTTATTTTTACTATTTACTTGAGTTTCAGCTTTCAAAAGTCCATCTCCAAACCAGCAACTCTTGAAGACAAGACATCCCTCACCCCCAGCTTTCTTACGGAACCATATTCAGAGCAAATTGTGGTTGCCAGCTCAACATAAACTACTGGCATTGCCGGACTGTAGAAGGCAAGCATAACTTCTGCTTTCCTTTACTGAACAAAGTCTGTACAACTGCTGTATCTTAATCTCTTAATATTAGCTCTACTTGTGCCAGTCTGGATACATGATAGATCAGAAGCTGTCAATCTGCTCGTAAAACCCTCCTCAATACTGATAGTCTCCTGATATAATCACCCGTGTCCTGATGCACAGCTAGGGGAAGACACTAGGATCTGCAGACATGCCTTGAACACTTGTCCACTCTGGCAAATGGACATCTGGAGTAAATGTAACTAAACATTAATTTTACATACACTCTTGTAATCCTTCCTTAAAGCATATTACATCACACCTGGTAACCTGGGAGAAAAGGGTTTGAACTGAAAGATCTTGAGGCAAAACTGTCACAGCATGCAGAATTTGAACTGAAATTCAAGGAGATAAAAGTTGCCACAGAGAGCCAGGTAAGAGCAGTCATTGCCCATACCCATGTCCTCTTCCCACACCTGTTTGTACTTGCACAAGCAAACACAGAACACGCAGAAACAAACAGCTGCATCCAACCAGAACAACAGTCAGAGCCGACTACAACAAATAATCAATCCTACATGTTCTAATGAAGGTAGCTTTCCAAAATGCCAGTATCTTATATTGCACTGGAAGTGCATTCAGTGGTTTCTGAGCTTAGTACTGCACTGTGAGTTATTGCCTTACGGCCAGATGTATTTCATGTATCCTCAGGTGTAAGCGAGGGGAGAAGAATAGGTACCTCCACCCAGTGACTAACACTTAACAGACTGGTTGCCTAACACTGCTGCACGTTTTTGGTTTTTACTGCAGTGAGTCTAAGTCATGCTGCTCCTAAATTAAGCGCCATGGCTACAAACACAGCACGATGCGGGGAAAATCCCAGGCCTTGTTCATGAGGATTGCTTTCAGGCAGTTGGGACCACACCAAACTTATCTGTAAGTACATTTTAAACCTGCAATTAGCCCTGTGACTGATACTACTTAGTTTGTAATAAATACCAATAGACACACGCAACTTCAGCTCCTACCAACGTGTGAGGGCACACCCTCAAGTACATACGGTGTAGTCTCATCTCTGTAGCATTATCCCCAGCTCCATTAAAGCAAAACACTTGCTATGCAATAGTAATTGCACTACAGTTCCCTATGAAAAGAAACAATTAAATTCTAATTGATAATTACTTAATTCTAGCCCCATATGAAGAAGCTCATATGAAGTTCACACAAAGTAGCATAGAACACAAAGACAGAAAGGGAGCATAAGAAAATGGGTAAATTACACAGGCTGCTTACTCATATGCAAACTTTTTACTTTTAGAGACATTAAAAACCGAGACATTGGAGTTTGCCAGCAGGAATTTCATAAACTCGCTAATGGACTCTGTATGCAAAGGAATGACAGAGACTGGTAACTGGTAGCAAGAGACAGGGTTACAGAACTAAAAGCAAGAGGTAGGCCTTGGAAAAAAGAATGCAGCAAGAAGGCACAGAGACTTGCATAATTATTGTGTTATAAATGCAGAAGGCAGAAATCATCCATCTCCACCTGAAGGAGACAGCGTAGACAAACATGGTAAACATTTTGTTTCTGCCATCTAGCATACCTACCTAGAGGGCTAAATGCACTATTGAAAGCTGAAAATAAAAGAGGGAGCTAGGAAGAGCTAGCTATTTTTTTTTTTAAATATATATATATATATATATATATATATATATATATGTATATTTTTCCCCCGAGTGATCCTCTTATAATTCCCATTCTCGCCTGCAGTTCGCAGCACTCACAAGCAGAAACACAGCACTGGAAGCATCTTAAGTCTCAGTGCTGCCATGGTCCCAAATTACAGCAGCACTCTGAGCAGTAGCAAAGGTCCCAGAGCACTTTGCTGGATCAAGAAATTGGACTAGCAGTGGACATGCTCCTTTTAGTGAGCTGAATGCTTCATTTCTAGCTCTAGTGCTAAGTACCACCTGTCTCTGTTTTGAAGTTTTGATACTGTATTATTAGTGGGGCTTCAGCACTTCAGCCTTTTTTGCATCCAAACACCGATCACTAACTTCCAAGGGAAAGAGAATATTAGTAGACACAGCACTGAGCTATCTAGATAATTCTCGCCTTTCTGAATAACAATTCAGGCTTGCAAATTACTCCATGGTAAAGGACGGGACCTACATTAACAGAATCAAGTATTTCTATTGGTATAATTGCTTCTGCACCAGAGTAGGTCTCTGCTGGAAAGTGGCAAAACTTACTGGCGTTCTCACATACAAAATTAAATCTAAAATAACATCTTAAAATCTAAAGGGTACATTCTGAAATGTTAAGAGCTGTAATAAAGGTAATAACGACAGCTACAGCATGTTCTTAGCAACAGGTAGGCTGCACTACCATGGCAACATCAAAGATAATATCTAACTGTCGTGGTACTCTCATCCCTTTCCCAAATAAATTGCAGCAAAAAGAAAAATATTATTAATTGTTTAAATTGTACTTCTTGGACTGCCATCTTCTGCCAAACTCCAAACTACTAAAATAAACATGCAATTAATAACAAACTTTTAAGGCTTGTATACTTTCAATCCTCTGTACACAATTTTAGCGCAATAGGTTAAGGAGTATGAATATAATGACTTTCATTCTGTGTAAAGGAAAAATCACAAGGAATTTGTATTTTGTCTAAGAACAATGCCAAAACCAAATCCAGAATTCAAATCTATACCTGAAGTGCCCTAGGTCAAGGTACTTTATTTCCAGTGCCCAACACATATAATTTCCTTCACTCAAAAGTTATACCCAGAGTCTAAGCCATCCAAACTATAAATCATTTTCTTACCTGTAATAATGTTTTAGAGATGGTTGTACTTTCAGAGACCCCTTTGCACTTACCTATGTACCGTAACTTGAAACTCAACTTCCAAGTATCTGTCTTCATCTGATTTTACTATATGGATTTCTGATTTGAGTATTATCAATGCTTTAAACTGGAGTCTTTGAATCCACCAAAAATAGTTTCACAATTGAAGAACAGATTTTTTTTTCTGCTGAAAATTGAGGTAATTGTCAATCATATGTTCCACCAAGTTTGCTTTATTGGTCTTAATTCTCCGTGTTCACCTATGTATAATATTGATTAAATGATTTTTAATGTGCATTGTTAATGTAATACTTTTTTATTCTACAAGTTCCTCAAGTACAACAGTTTGCAAGCTCCTGCATTTTATGGCTTGCGTTGATGGGTTACTTGAGCTCCAAGGCATCATACTCATTTTCTGTCTGAATGCTATTGGGAAGACAAGCAGAAACTGTTTGGTGCTATAACCCATATGTATCTCTCAAAGCCAACGCTTAAAAATTGATAATTTGATTACTTATATAAAATAATAATAGATATAATGACAAAAATTAATAGGAAAATGCTGATAATACCAAAGCGGAATAGACCACATAGAACTTGCTTTTGGAAAACATTAAATAATTTCAGATTTCTGAGACAGAAAGAAAGGGGACACTCCTGAACTTTAAACACAGGATGACAATCATAAGCCCTCAGCTTACTTCTTGGTTTCCTTTCCACACCTGAGTTTTCCACTTCTGTGTTTTATTTGTTCTGTGTGCACAACAAGCAGTCCTATGCAGGACATCAGTGGTTCAATAGCATCTTGTACCTGCAGTCCTGATTGTTGTTTTTACATCAGCATTCTTCAAACACTTTGCTTTCCAAACTAACTGCAGTTCAACGGCATTCAAAGAAAATGAATGCAAAGGTTTTCGTTGACATCATAACAATGAAATTTACATTCAGCTCTGAGAGGACATTTAAGAAAATTTCCCTCTCTTTCCACAGTTTGCGCAAGAGATTTCTACACTTTCCCTCTCCAACAAAGCTACAAAATATACGTGCTCAAAACTGTGTGTAGTAATGCAATGACCACCACTGCAACAACATATTGCCTACTCCTGTAATGCTTAATATCTTATCAACCAAATCTCAACATCTGTTAACAGTTTTTACACAACACAGCTCTGCCCTTGGAAGAGGTGAGCAGGGATTTGGGATTTAACCCCTTTTCATTCTGTGCTAGCACTGCTTGGCTGACAATCCACTGCACATCAGAGGAAACCCAGTCTATACTGATCTCTCTGTACAGAACACCTCTCTCTGAAGATCAGATGGCGCTTGCACAACATTTTAAGTCAACTTCAGACATAATCAAGTGAGACACACTGAAGGAAATGTCTCAATCATATGTATTAACCTAACTCATTTTAATCTATTAGTCACAACATATTCTTCATGTCCTCTTTCCCATCTCATAAAATGGTTTGAGTTGGAAGGGACCTTTAAGATCATCTAGTTCCAACCCCCTGCTATAGGCAGGGACACCTCTCTCTAAACCAGGTTGCTCAAAGCCCCATCCAGCCTGGCCTTGAATGCTTCCGAGGAGGGGGCATTCACAATCTCCCCTCTGCACTATACGTAAATACACTAATTGGTGTATGCATGATGCATTGTCTTCCTCCCTTCCACTGTGACTCGGTGTTAGCCCAGCCTCCCCTTACTTGCTGCCTTCTCCTCAGGCTGCAATGCTGTGTGGTTTCACACCAGGATGCCCATCCCCTATAGCCACACTCAGCCTTGCCCATGAGACTACCCCAGGAGCCTCCAAAGCTGTAAACCAGGAATGGGGAAAGTGGGGCACAATACTGCCTTGAATTGGCAGCACAAGAAGATGCCTGTAAAATCTCACATGAGAAAACCGCTCACAGCCTGAAGCTTTGCTGTGATTTGGAGTCTTTCCCTACACATGAGACTGTAGGAACAAATGTTTGAGATGAATGAAGGTCTTTTGTTTGTCCATCATAATTTGAAATGAATTCTTTTTTGTATTCAAAACCAGTATCTGTGGCCAACAGCTGCAAACCTTCTTTCATTTTGGTTTGAATCTGGTTTAGTTTCTCTGTGGAACATACAAGTAACTCAATAACTCCATGAATTATTGAACAATAAAGGCAAGAGAACTTTGTCCAAAATAAGCACAGGTACCCCTGTATTATTTGCTTATTCAAGATGAGTATTTCCTGAGCTAGACCACATTTTATTATATAATATTCCTTCATCCAACAATATTATGTTGGTAAAAAAACCCCAGCCTTTTCTTATAAGAATTTTTTTTTCCAGTTTAAAAAAAAAAAAAAAAAAAAAAAAAAAAAAAGACATATGTAGATAATATAAATATTTGGAGTGGAATATTTTTCATTTTGATGCTTGACACGGGAATAAAGCTGCATAAAGTGAAAGCAGAGCTTGACTGTTCTACAGCTTGGAAAAAGCTTCTGTCTTCCTGCTTTTTTACACTGTATTTTTAAAACATTTTTTAAACCTTGTTTATTATTGACCTGATCTTCAAACCAAAACCAAACCACCAGAACCCTAGCCTGCCTAGAATTTAGCAAATATACTCTCTTGCAAGCATTTCCATTCCTTACATGGATAATCTTGGAATTATCTGCTAAGAGAAAGTTCAGATCGATTACCACAAGCTGCTTTTAACACCCTCTGTTAATAAGATTAGTTTTCCAGATGTTTCTTTTTAAGTAGGAGAAACTAAAACTAATGCTTTCACTCTATTGTTCTGAGTATTCCAGTCCAAAATGAAGCAGAGTACATAACAATGTATATATAAACCTGTACATATCCACATTAGCCTGTCTATATGCGAACGTGAAGTACATTTAGAACCGTGTTATCTTATACAAGAAAAAAAATTGCCATGCTATTAATCCTATAAGAATGCAAATTTAAATGCCAAACCAATCTTTATACATTTATTGAAAATGACATTTTTAGTAAAAAAAAAAGAAAAAAAAAAAAAAGAAAAAAAGCCAATAACTATTTTAATAAACATTGAGATTAAGGTTTTTAAAATTTAAAAAGAAAAGGATTTAGAGGGCCATCTTTCAATAATAATAGCAGTCATTGCAGCTATTCAGACATTTTCAATACTGAACTATTCCATAGCTTGGGGAACACGAGGAAAAGTTTGTATGGCCAGGATATTCCAAGGAAACCCCCTTTTGCATTTCTCACAGCCTTGTTCCTTTGAGGTAGCTTGCATTAATCAGGGCTGGAAATTGACTGCTGGCCTTAAAGGCGTCACTACTGTGGCCTGTTCATGGTCAGCCCCATGTACATGAGCATCCAACTTTAAAACCTTAGAAAAGCTTGCTGGGTGGCAAAAAAAAAAAAAAAAAAAAAAAACAACAAAAAACCACAACTCTGGATTAGTCTCAAGTTACTTCAGTATCAGCCTACTCTATGTATTCCCTTCACTGTTAAAGTTCAGTTGCATTATTAACTATCTAAAATAAAACTAAATGGCACCATGGCTTAGCTGAGCCAACTCCTTCATCCCGTAACTATACACACCTGATTTAGACTTCAGCTTAACACACTGAAGCAATGAATGGTAGTGTCACATCAGCAACCTGCACCAACTTTTGGGAGGGAAGACCAGGCATCCTGGATGAAGGACAACCTGTTCTGCCCTAGGCACTACACATCAGAAATGCCCGATCCTTCTGCTGGCAGCCACAGAACAGCACCGCCTTTCTCCACGACCACGACTGAGAACAGAAGCTCACACTTTCGTTTCCTATGGATTAACAGGTTGTTAGGGAATGCAAGTAATTGCTAATGTCTTCCAGAAAGAGGAGGAAAGTGTAATCTGAAACTTATACAACAACAGGCTTTTTTGAGTGGAGGCAAAAAATACAGGGATGTTTTTATAAACCTTAAAGGAACAATAAACTGCACAAAATATAATTCAATTCTGTTTTGTCTTAGAATTTACCTTGAAATTATGGTTTAACAACCCTAGGGCTCTGTTTTAGATATTCATTGAGCAGATCCCTTTCTGAGCAATCCAACTCCCCATGCTCCTCCTCATCCAGTATTTTAAAGGAAAAAGAAAGAACAAGAGTGTTTCAATATTTGCTTTTCACAAACCTCTGCAAATTCCAATAGAGAATAACTCTGGCGAAGACTTTTTTGGCATATATGTGTGAAGGCATATAAAAAGTATTTCTTGACTCTTCATACTCTTACGCAATTCATACTAAGCAGAGATTTTTTTTAAACATTATTATTCTGGGAATTGCAAGACACAACACAGAAAAAGAAGATTACTGTCTTTTTCTTCAAAACAGATCAGGCTGAATAAACACAGAATATGTCTTAGAGTGACATCCAAAAAACACTTCTGCTTTTTCTAGACTCTACCTTGTTATATTGAATAGCTAACAGTTACCAAAGAAAATTCAAGAACTGCACAAAAAATAACGTCAATTGGTGAGAATCCACTTACAAACGACATATAATGCAAAGGTCCTGCAAATTATATATTGAATTTATTACAGAGGAACAACTCCGTGCTTGCGAGGTTTCTAGCAAAAAGTTTCTTTCTCCCAGGTGTTTGCCTAGGTTTCACCAAACCTGAAACACTGACCTAAGCACTTAAGCATTTCAAAAAAGTTAGATTTTAATTTGGTTTCACACTGACAAGAAAGTCCATAATGATAGGTAAGAATCAGCTCATTATCATCATGTTAGTGAAGAACAGCATAGAATTTTGTCTGTAGCTGTAAAACTTGCAACAGGTTCTAGTGGAAGATGGCCATATTCTCTTAGTCCCACACAGCTGTTGCAGTGCACTCAATACATTCATAGATTCTATGTCAATTACACACAGTAAAGTATTGATCAGAAATCTGCCAAGAGGAAGGAAGAAGTGGGTCTGAAATCCTGATGAAGGACGTATATTTTAGTTCACCTTAAACTAAGCTTCCTAAAACCCCATGGATGAGCAAGTCTCTCTCTAGAATTGAACAGGATCTATCACAACACAAAGGGATTGTTACAGGAAACTAAATCACTTTTTTTTTTAGCAGCAAGTTATTTGTATGGCAAGAAGACTGCAGCTGTGAGCTTACACTTCAGGTCTGTTGTTTCACTAAAAGATGTTATTATTCTGTTTTAATAAAATAGAACTTAGTAAACGTGGTTTTTGTGTTTTTTTTTTTCTTCTTTCTTTCTCCCTAGAGCTCAGATACCAAGTATGGGTGCAGAACGAATCAGTCCCTGCACTGGCTCCTATGGTCAGCCCTTCTCCAAGTGTCCCAGCAACTGGCTGCTGGCACAAGGGCCAGTGGAAGTACACGTGGTTACTCCCCTCCAGGCAAGTGAACAGACTGTTCAGCTTTTCACCCAAAAAGACACATCTCACGTTCCCAAAGCAATTTTCCATTTGGATATATAAGGGGAAGATATCTTCAACCTCTAAGGCAAGGGGAACGGAGGTCTAGAGGCGACCAAGATCTTGATCTTCTCTGTGACTGTGATTTCCTATCTCAGAAAGTGACATTACTGCTGTGGTCTCTGAAGATGCGAATATGTTGGTTTGAGGTGGCCTAGGAGCAACAGGAAGGGACAGGTTGTCACGAGCTTTGCACTTAAGGATAAACCCAGCCAGTGCTTCCCTATACTCTGGAGCAGTAGCAGCGCTCTCTGTTGCCAAGCTTTCTCTTTTGTCTGAAACAGAGTGGTTACATCTGCATTTAGATGTTGTGAAGTCTGACCAATCATCAGTCAGTGAAGGAAAAGAAACAAGTTGGTGGTGGGAGAGAGGGGGAAACCTCAGGCAAAGAGAATCTTATCATAGTTATAAAAACACAGTATTCTGTTTGGATGTTATTGAGGAGTGTTGACTTCAGATCAGAAACTGAGCTGGAAATTACAACTCAAGACTTTGCTTCACCTTGCACTGCTAGGGCAGTCACATCAGGTTGCAAGGACAACTCAGCAGTGACTAAACACTTTCTAACAAATTAGACAAAACAAATATTTGTGTTTTTTTTTTTTTTTTTTTTTTTTCCTTTTTTCTTCCCTTTATCTCCAGTTAGGTAAAGATCTGCAGTGCAACAGGCAGAAATTTCAAGAAATTAAGGTTAATATTATCTTTATGTAATAAAATATACATAACACTAAGAAGTAAGGCTTTTATCCATCAGTATGTTAACATATTCAACAGAAAAAATATATCATAAAACATTCAAAAGATTTTGTCTATAGAAAAGTTTATCCCTCAGATATTCAGATAAGTGAAAAATGGATCCCACCCCTTTCTTTTTATTATCAGCCTTACCTGATGAGACCATATGACAAAGAAAGTGAACTATGCTTTATCAAATCACAGGTTTGGTAGGACATGAGATTATTGCTTTGGACAATACCTTGTTTAGCTGTAGCTAGGTAGGATATCAGAAAACCTATCTAACACAGGTTTCTCAGAGAAAAGCATAGGTAGCTAAAGCAGAATACTGCAAGACAGGAGCTGTTTTTCTAGTTTCTTCCACAACTACTAGGCACTGAAAACAGAATTGCCGCTCTCAGCAACCTCTGCAGCATCATCCACAAACACACATCATCACAAAGGAAATAGTAACAATAGGATACAAATTTTTCTTTACAGTACATCTAGAATGGGACCAAGGGAGAGGAGGCACAAAGGGCAACTATTCTACATCTTTCCTCACTGTTCAGTTTAAACTTCTTTCATTGTTTTGTTTTCTTTGCAATTTTATTTGCTTTTGCCAAGTCTTTGCATATTTTCTGTTAAGATCAAATAATTTTAGCTTTCTTGCAATCATACATCATTTATTCAACAGTGGAGCATGTAGCATTATGAGAACGTTTTATAAATATTAGCATTACATACAGTAACAATAACATAGTAGAAAAAAAGCCCTATTCCACAGGATACCTTCAAATATTTTGAGATTTCATATTCTACTCCTTGCAGGACAATATATTTATTGTAAGCGTAAAACAGGTTCACACATTAGATACAGCCTTAATACTCTGATTTTAACAGAAGTAATAAATAGCCCAGGAGGTAGAAGTATATTCATTTTAATAAAAACTATTCTGCACACCCAAGAGGGCACCATCTCTGCCCATTCTTCAAAGGCTTTTATTATTTTATACAGTACAATACACTTTTAAAAAGACCTTTTTTTTTTTCTGGTATGAATTCTTACACTACTCAATTAATTTGAGGGGTTTCCCCACCCAACATAATATTTTCAAAATAGCAGACACTTAGTATCACAGATTTATCATAATTAATTCTATGCCCAAAGACTGCCGAGGGTATGTGTTTACTATTCAATTGATTTTAAGAGCAAAAGTGGGTTTGTATAAACAGCCCTACATCATTCACCTGGCAAACTACCCACTCTAACTGCAAGTGGCCCTTTAGTTGAGAATCTCCTGCCGAATTGCTGCAGACAGATGTTCCCCTTCTGTAGCTGTAGACACCACAGGCTCCTGCCACGGTAATTAGCAGCTTAAAGACACTCCATCCTCTAATTCAAAAGCATAAAAAGCCTTATATACAGCAGAAACAGGAGCTAGCAACTTAATTCCAAAGCCACGACTTCCTACAAATAGCATTTGTCAATATCCACGCTATCTGCTCAATGGTACTTTCTCTGTCAAGAGACCACCATGTATCTTCAAATGTACTATAGCAAGGAAGATCCAGTCAGTTCCCTCCTTTATTGCCCATTTGGTCATATACTTTAACTTAGGTGTTTTTCCTCTTTTTTTTTCCGCAATATGTGAAAATCCACCCTAGCTTGGTGACAGCTAGATGTTTAAACCTTCCCCACCCAAGCTCTTCAGGAGGTTTTGAACAACTTATCTGGGAGACTACCATCTGGATAGGCTTAAAATGGGTCCCACAAGAACCTAATGAAGTTTAACAAGGCAGAGTGCGAAGTGTTACACTTGGGTTGGGGCAATCCTAAATATGAATACAGACTGGGAAACGAACTCCTTGAGAGTACCCCTGCCAAGAAGGACTTAAGGGTCCTGATGGACTAAAAGCTGAACATCAGTCAGCAGTGTGCACTTGCAGCCCAGACCACCAATTGTATCCTGGGCTGAATCAAAAAAGTGATGGCAAGCAAGGAGAGGGAGGTGATTGCCTCCCTCTACTCTGCCTTCATGAGGCCCCATCTGGAATATGTTATGCTTTGAAATGTGTTTGGTTTTTTTTTTTTTTTTTTTTTTTTTTTGTTTTTTTTTTTGTTGTTGTTGTTTTTTTTGTTTTTTTTTTTTTTCAATCCAATATTACTCTTTTGTCCTTACTATACTACTGTATGACAGACCTGTTGCTTTAAATGACAATAAGCTTTTTCATGCTATTCTGGTTTGGTTTTTTTTTGTTTGTTTGTTTTGTTTTGTTTTGTTCAAGCTATTTCTCGCTAGTTGCCTGGAACACTACTTGAAACACTCTGATGCCTTCCTGTTTAAGTTGGAAGACTTCAGCTTTCTTGAACTGATGACACACTGAGGCTGTGCTGTCTCAGTCAGAGAAGTCTCAATGAGAAGTTTCTAAGACCATACTAGGTAAAGCCCTGAGTGAACCAGTGTGAGCTGCTGTGAGCAGTTGGTTGGAGTGCAGACACTTGGAAGGCCCTTCCACCTGCACAGTTCTTGGGTTTTTAACTCAGTGCCATGATTTTGGACTCATCTGAGAGTAGAGCTTGGCAGAGCGGCAGACAGCTTTGTGCAACATCTTACGAATAGAGCTATTCCTCCTGGAAAGGAGAAGGCATCTCGTTCAACAAGCTCTCCCCCTCTCCACTGTAGGGTAATTTATTATTTTCCCTCATGGATCTGCATGTTCCCCATATTCTTTGAAATTTCTGCTCCTAACGCAGGAGGCTTATCCTTATTCTCCAGGCCACTGACCCTGGTAAATCATTCATACTGTTCCCACCAAATCTCATTTCCACTGAAGACTTTGAGAGTTCATTTTTTGAGACTAACCAATCAAGTCTATCTCTGGTAGTAAAGCCAATTTATTTTTTTTTCTTTGCTTTGGCAGGAAGTAGAACAAGATCTTGAACTCCACAGACCTCACATGCTGTTCTCCCTCTGAATTTTCTTCAGGGAAACTGCTTTCCAAATGCTCCTCCCTCCTCACTGTAAAGACATGTCTACAAGCTGCAAATAGTAAAGGCACAGCTAGGTACCATCTAACCCATTTTTCTCTGCATCAAAAAAGTCAATACAACACCTTCTGCCCCGTTCATTTTTTTCTTCATTTATATATCCTGTAGCTTCAAATAGTACAGAAAAATGCCCAGAGAGGTTGTGGATGCCCCGTTCCTGGAGGTGTTCAAGGCCAGATTGGATGGGGCCCTGGGCAGCCTGGTATAGCATTAAATGGGAGGCTGGTGGCCCTGCATGTGGCAGGGGGGTTGGAGATTCATGATCCTTGAGGTCCCTTCCAACCCTGGCCATTCTGTGATTCTGTAAAATGCCACTGAAATATCAATACAGCTGCATTAGGAATGAAATAGCCAAAATTCTCTAAGAAATGTTATTTAAAGTGCTAACCTCTGTTCAGAGTTGTTAAACTGTTAGGCTGCCAAATTCCTGACAAGAATATGGTTGTTATTAAAACCCTATCTTCTCATGTACAAGACCTCACTTGAAGTTCTGTAATTGCTAGTTTTGGGGACAGACTTTACACCACAGTTTAGCCACATGTTTTCAGAGTCAATGAACATTTCTTTCCAGCTTCACAATGTGTTAGGCCTTCAGCAAAGAGCAGGTGGGTGGGTGCGTGCTGACATTCCAAATCTAAGCCCCTGTTGCACACTAACTGCTTGGATTTTACTTATATTTTGATTTTGTAATAGCTTTTGCACAGCCTCTTGCCTACACTCATTAAACCGTTGAGTCAGATGCAAACTCCTGCTATATAAGTTGTTTAAATCTTATTTCCCAGATACTTCTTACCTTAAGGTATCTACACAGCAACTAGTCACTGTAGAACATAGTTTTGGTAAACAGTTTCCCTGATAGACACAATTAATGAAATCTATTACATAAGCTTGCAAAAAATAATTCAAATGTTGTGGGAGAAGTTCCCTGTCTCAACTGCAGGACACTAAAGCAATACTTCATAACTGAAGCTATTCAGCTTGGCAGTTTTACTAAGACTTCGAAAAATAAAATTCCCAGCTTCTCTTTGGGCATTTGGCATCTTTCAGATAACACACCATCATAAGACATCACACCATGCTTTGATCTATGAAGTCTCCCATTCATTGTTTTTTGGAACATAATTGCTTTGGAGTGCACATGATCACTTCCCTACCTCCTCAGTTAAAAATACACACTGTAAAACCCTAAAATAGAAAATACATGTGAGCTACTCCAATAGCAAAACCAGTAAAGACAATCATACTTTCATACCACCATAGGTCAACATAATTCAAGGCAGCATCTGGAGACAAAAGTACTGAACGAACAAATATTTTACTCAGCTTGTTTAGGTCATCTCCATGCCTCTTTGTATTATCTGAAAGTTACTGTCCTTGACAATGCTTTCCATATTTCACTGCTGCAAATGTGTGTGTGGCAGCCATGATGAAAACTGACTATTTGAGAAGAAATAAAAGCAGTCCGGTACAAATTCTGTTTTCTCAGCCACATCAGTTCCCCAGTTATTTATTACTTAGTATCAGCACAGCAGTGGGAACCAATTACGTGAACACTGCCTGTTAGGAACACTTACTTGGAACTTCTACCCAGGAGTAAAAATCAAAGTGCTTTTTTCTCTTTTATTTATTTTTCTAACCACAGAATAGGTCACGCACATTGATTATCCTTATGACTAAATATTAATACACAGCAACAAACCAGGACTCGTCTCAAGGCTATAATACTGGCAGCGAAACAAGTGGCTTAAACTGGCCACGAATTAAGTCAGGCTGCTGTAGCATTAGAGCAGCCAGGTACCCGAGCAACCTTCCAATGAGAATAAAAGCAAAATACAAAGAAAAATGAAATATAAATATATACACACACTTAAAAGATTTTTAAGATGTGTTGCCTCCCAAAGCGGTGAATTGAGCTCATCAAGACTGTTTCAATGTATGTTCTTTATCAAGGAAAACAAATTCAAACCACAAATATTTCAGGAAGATTTATCTTTTCCAAAATGTTTACACAGTTATTCTGAGATGAATAACTTTAACAAAGAGACTGGAATCTGGAAAACAAGCCATCCTCTCACTGTCCTGTTTACACTTTTATTCACTGGGAAAACAGACATCTGGGGATAAACTGAAAGACAACACAAAAGCCCTGACCCTGCTGCATCTCCAATAAACACTGAAGATATCTTATGTGACTAGTGAATAAGATTACAAAATATGCAAGACTACAAAGCTTTGTTTAGCTATTATTGTCAAGCCTTCTACAAATGGTCAGATGGATTCTTTCCAGTCCAAAGTAAGAAGGAAGAAACATCCACCTCTTCCAGACAGTCCAAGCATGGCATGAGTGTAATCTGGGCTCAGTACATATTCCCATAGCTGTTAAATATAAAATGCATTTTATCCACAAATGGAAAACTGATCCTGGAAATTGAAATAGACTTCTGAGAATCTAAAATAGGGAGATAAATGAAAAGATGCTCAAAGCAGACAAAAAAGGGAAAACCATCAAGTTCCTCCAAAGTGATTTGCTCTAAGTAAATTAATGTTAAAATCAAAGTTACTCCTGTATTTATATTTAGGTAACTAAATGATGCTGCAAAATACATTAAATGACACTGTCACATACTGAGCAAGATACAGGGCTGGACCCAGGTTTTGGGATTCCCCTAATGCAGCTCAAAGGTGGAGTGGCTTCTGACTCAGGGCTCCAGGCCACAAACCAACAAGAGTGCATACTGTGTCCTTTTTATCCACTTCCATTTTCCACTTGGATGGAGTAGGCGAGTCTGATTGCAGGTGCAATTGAAGCCTTCTATCTGTCATGTCAGTGCATGCTGCCCTACAGTAATTCTTCATAATCTGCAGGAAGCAAATGGCATTAACCAAAAGACACTCATAACTAAGGGAAGTGCTGATACAGAGTCCTGAAAAGTCAGATGAAAATTAACAGAATGGCCAGAAGCAAGCAGCATTATGTCCTTGAAGCAAAAGAACATTCAAATATCATCTATTCCATCTTCATAAGATATGGATGATTATGTCTCACTAAAAGTTTTAACCTCAAATTAATAAATTTCATGAAAACTCAGAACTTAAAATGAATTTCACTGTAAGAACAGGAAGGCTTTAGAGGGGGATACTGGTAACAAGGAGGTCATGTTGCCAAGCAGAACAAGAATCACTCTGAAAAGAACTCACACACTGGTTGAAGCAGGAGAACAGATCCTAAATGGCTACCGTGGACCCAAGAACGGGCTACCAAACAACTGCACAGAGTTAAAATGGTAACGCAGACACATGCCCAAAACGTGCAGCAGGTATGCAAATGCTGCAGTACAAATGGCTGCTCTGAAAGATGTAAATACAAACAAAACACCTCACTGCCTAGAACATGATGTTCTTCAGTGTGTCATGGCTAGTGTGACATCTTAAAAATATCTCATTTCTTAGGTACAAAAGATGATATGTAATTACTTCTTCACAGTTCTACAGCAGGTCCAACATCCTTCCTCCTTTGTGTGAAAAATCTATTACAATAGTCTCTGAGCACTTCGTAATTGTTCTCCATTAGTAATGATTTGCATGATATTATAACTGTCACTGAATATCAAGGCAATTTCCCTGTTTTCTTTTTCTTTGAATTGTTTTAGAAATTCTAGTTTAAAAGCAGAGCTGCTGTAAACATGTTCTAACAGAGGAGACTGCTGAACAGCAAAAACATCTAAAGGACACGAGACAGTAATTTCAAAATATCTTGTCATTACAGAATTGATGTTAATCAGTTCTAGCTATGAAGACTTCTTCCTTCTTTTCATACCCAAGGAGACATCATCAGGAGTGAAGGATTCAGTTTTAGTTTCTGACAATATCACCAGGACAGGGCAGAACAATCTGCTGCTCTTCTTAGAAAGTCAGTAACGTAATGTCTTTAATTCATGAAGTTGCAGTATCTCTCAAAAAAACCCAATCGACCAACCAAAAATTTCAGAAAATGCTGTTCTGAGGATTATCTATCAAAACTGGCTTTAAGTTCCCCAGGCCTGAAAAAAATGCCAGAATGAATAGGCCATGAGTTGCCTCAAATTTCCAGCTGCAAGTCTAGAGAAGAAGCAGATGCTAGACCTGAAATATCCTTGTTGTACGAACCCCTGTTAGGCACTGGACCAAAACGTATGCAGAATAAGCATCCTGTTATTAAATGAGCTTTTCTAGATTACATGACATACCTCTGAGCTGGGTTGAACCCAGACTGCTGAGACAGCCTCAATGGGCACAACTGATGCAGTCTAATTATGGTGATGTCTGCAACCAGATGTAAGAGTCTTGTCACCAAGAAATGCAGAGCCTAGGTTGTATCTCTTGAGTTGGACAAGTGTAGTTAAAAATAGTAGTGACTTCTGATCAGAAAGATTAAGATTCTGAAGGGAACACACAGGACACAATGGAATACAGTCATTTATGTTGCCATTCAGATATGAAAACAGAACACTTTGGAAAATATTGGTTGACAATGAAAATATTGAAAAATATTGGTTGACACGACAGAACTACTGGTCCTAACACTGTTTTCAAAGCAAATTCACATTGTGGCTTTTTTTTTTTTTTTTTTTTAAACATTTTAGTATGGGCAGATCTTTAGTTTGCACTTACTGAAGATTATTCAGGTACTACTTAAGAAAACATGAGTCAACTTACAAAGCAGAAAGATCCATAAGAAAGTTTCATTTTGAATAATCCATCCTGCCTTCAAACCTAAGTCCCATTGATTATTACTATGGAAGAAATGTGGTTTTGTTTTGGAAGTAATTAAAAATAAGTAGGTTTGCATTCATGTCTCTCTAGCCGAGTCTCCACGTCATGAAACACTTGTTACCATCTATGCTTCCAGGTGAAGTTGTCAAAGAGATTAGCAGGGAGTTTTGAGGGTTCTGCAGACCCAGAGAATGAACCTCTCTGTTATTTCCAAGGATCCCACTGCAGATCAGGACAGAGCCATGCAGAGGGAGCTAAAAAGGATCAGCTGTATTAACCATTAGTCACATTATGACCAAACAGAGCACTTCACTCTTGATGGCTCCATGCTGTCTGTAACAGCCCATCAAGGACAGAACATCCTACTTGAAAGAAAAAAATATCATGAGGTAGTAATTTTTCAAATAAAGAAGAAGTTCTTGGAGGCCTCAGACTACATGAAACATTACGTCCCTAACAGCCAAAGTAGGTGGAAAAAATAGCAATACTATTTTCTCGCTAAGAAGGGAAACCATGAGAAAGGCAGAAGACCACAACTTTTTAAGGCTATAACTCATTACAGTAACACAGTAGATGTCCTTAACACAAGGAGCACAGAAGGAGAATAACATATATCTAGAATTCGGAAACCATCAAGAACTGTGGTCTACATTTATACATGTTAAGTATTTAGGAAAGACATGAAAAGCATGCTTTAATTGCTAACCCTTACTTCATAAGAAGTTAAGTGACAGGCACCACTCAGGTGAAAGGAAGCTTCTGTGGTTTTTTTCTTATGTTGTTGTTACTTTCTCCTATTCTGACAGTTTAGCATTACAGCAAAGTAAGATTAGTTGCATAAATGAAGAGCCAAGAGCATTGGCTAAGTAGCAAATCTCAAAATACTGTGAACACAGGCTGAAGGCCAGGCATCTGTGGGTACGTGAGTGTTTTTCAGGTACTCCTATTCTGACTGCAAAGGAAAAGGAGAGTGCCTTGGGAAGCAGACAGACTTATGGGCTAAGAGGTAAATTCCTCTTGTATATCTGACTCATGCCTTGTAATGCCACCAAAGGGAAAGACACCAGGCAATCACCCCAGCCTTACAAAAAAATCTCTGAAGAGGGTCATTAACAGTGACAGAGAAACTCTCATTCACAAACCCTACATCCCACTGAGCTCCCTCTGCCCATTTTTCCATGTATTCACCAGCTTCTCTCATAGCTTCCATCCCTTTCTATGGCCTGGCAACTTCAACTAGGCTTTCTCAACTTTGTCCCGAATTTCTTTTATCAGTATTACACTACTGCCATCAAAGGCAAGGACAACATATGAATTCAATTGCCTTTGTTCTTGAATGCAAAATCCAGTTCTGCCTTTGACAAACCTTGATATGATATGGCTTTATAGAAAGAAATTAACTATGTTAAATCTCAGCAGTAATTTACAGAACAGTGAAGTTGTTAGATTCAGCTTATAGCTTGAGATGAAATATTTTCAAATGTTACCTGACACAAAACTAACCTGATTTAAAGAGTATCAATAATCCCAGAGGAGAAGAAAAAAAAAAAAAAAAAAAAAAAAAAAAAAAAAAAGAAAGGACATTTAAATAGATTTTTGGTAGAAACCTTTCTTTTTATTACCCAAGAACATTTCAGCTTGTACTGTGCTATCTTATTATAAGTTACTTTCCCAGCCTTAACTCAGAAAAGCTGTCAGATAAGTTGTTTTTCATAATAAATTATGCTTAAACTTGACTAATTAACCTAAACCCTAGCAACCAAATATTGAAAATAAAACAACTATCCTTTTTGAAGTCAAAACTAAGAAACTGGTCATGACCACAACAACTGTGATTGTGGTCAAATTCACTGAACTACATAGTATGACACTCTTATCTGAATATTTATTAACTTAGAGCTTACTGCAGTTCATTAACTACACTCTCATACATTCTTGAACAGCAGTTTGCGAGATGCTTTCAGGCTATACAAACTCATTACCAAACAGGAAACTATCCTTTGTCAGCTAGCCTAAATCTATTAATCATTGCTGTCTGAAATGAATGAAAGCTACTAATATAAAGGTTCTTGCTGTCTTTCCCAATTTATTTCCACAATGTTAATGCTAAAATCAACACTCTTGTGAGTTCTGTAATACTCCTTCTTCACAGCACTTGCACAGAAGCCTTATGCAACATGAAAAGCTGAGAACTTTCAACAATAGGGGAACAAAAAGAATCTTTAAAACATAGTCAGGGATAGAAAAGGAGTGATTTGAGTCAGCATAACAAAGCTAACTGAAGAATGTTATGATGGTATAATGCAACAGAAAGTGCAGAAATAATAACTGAGTGGCACAATCCTAGACTATAGCAAATAAAAACAATCTCAAATACAACAGCTGTGGAAAAAAAAGGAAGAAAAACTACTTACCTTTGAAAAGCTTCTGGTAGGCAGGGATCTCCAAAGAAGTACCCTTGCCAAAGCCAATCCTTACGAGGTCTGGAAAAGGGTGGATCCTGGCTCCACCTCTACTGGTCGTTCAGGAGCATTGCATACACCTGAGCTCCTCTGGGTTAGCCCTGCCATCCTACCAGGTGCTCAATCACTGTTTGAGATCATGACTTAGCACTTCCCCTACAGATGGCTGGGTGGTGTTCAATGTGTTTTCATTTACAAATATGAAGTTCTGCTTGTATAATTGAATCAGTGTTAGAATGAGTACTGTCATTTTATAGATTTGGGTGTGCTTTAATTTCTCACTTTTTGGTTCTTTAATGGAAAGGCAACATTTTTGTTCTTGGTAGAGTCACAAAGAAAAATAAATCATAAGCGGGCAAATACTGAGAGAGTACTCTATCTCACAGCATTTTTGTTCAGCTTCCACTGCTTTTTAGGTAAAGAACTTTAATGGCCTAATAAATTATACATGCTTACAATCTTTAGCACAGCAGTATAATTACTTTAATACATTTCTTTACAAGCACACAAATTAACATCTGTGGCTGTGATTATTCCAGATATAACTGGATAACTAAGGCAGACTGCTTTTTTTTCATCTGAGTCTAGCCAGGAACCAGGACCACACAAACAGGCCCTGTATTCTCAACAGCCTTCAGAGGACTTCTTTTGTGTTAGCATGCATTGTGGATCAAACCCAGAAACTATAGAGAAAATAAGTCATAGAATCACAAGGTTGCAAACGACCTGCAAGATCATTTAGTCCAACCGTCCTCCCATTACCATTACTACCACAAGCCTCTAAACCATATCTTGTAGCTCCTCATCCAGATGCCTGTTGAACACTGCCAGGGATGGCGACTCAACCACCTCCCCGGGCAGCCATTCCAGTGCCTGACCACTCTCTGAGAGAAAAAGATCTTCCTTATGTCTAACCTAAACCTCCTCTGGCACAACCTGCGGCCATTTCCTCGGGTCCTGTTTGTTGCCTGGAAGAAGAGGCCAAACCCCTCCTCATCACAGCCTCCTTCAGGAAGTTGTAGAGTGCCATGAGGTCTCCCCTGAGCCTCCTCTTCTCCAGACTGAACAATCCCAGCTCCCTCAGCCGCTCCTCATAAGACCTGTGCTCCAGACCCCTCACCAGTTTCTTTGCCCTTCTCTGGACATGCTCCAGGACCTCAATGTCTTTTTTGTAGTGAGGGGCCCAAAACTGAACACAGTGCTCAAGGTGCAGCCTCACCAGTGCTGAGCACAGAGGGATGATCACCTCCCTGCTCCTGCTGGCCACACTATTTCTAATGCAGGCCAGGATGCCGTTGGCCCTCTTGGCCACCTGGGCACACTGTCAGCTCATGTTCAGCCGAGCATCAACCAACACCCCAGGTCCCTTTCCTCTTCACAGTCATCCAGGCACTCATCCCCAAGCCTATAACGCTGAATGGGGTTGTTGTGGCCAAAGTGCAGGACTTGGCTCTTGGCCTTGTTGAACTTCATCCCATTCACCTTAGCCCAGTGATCCAGCTTATCAAGATCCCTCTGAAGGGCCTCCCTTCCCTCAGGCAGATTGACACCACCTCCCAGCTTGGTGTCATCTGCAAACTTACTGAAGGTACACTCAATCCCTCCATCTAGGCTGTCAATAAAGATATTAAACAAAATGGGCCCCAGTACCGAGCCCTGGGGGACACCACTTGCAATGGGTCACCATTGAGCACAAGCCCTCTAGTCAGTTCCTTATCAAAGAAGAGTATACCTGTCCAGGCCATGGGCAGCCAGTTTCCCCAGAATACTGTGAGAGACCGTGTCAAAAGCTTTGCTGAAGTCTAGGTAGACTACATCAACAGCCTTTCCTTCGTCTACCAGGCTGGTCACCCAGTTGTAGAAGGAGATGAGGTTGGTCAAGCACAACCTGCCTTTCATGAACCCGTGCTGGCTGGGCCTGATCCCCTGGATGCCATGCATATGCATGTGATCTTACCAAAGATGATTTGCTCCATAACTTTTCCTGGTACTGAGGTCAGGCTGAGAGGCCTGTAGTTCCCCGGATCCTCCTTATGGCCCTTCTTGTATCTGCAAGCCTCCAATCTTCTGGGATCTCTCCAGATAACCAGGAGCACTGGTAGACGGCCAAGAGTGGCTCGGCAATCACACTGCCAGCTCCCTCAGCACCCTAGGATGAAGTCTGTCTGGTCCCATGGACTTGTGACAGTCCAGATGGAGGAGGAGCTCTCTAACTGTCTCCAACTGAATCACTGGGGGTGTATTCTGCACAGCATTCCAGGCTTCCAGGCGTAAAGTGCCCTGAGGATAACTGATCTGCCTATTAAAGGCAGATGTAAAGGCTGTGTTGAGGACCTCAGCCTTCTCCTTATCCTCAGTAGTCACATTCCCTGCTGCATCAAGTAAAGGATAGAAATTCTCCCTGGTTCTTCTGTTACCACTGATATATTTATAAAAGGCTTATTCTCTTTTACTGCAGTGGCCAATCTGAGTTCAAGTTGGGCTTTTGCCCTCCTAACTTCCTCCCTGCATACCTTAGCAACTTCCTTGTAATCTCCCCAAGTAGCTTGTCCCTTCTTCCAGAGGACATAGACTTTCTTTTTCTTCCGGAGTCTCAACAGTAGTTCCCGGCTCATCCACACATCTTCCCCTACGACTCACCTTATGGCATTCAGGGACAGCCTGTTCTTGACCTTTACAATTTCCATCTTGAGGAGCATCCAGGCTTCCTGGACCTCTTTACCCTTAAGAAGCAACTCCCAAGGAACCCATGCTACAAGAGTCCTGAACAGGTCAAAGTCTGCCCTCTTGAAGTTCTAGATAGCAGTTTTGCTAGTCACCCTTCTAACATTTCCAAGAATAGAGAATTCTGCAGTTTCATGGTTGCTCTGCCCAAGACAGTTCCCAACCTTCACATCTCTCACCAGTCTTCCTTTGTTAGTGAAGAGCATGTCTAGCAGAGCATCACCCCTGGTAGGCTCTCCTACCAGCTGCATAAGGAAGCTATCTTCCACACACTCTAGAAACCTCTTGGACTGCTTCCTCTGCACTGTATTATGTTTCCAACATATATATCAGGGAAATTGAAGTTTCCCACAAGAACAAGTGCTGGTGATTTGCACGACTTCTGTAAGCTGCTCATAGAACGCCTCATCCATTTCTTCATCCTGATTAGGTGGTCTATAACAGACCCTAACCAAGATGTCGCCCCTACAGACCTTCCCCTGATCCTCACCCACAGACACTCAACTTTATCATTCCCAACCCCATGCTCTTTAACATCAGTCTTTAATATAAAGGTCCACACTACCACCTTTCCTTCCTCATCTATCCCTTCTGATGGCTTGCAGCCATCCACCACAGCACTCCAGTCATGGGAGTGGTCCCACCATGTTTCAGTAATAGCAACTAGGTCATAGCCTGCCACACAATCGCTCCTAACTCCTCCTGCTTCTTGCCCATGCTGCATGCATTAGTGTAGACTCACTTCAACCAAGTCATCTGCCTCAACCCCAGCTCAAGAACCATTCCCCTGGGCTTATCTCATGTGAGGTCTGTTTTGTCCCATTCTCCTGTCGTAGCTAGTTTAAAGCTCTTTCGATAAGCCCTGCTAGCTCCTGCACTACAATTCGTCGCCCCCTTTGAGATAGGTGAGTAAACCACTAGCAAACCACTAGCAAAAAAAGCCACAAAAAAAGACCTTCTTCCATGCTTCAGAAGACACTATTCTCAATGTGGTTTATCTGCTTGGTGGGGTCCCTCCTCCAATTTCTAAGAACTGAATCTGAAATAAGAAACACAAGATCACAGTATTTCTGAACCATGAGTGCAACTGCAACAGGAAACTACATTGTAATAAAAATGTTGCAAATATGGATAACAAAAAATTATGTTGGCTCTGCTTTTCCAGATTTTTTTCTGGCATTCTAAGATGAATCAATAGAAGTAGTAGTTTCAAAAAAGGTGATGATATACTTGGCATTATACTTGCACAATCTCTAGTTAATTACAATCGTTATCATCTGCGCTATCTGTAATTCTGCACAGATACATTTCTATGGAAAGAATAAGTGAATGAATAAAAAGTACATTATATCCTAAGTATTTTTATTACGTATTTAATTCTTAATACTGTCATACCAGGATGACAGAAAATAAGACATAACTGTAAGAAAGAAAAGCTTAAGTTCTTATATGAATATTTTCTATGATTTCCATCTTAACTTACAAGAACTCAACCTCTCTATGGAGACGATCATTAGTTTTTCATCTGCTGCAGGGATAGGTGTGTGCTGTGCTTTTCTGGGGAGATGTTTTTTACTATTCTTATTTTTAACCTAAAGTAAATGCTATGCTTTGTAGATATCTGTGAACCCTCTCTTCTTTTTTTTAAAGAAGTTCAGTAGCTCAGTGAGAAAACCTCACAATAAGAGGAATTTTTCCTCTCAACCACTTCTGGCCTTCTGCATTTCCTTTGTCCACCTGTCTCCCTTATCAAGCGAGGTGTACAAGGTTAAGAAAGCACAGCATTGGACACTCTTGTACCTGCTTTGTGCTGCCTGCCTTCTTTGTGCGTGAGTCCCACAGCACAGCAGCAGTGATAAAGTGCAATCTCAGGTGTCCTGCGAGAGGGCATGGGAGGCTTGGATATTCAGCACATTTATCATCTGCATTCTCCATTCAGGCTAAATGAAACATACATTTACTGCGCAGGTGAAAAATTTTCAAAATCATAGACAATTAAAATCTCTGCAATCCTGGAATGTATCTCCATTTAAGCGGAAGGAAAATGGTAGGAAAAAAAAAAAAAAAACAAAAAAAAAAAAAAAAAAAAAAAATCATGCTTATCATTTAGCAACAGGTTCTCTCACTGATTTCAGTTTTTGTAATCTTCCTGTCAAAAACTGTTTATTTCATACACAGGCACTGCTGAACAAAACTCTGCTAATCTGTCCTTGTCGCCCCCTCCTGCGCTTCAGATATAACAAAAGGTAATTTTCTCTCCTTATTTTGGTGTGTAATTGATTAACTTGAAGGACGTGTACTTTTCATTTAAAGCCTTCTTTACAAAAACCTGAAATACCAAGGCTTCACAAGAAGCATCAGGTATTTATTAGATATAAAGCAAAGTACTGTCAATCCTGACAATCAAAGCAAAAAATTATTTCCCCTACACCTCTCTGTTCTTCAAGCTTGAACATTACTTGCTGTTCCACACTTCTCACCATAAGAGACTGTTCTTGGTAAATGCAACTCATATTTCCAAGTCTGTTAGAGTCTGCTTGCCTACAAACTTCTCTTTCTTTATTTAACACAAAATCGCACAGTCAAGTGAAGCAGATTTGGAAATAAATACTGGGGCTTTCAGGCTGAGTACATCACCAAAGCATCATAAGATGCTACAAACACATTTTCAGAATTTCAGGAAAGCAAGTTCATTGGATAGGACTCACTCTCTCGGTGATGAGTGGATGGTTGGACTGGGTGATCCCGTGGGTACTTTCCAACCTTGGTGATTCTATGATTCTATGATTCTCTCATGTAGCCAGCAAGTGATATCACTGATATGGCTTGCAAAAAAAACAAAGGAGACACAAGAGGCTCTGAACAGACCAAGTTCAAAGCAGGATGGTGAAGATGAGAGGAAACAAAAGGAACTAGACTACTGCAAAGACCCCACCTGGATTGCTTGGTGGGCTAAAAACGGAATTTAAAGGCTGCGAGCGGCTTTTTGGGTGGAACTTTAGTAGAGAGCATTATTTGAGTTCATTTCTTTCTCTCCAGCAATGTTTTAATACTAGCTTTTTCCTACCTAAGAATCACTACTGCTGTCCTGTCACACCAAGTTGCTTGACACTTAGGAAACAACAAAACCAGCTTGCTTGGGCTTACATTTTGAAAATTTGGGGCCATTAAAAGGATTCACAGCTGAGAGTGATCAATGGTTAGAAGGGACAGAAGGAAAAAATGGAACCTAATGCTTTTCTGTGCCAGCCATGTTTCTAACCATTTCTACCCTAAATGACCTGCAGGCCCAAACCCAGAACAGCCTTAAATCAGCTAGGGGGACGCACCTTAGATACACATGAACTCACCAGGTGAACAGCAGACTAAGGTCTGAATTTTGACTAAGCAAGCACGTTGCTCTAATTTCAAAATAAATAAATAATAAGTTCATCCTGCTCCAGTCCCTATAGGGTAAGTCAGATTTACAACAGAGCGTTACAACTTGGAATCTAGACCCTGAGCTATTAGATTTCATAACTTTTTAATTTGCACATCTGCGCATAAGTATCACTCACGCCTGCTCTCAGCAACTTACTGTTATGTTCAGTGACAAAATACACAACCTTGAAAAGCCTCACCAACTCTGCATTTCAAAAGCATTTCATAATTGTTTACCTCTTGGCCTGAACAGTAGTACTGTATGTACAAGGCCCCCTTGAACTTGTGTAACTCAAAATTGCTTAGAAAGTTTTCCTCAAATGATTCTAATTTCTTCAGGAAACAAAAACAAACAATTATTATGACATATTCGAACAAAGGATTTTTGTTTGGGCTTTTTGTTAAAAATAAAAAATTCCTTTTTCTCCTATCCCAGAAAAGCAGTTTTCATTCCTATTTATTTCAAAGGAATGTCTGCAATTTTGCGGTATTATGTAAACCCCAATTAACAGTCCACAAGGTGTTTTGAAAAACAGTGCCTAATGTGTTACAGACACACATAGTGGCCAACTTCCAATAGCTTGAAAAAATGCCTTTTTTGAAAGAAAGTTTGGGAATTAAGTCATTTTAATTTTGCTCCGAAATTTTGAAAGAAATAATTTTTCCAGCAGTTAATAAAGCTTTCTTCTTATTATTAATAGTTGTTGATTTATGTTCTTGTACAGGAACAGAGCAGGATATTTGTGGCAGTCGAGCAATTTGGTTTCCTTCAGTCTTTCTTTAAAATCCAGTTCTACAACTACTTGCTGCTGAGAAGGGCAGTTACTGTTACAAATCATGGCAGTTATTTGAAAACAGTCCGAAACACATCCATTGATTACATTTGTTTATTTAGATTTTCTTCTCAGTTTTCTGGAACCTAAAACTTCTTTATTTTTTATTATTTTTATTTTTTAAATTTCCACCTGCGCAGTGGCTGGCACAGTAGGGCATGGGTATATGACTTGTGCAACAAAACAATATCCACAATTAGGTTTTACAGCAATATGAACTGTATGGGATGCGGAGCACTATTTACTCTAGATATTATCCTTAGCTATAAGATTATCATTGATTCAGATTTTCTGCCTGACACAATTTATCAACATTTCAGGAACAAGACCCCACTGATTTAAAATACCCAAAAAAACGCTGACACAGAGGTCACAGTGAAGTTCTTGCCTGCTCTAAGTGCTGAGGTTTTCCTTCCTTCTTCACCACACTTGTGGACAAGTTTTATGAGCTCACAAGTCAGAAAGAAGGTAAAAGGTACAGAAGAGGACATTATACATATGTGCATTTCAAATGCTTGTGTCTGTATTATAATGCCTATTTCATATTTCTTTACACCCCTTCCCCACAGAGGAAAAAAAACCCTCATTGTTTTGTTTGTAATCTTTTATAACTAATCTTGCCAAAGCCACCTCCAATAAGAAGTTATATTGCTCAATTAGTTCCTCTTTCTATCGTGCCTAAGAACAGAAGCTAGATGTTCAAAAATTTAAACCTTTCTTTCTGTTCTGCATACAGTTTCTAAAACTCTCATCTCTTTTCCCTGACACATAAAAGTTCCCAGTCTCTCCTTTTTCCACTTTCTAATCATGCCTTGTTTCCTCATGAAACTCCAAGAGGTCCCAGCAGGCTCTGCTCCTCTCTGTGCCTCATTTGCAAGCACAAGTGGAGCAGAGTGGGCCTTCCTGGATGGAGTGCTAAAAAGGAGAAAGCTTTCAAAGATTTTAATTATCATCAGGATAAACAGAAAGGGAACAATTATCTTAAACTCTGATCACTTTTTTCTGAACTTGTCTTCTAGAATAATGAGCATCTCTAGTAACATCACTGATTCCAGAACAGCAGGCTAGAGGTATTTTAAGTATTCTGTTAATTGAATAAGACATACATATAAATTTGTGCCTATCATTAATTCCTTCACTAACAAGTCAAAGCTGATTTTTGCACTGTATTATCTGAGAACTCAACTTCTGGTCAACTGTCATTTTACTCTTCCTTGTTTTAAAAGTTTGAAAAGGAAAATTAAAAATAAATAAACGAAAGCTATTTGCTTTACTGCTATAAATCAGTAAATTAAGTCTTTAAAAGGAAGGATCAGAGCTTCAGCTGAGTGATTCTTAACCACAAGTTTGGCTTTACTTTAAGATTTACTGGGCCTCAAGCAGCCAAAATGGGGTCAGATGGTGAAAAACGTTCCCTTCTGTTCGACTTGCCAATCTGGGAAACTGAGGTTTCTGGGTTGAGGCAGCTACAAAATACGAGGCTCAACCTGTTCTGTGACTACAGTCATGCCTGTAGCAGTCTTTCTAACAGGCCATTGCTTTCAATAGCAAGAAGGCAGTCACCAAACTGGGAGTACAAAGCTGTCTTCTGAGGGCAGAAGAAGACGAGGTGATTGCACTCAAAGTGCGTACTACTTTATGACATACCTGCTGTTCCGTAGAAGGCCTCATCCCTACAGCTCTGGTACGTTAAGGGAATGTCTCCCTCAACACAAAACAAAACAAACATTTTAGCCAGGCTAATGAACTTGTGGGGCAGTAACTTGAAACAAAGATGGTGGTTTCCAAAGTCATTGTGCATCTGTACCCACATTCCCTGGGATGGTTATAGAAGGGAACTTCATAGGATATGATGGGCCAAACTGTTTTTGCCTCACTAGTAGACCTCAGGGAGCACACTGATGGCAGTTGAGAATGAAGGGAGATAGCCTCCATCTTATCTTTTCATTAGGATGAAGTTCTCTCTAAGTTTCAAAGCTGGAAACTTGGAGACAAGATTATAAGCTTTTTCCTGTTGAATTATAGCACTAAGAACAGCTGCCACCCTGAGCCCAAATAAAGTGCATTTAAGGCTTGGGCCCTAGTTCAAGTTCTTATTAGCTCCTGGCGAGCTGCCACAGCTCAAAATCTCTCCTGCCTGAAGTTGCTTAACTCAGTTGTACAAAGAAATCTGCATTGCCATGGAGAGAAGACTGATCCTTTTGATTCCCTGTTTGCAGCCCTGATCAGCCCTATGCAACCTATCCTAGATGCGCTGTGCAGCTCGAGCCAGAGCTGCAGGTCTGCTTTCAATCTTTCTGTCTTCCTGCAGCCCAGGAGACATAAGCCCTTGCCACATAGCAAAAAAGCTCCACCAGACCACCGATGCACTGATCACCTGTGACATGTCAACACTCCTAGCCCTGAGCAGCTCGAGTGCCTCATCCATAATTCATGCTTCCTTAAAGTAGTTTGTGTGTATTTGACGGCAGACGCTCCAAGCATTTCTGATCTGTTGCACACTGGCATCTAAGAGCTGTAAATGCTAGCTGACTTCCCCAGCAAGGCATTAAGTTACACACAGAGTCTTTGTTCTCCACCCCCCAAAAAACCTAGCACCTTTCCTGTAAACCAGTTCATGCCTTCAGCAGCTGAAAAGGAAGTAGAAGTTTCCTCCCCCACTCTGCATCTTATAGCAGAGTAGCAAAGAAAACCAACTGCAGTGGTCACCCACCTACCTCCCTCTTCTCCCAGCCATCTTTTCAAGCACCAGAGGTTGCCTTTTGAAAAAGAGCTCTCTTGATAACAGTTCGTAGGTTGCATTTTCAGGGCCTGTCACTGGTGATTCAGAATAATCGCACTCTGTGGCTCAGCCAGCTTGACTCCTTTCTTCTTGCCTCATGCAGCTGGCCATGCTATCATGTATAGCTTTTCACCCAAAGTAGGTAGGAAGATAAACCTCTCCAGTCTCTGGAACAGAAGCTAGTGGGCAGCTTTTTTTTTTTTTTTTTTTTTCCTTTTTTTTTCCCCCCTGATTTCCCTGTGTATCTTCATTTGTGAAAACATCCTGTAAACAGAGACAGCAAAATTAAATATTTGCCCAGCAATTCCCTGTTTCCATTGTAACTTCTGTGTTTGCAGATTTTACATTTGATAACAGGAGAGAACCAACAGTAGAAACAGTTTTAATTTTTTTCACCCCAATTAAAAAGACAGTACTGCTGTCCCCAAAGGACAAAATGTCACCTCTTTTTGCAATGTTGTCTCCAGTACACTGACCATATCCCACCAACCCCCATTTATATCATAAATTTGTCCAAAACAAATTCAGAATATACTGCTCTCCTCCCCCTTCAAAAATCCACAGACCTATTCAACTGTATCAAGCCTTAAACTTTTCTTATGTCATCCTCAAGGATGAGAGCTTAGAGTGGAGGTATACAGCCTTGTTTCCAAAGAATTTTTTTATTTATACAGCACTCAAGTAAAATGGGCTATGTAGATTTGTGATGCCCTTTAGCACCACATAGGTAATACATAAGAAGCCATTCTTTCCTCATCCCAGTGCTGCTTATTTTTGTTTTCTCCTCTACCCAGTCTGGTAGCACTGCTGATTTCCCCCTTTAAAAGACTTTAAAACAGCCATCCAACTGTTCTGATTTCCTAGGGATCAGCTGCACTCCCCCCAAAAAACATCTGTCTGGCATTTATGTTTTTACACGCTTTTCTCTTTCCTATCATGCTGCTTCATATCATTCAATCTCTGCTCCTTCCACTTCTGCCTCTGCGTGTAGCTGAAACAGCTCTGTGTTACACTATCAGCCTCAAAATGAAAGATCAACACAGGACAGATATAAAGTCTTGCTGTTGTTTCCTACTTGTGCTTGCTCACAAGAGGCTGAGGCTCTTCTCGTGATAAAAAATATGTTTCTGGGAATAGGAGCAGAACTTTTGATCAACAATAAATGAGTTGAAAAAGCTTCTACTGGCAGCACCTCAACAGTTCACTGGGAAAGCTGCTGATTCCTACAGGCCATGTGGTTTTGATGGCTGCAATGTTCAGGATCCATAATATAACAAGTTTTTCACAGAAAATTAAGTTTAGGTACCTACTTTCTCCTTTGGGACAAAGGTGAAAGAGGAGCTCCAGGGCAGAAACACACTCCTCCCGGCAGAGACACATAATTGAAACAGTTGCTGGTTGGTAGCATGATTGACTCTGCTTGGTAACAATCATTTCAATAACTTAGTCTGCCCTAACTAGGAGAAGGTGTTGGGTGATACCTGGACAAAAATATGAGTCGTACAGACTTGAGCTAGTGACTAGATATTTCTGGGGCAATTCACAAGCAGCCATTGACATGAAGACAATGAAAGCTGTGTTTGTGAGGGAGATTAACTGCCTGCAGACTCCAACAGGACAGTCTTCAGCACCATGTGCCACCTTCGGTAAAGGAAAGGAGGAGTAAATAAAATTCTGTCTGTAACAAAGAGGTGGGTGGTAGTGGTGTAAAGGATGTCAGTTATCTGTTGAAAGGATGATCAGTGAAAATCTTCTGTGCAGAGATAGAAACTGCAGGAGGGGATTTAAGAGGATATCTAAAACAGAAAAGAGGCAAATAAGACTGCGAGTGTGGGAATCAGTTAAGTTGGAGACAGAGGTGTGCACAGCAACAGAAGAGAACTAATTTGTGGTGAAGTAGTTAGCCTGGTCACAGTAATTTGGAAAGATGCTCAAAGGCACGGCAGCTGAGGAATATGTCAGGGCAGACTTTGCAGTAGGAAAGGAGAACAAATAACTGCAATCCAAAAAGCAGGACTTGACAGTGACAGTGAAAAAGAAATCCTGTAACAAACTGGTGCTGTGCCTTTCCAACATGGAAGAGAACTGGATCATGAAACTGCATTGAGCTGTCTTACATTTTCTCACCCTCATGTTTCCATCTGATTTAGAGTCAGCATGAAATTTGAAATCACTAAGCCAAAATAAGAGTACAGAGAAAAAAAAACAAAAATGTAAGCAGATGACCAGGAAAAACAGATTCTCAACAACAATCTAAGTAGCTTCAGTATCCCTGCCTCTACTTTGTAGTGGTGCTCTTAACTCATGCTCTTAACAAGGTCATATGCAAAACACTTTTCTGTCTGTGTGACAAGACAGCTAAGTATAGTGTACTTTCCCCTTATGGTCATTTGATCCTATTCAAAACATATAATCTCCCAGGTCTCCAGTCTGTGCAAAGCCAGACATCAGCACATTTTTGGCTACAGGGCACCTACAAAAAAGATTAGTGACAGTCTTGTGAGGCTTGTGTTGAAGATTTTGTCAAGGGGCCAACATTTAAATAAGGTACCTTGCATTTTCATTATGAGAATTCCAGCTCATTATTAGCAAAGTTAGTTTAACTTTCAGTCTGTTTTGCCAGCTACTAAGTACATGTTTAATGATGTACATTGCTGGCAAAGGAGGAAGGAAAAATCTATTCTAATGCTATTCCACTGGGAAATTAAATGAGTTTGCAGAGTTAAAAGTTATAACTTGGTTCTGAATTACACATTTTTAATATAATTATGATTTAATAGCTACACACCTTCATTATATGATGATATTTTACAGATATCTTCTTACAAATCAGAAGACCAGAACGCTGGATTCTGTAAGTGGCTAAAACATTTGTTTGACATTAATTGGGTGGCTTCTCAGACACTTACAGTCAGACTTGTATCTTAATGAACCAGTACTTCAGACCTAATCATCAGTGAACAACCGAGCAGCCAGGTCCTATCAAAGATCTGTGAAATCTTGTTAAAGGCCACATCTTTCTCCTGAGTACAGCAAGCGGGTAAGCCAGGCAGAAGCACACACAGGGAACCTGCTGCTCAACACATCTCATTCTACTTAAGACAGAAATATCCCTTCCTCCTGATTCTCTTATTTTATCCACAGACAAAAGAGGGTCTTAAAGCACACTTCTGTTTTAAGCTACATATATTATTTATTGCACTTCACCTTGCACACAGTACGTCATCTGCCAGTTAAGTCCTACCATCCCCTTCACTTCTACCATGGTAAGTTAGCTAGCACTGAGGAAGAAACAAGCTATCATACTGAAACTTTCTAATTACTCAGGAAGCTAGGCTACTGTAGTCCTGTAACTCCTCTGCCCACACTAAGCTGTACTGTTTGCAACTTGTCTTCCACATGAGCTCCCACACTTGAGTTGCTATCCTTGCTATTTTCTGTCACTTTGGCTGAGATGCATGAGGCTAGGAAAAGCAGATAATTCACAACTCACAATATGCGCCTTAAAAAAAAATCTCTGAGAGCCAATGCACAACTGCGTCAAGACCAGCTTATCTGTGTCACCATGCCCTTGATCCACAGCTGCTGTTACGGTTTCCCATAAGAGGGCAGGACCACTTGACAGAAAGAGAGTGGGGATAAAATTGTACCAGCACTGATATATAGCAGTGAATACTGCCTTATTCCAAACTGACAAGAAGGAAACTTGGACTGAAACTACAGTGTGACGTCCTACGTACATTGTACAGCACTAAAGAAATACCTCTTTTCTCCTTTCAACTCCTACCCTTTGCGAGTCTTCTGGAAGTGCCCTCTGTTCCTCACTGTTCTGCTTTCTTTAGATCTGTAAGTTTACTGGTTATAAGCAGGATGTTCAAGCTGACCTCACTCAGAAGAGTATGCTGACACTGCCTCACCTAAAAGCCTCCCTCCTCTGCCATTTTAGGACTGCAGTCCTCCCTTGTGCAGTAAATTCTTCTCTGCTTAGTCTCTTTTCCAGTGGTTACAGAAAGCAACACACCTCTTTTACACAGATTGAATTGGAGTTCAAGAAAGGCCCTGAGCTACTGCCAGGATTAATTTATTCAGTTAGCTTTAGTTCCCAAAAGAGAGCATGATATGTATGCTCACTAGAGCTTCCAGGAAGAAGAGAAAGCAAGTGTAAGAGACTAGTTGCGCAGTACATATAAAGTTCATCATCTCTCACAAGCAGTTTTCTCAGTTTTTTGCTGTTAATGCATTTGAACATCATCTGAATAGTTAAAGCAATCTGCAAACAATACCTACAGAATTCCCTCTTTCCTCTCTCCTCTTAATGACACAAACCTGCAATGCAAAACCCAAGCTGGATCAAATCACTCTTTTTGGCATTTCACAGAAGCCCAGTCTCTCCTACCCCTTTATTTTCTCAGTTCCATTCGGAATTAGAAATGCAATTGCCAAATTACTGTGAAAGCAGCTGTTCCTGCAGCATATCCACCCAAGTTGGAAGCAGGAAATAAGAAAGCTCCCATGAAAGCCTATCATTACGAGATTTCTGGTTTAAGTTTTGCACACAGTAAGTATTTGGAAGAGGTCTGGATAAGCAAAGTTTGAGACTCACAGCTATTTGGATAACCACCTGGGTGCTTCGCTGAAACTTTATTATCTCCTGGTAATAAAGACACAGGCAGACATAACCTCCCAAAACCAACTGCTGCTAACCTTAACTAAAGGAAAGCTTGTCAGAGAAGCACCTCCTATAAGAACTTAGCCAGCAGCTATTATAAACAGACTAGTGATCTGTGTACTTAAGGTGTTTTCTGCACCTGTCAAAGTTTGGATGATTTACAAAATGTTCTCTGCTTTCATTTTCCAATTACTCTGCTTGTTCTCAATTGAATATTTACATGACATATTGTGTAGTGCACTAATTTTCGATGATTTTGGTTAATAGCTCCATCAAGCTTAAAACCAATTCCTCCTACTTAGAGTAACCTGCTTTACAATCTAATGTTCAAGAGCAATGTTCAAACATTACTGTGCTGTACCTAGTTTAGTGTTACTCTGACTGACTTGTAATTCCAGCAGAAGAAAATAAAACATTCAATCTCAAGACAGTGCTTAAGAAACTGGGAATGAAACACTGCCTTCCTCAGCACAACGTGTTCTCAAAACCTTCTAGGACGCTGCTTCACCTTTAACTGCACCTGCACAGAGAATCTTTTAAATAAGCCTTAAAGATAATATTTTGTCCTTAACTCAGGTCAGGGGTAGAAGGAGAACACTGAGATAACAATATTTGAAGGGTATTCCCTCCGTACAAGCCAGAGCTGGCTATGGAAACAGGAAAGGATTTTCATACTCTCCTGAGAGAAGCAGAACTTTACGCGCTTCCCCTTCAGGAAGGATCAAAGTTGGGGAAGTTTACAGCAGTTTCTCCAGCCTCCTGTCCTTACAGAGACACTTAAGAAAACACTTTCCACAGTTTCACCTTGATGTGCCAATGACGATCTTGGTAAACAAAATGGGACAAAATCATGGGCTTCCATGGAAAGGCCCTCTCTGGTGTCTGTAAAATGTGAACCATGTCCTCTGTGCCCTGGGTGGAGAAATACTAACAGCCCCTGCTAACTAATTTCAAAGATTTCATAAGCTAAGAGAACTTTGGAGGATACCTGAATTTCAGGATATTCTTTTGAAAGAACAGTGAAAGGGTTTAGTCCCTTGATTGCTACTGAAAAAATGTACAAATGTTCCTTTGTCATACACCTGAGGCCAACTATGTTTGGCTTCGCAGCATCAGGAATTTTGCAGCATAGCATCTTCTCCTAGCAGATGGCAGGTCAAGACAGAGAACTTATACAATCTTACGGAGATTTAAGGAGGGGAGGGGGAAAAACATAGCTAGCTGCCCATGGAAGAGCAGAAAGAATGCTTTATCCAGGAGGTTAATAAAAAGGGTTTAGTCCTTCTGTCATGCAGACTTTGTTTGTAGCAATGAAGAAGAAAGTATATGTTGCAAGCTGAGGTAAAAATGAAAAGATGAGACATTTTTGTCTTGCGTTTGCAAGTTTACACCAAGAAACAGAAAAAGTACTTCAGAAATTACTGTAATGTATCCGATCACTAACCAGGCTTAAAAGTCATTTTTCAAAAAAAGTTAGGAGGACTTGAAGTTTTTTAACAAATGCCACGGTGTGTTTCAAGCTGGAAGTCTCAAGAGGGTGTCTTTTAAATATTTGCACTTTCCAGCCCAGACGAAGAGAAGACAAAAGGACCAGCATATTTTACAGCATGCACCCAGAACACAATGCATAACTGCTGTGAAGAAACAGCCTGAGGTCAGGTGAGCTTTTTTCAGTCAACCTAAAGCTTACAGTGGGGAGCCTCCTACAATACAACTCCGATTCAACCAAGCTTGCCTATTCATGAAGACACCCCTCAGAAAAGTGATAGCAGTTAAATATCAGTTAGCGATCACAAATAACATGGCTTAGGATATTCTGAGGGCTGAGCTCTGGGAAGTGAGTTGGGACAGACAGTAGTAGAGAAAACACTGAAACAGGCACCTGTTTCCTTGGTTTGCAGGGAGAGCCAAACTTGTACTTCATAGAGCAGGGCTACAGGAAGTTGTTGGGTGCATGTCTCCAAGAAACAGTTTTAAGAACTATGATGGTCCACAAGGCATGAAGGAGCGCGGAAATAACAAATGTTGCATAAAATGCTTTGCTCCCAGAAGCAGTACCAAGCCTCTCACAATGCATTTTACATCTTTCTCTCCTAACATGTAAGCAATAAGAAAAATTATCCCCACTAGCCAGGCATGGCTAATATCACTACTGCTTTCTATTGGTAGCCATTTGTCAGTTTAATTCTTCACATAATATCAAGCACTTGAGAGTTAATTTAGCAAAGATAAAAGAGAATCATCAGCTTTAACTCTAATGAAACAAACAAGCATGCAAAATTAAAAAAACCAACTGCATGTTTATATTATAGTTTAGTAGCTTTTCCTTTTGAAACACTGTTTTTATATATAAAGCCACATCTTTGGCTCCTGATACTTAGAACAGCTTCGCTGGGAGCAACAGATCTCTCCACCATTTTACAACTGTCTGGAATTTGCTTTATTTGTGTTTATAGTTTCCAGCAGGCTGCTTCTTTTTTTCCAGTTGACATATCAATAAAACCTCTGTCACTTCGCTAGCACTCCAGCAGCACTACCTTGGGCACACTGGCCAACATACAACTTGAGCAGTTACATTTTATCTGCTAACTTTATCCCGAAGCCTTAACTATGTATTGTAATCTTTCTGTTGTGGCTGTACATAGCTGAACAGCTGCTCCAAGAGCTTCTCCAAGTATTTCTGCAAGCAAAATTTGTTTCTGCAACATTCACAACAAAGCAAACAGAAATTGTGCCAACAAGGCCAAACCAAAAAACTACTCAGAAATTGTTGACAATTTTGGATTATTTCTTTTCTACTGTTTATCTCAGGTCAAGCACTTAATTCCAAATATTCCCAAATGCTGCCAAATCCACAACAGAAAATTTACATAAGAATTAAGTAGAAAAGAGACCTCAAAGAGGCTCTAAGAGGTATAGTTCAGTGAAAATTTTCACCACCTAAATAAATCCATAGCTTGGTGGACAAACATCAACTACTTTTGACGTATTACATTGCTATTAAAATGAAAGACTTTTAATATCAGTTCAGCATTTCATTCTAAATGGCAATTTAAGATAATTCTAAATAAAGAGCTCCTTAAATTAGACTAGAATTTAAACAATGACCATAACTTAATGTCTCCAAAAGGTTTTTGTCTTGTTTTGTTTTTGACCTTTGAAGAAAATTCTCCAGCTACCAAAGCATTTTGAAAAAACATAACTCCAAATTACAAATGTTACTAACCTGTGTTCAGTCATTAAATTGCAAAGTTAAGTTGGACAAGGACTACCTATGGATGTGCTCCAACTTCTAAGTATTTTATCACACGGTCTACATACACACAGCGTGACAGCAATACTCCATACAAACTCATTTCACTGTTCTTACTGAGATCACCATGCACAGTTCCACCGATTTAAGCAGCTCTTCATAAGAATACAAAAAAGCATATTTCCTCTTCTAAGGCACTGGAGTTTCAACATAACAGTCAGAGAGCAATCAAGGTTGCCACAGGTAGCCTTGATTCTATCAAAGTCACATTCTTTGTCTCTACTAAGGGTAATGGATTTAAGAACTCAATGTAAGCCTTTAAAAAGAAAAAGAAGAAAAAAAAAAAAAGAAAAGAAAAAAGAAAACCTAACTTCAGAAAGACATCAGCAAGAAACCTTTCTGCCCGCTGTGCACCTCTCAGCTGGACACAAAGCAAGTTGTTTTCAACCTAAGGAATAACAGAATAAACTGGTCAGATGCCGAGACAATGCCATTTGATAGCTTTTGTGCTTCATTTATTGCTGGGATCTACATCTGTAGCACCTACAAGCTCAACAGCAACCACACAGAATGATGAGATTTCTAAGCAGTTAGCTAGCCCCCACTTGGCATTAAATGATTCAGATCTTAATAATTTTATGCTTATTAATTATTGCAACGGTACTATAAAAACATGCACGAGTTTCAGGACGTCACAATTAAATATGATTCAGCAAGTAATGACGGGAAGGGGAAGCATGAAGTTTATTTTAACAAGCAGAGCATGATTAAGAGCTGTTCACTGCAAAAGAAAAAGGAGTTGGAAGCGCATTTCCTCGGTTATCATGGAAGAACTGAGTCTTAAGAGGTCCTATGAATAACTTTTGGGAAGTGCTTTGAGCAATCACTGAAGACGCACACAGATGATTTAACTCTGACCTCTCCAACGTCTGTCACAGAACTGCTCAGTATACAGCTGTAAGGTCTGAAGGAGCAAGGCCTGGTGTGCAGCACAGCTCAGACAATGTCGAGACGTTTTAATAAACTCTCAAGTAGGAAAGGAGACAGTTGATTGAAGAGGGGAAGTAAGTGGACACACCAATAATTGGAGATTTTTCCAGAAGCAAACTGTAATAGGAGTGATGTTTGGTACTGCTTGTTTTTCCTCCTCAAGGCAAAGGGACTCATCAGTTAAGGATGAGTGTGATGCACGCATGAATCAGAACCTGCATTTCTGAGAAAATATCTACAGACTGAGATAGGTGGAAAAATACATTCAGAGCTATTTCAAAAACCCACAGAGATCGGTGTCGCAGAGGACCTCAAGAATTCTAAGTACCACTGTGCTTTCTCTGAAAGCCTTGGCTGCCTGCACATGTGCAAGATTCAAACAGTACAGAATGCCTCTCTGGAATTATCTGGGATGATAGCCGTAAATCTAAGAGGTTGCAAATGTTCATAAGGAAGAGTCTTGCAGGCAGATGTGTACCTGTTCCCTGCTCCGGTTTGTTTAATCTGCTGAACTGTATGAGAAAGTGATAAAGTTAAGGCCAGAAGCAAAACGCACTTCCCTACAAAGCATCAACGTGGTTTCCATACAGAATTACTGCAATAATTCAATTCTAGTAATATCAACACATGCTGTTACTTTATTCAAGCAGATAGCATTGCAATTAATCTTTGAAACACTGTAAAGAGCGACAGTGAATCATAACCCATTTCCCACCCAATGCTCTTCAAACTAATTATATTCCATTACTGCACTTTCTTACTATCGCATGTCCAGTCTGAATGTGTTAAATGGCTTTTGGCAGAGCTGAAGAGAGTTCTCACCAAACCATGGTTTTGTACTGATTTGGTTGGGGATTGAAACAAGAAAATAAAAGAGTTACTAAGCAACAGCAGGCCAGGAGCAGGAGAAAGGTCTGCAGTCTTAATTGACATCAACTTTAAAAAGCAGTAAGAGAGGGCTCAAGATGTGAATGTTACTGCTTTGGAAAAAAAAAAAAAAAAAAAAGAGAGAGAGAGAGAAATCCAAGGTAGTCAGTATCTATGAGATCTGGGTTCCAACCGTAAGCTGCATCATGTACGGTAAACATTTTTCTGCAGGGAGATTCAGTGTCTTAATCTAAGTTTTGAACAAGATGAAGGATCCAGATACAGTTCTTTAATTTGAGAGCCCAGAACACAGACAGCTTTGCTCTGTAAAAGCTACCTCAGGAAATAGGAATGCGGTATGATTTACAGTTATATGGGTCACCAAGACATTACCATCCACAGAACTGATATCACACCCAGATATAGCTCTCCTTCCCCTTCACTACCTACAGTTAAGAAGGTTATTCCTTTCTAGAAAGTCAGCCCAAAGGTGGGTGCCATCACTCAGGCTAGGACAAGGGAATTTGCTTTGCTAAGATTGAAAACTCTCTGATAACATGATCAAGCAAGACAGAAATCCTGAGAGTTTCCTTCCAGAATCCATATCTATTTCCTCGTCTTCTACCGTAAGCAAAATAGTTTCATGAGCATGTGATAACTGAACATGAGTTATCACATGAACACTTACAAATTTAAATAAAAAAACCCTTGATGTGGAGAGTGCTCTGAACTCCACTGCTGAACAATCAACCTTTATTTGCCTAACCAGCAATACCTTGGGCAGAAGTTATTTGCTTTAGCTTCACCTGAAAAAAAACCTGATCTCCTACTGAAGTAGTGCCTTTTTATAAGATGCAAGTTACATGTGTGTTTCGTTCACACCCACAACATGAACATCAAACCAAGCATCCCACACTACCAATTCCTCCAAATGATTCTCCTTTTCCCCCATTTCTACATTCTTTGCTTTTGCACTTACTTAAGCACACTGGATTTCAGCATTTACTGGTTTTCCCATGTACTCCAGAGTACTTCAAGTGACTAAATTGAAACCACAAGAGGTAAAACTACTAGCATGACTGTTGCTGAGGAGGAAAAACCAGCAACCCAGGTCTGGTTCACTCAAACTCTCTGATGATTCGTATTTAAAACGTTGAGGGCTACAGTCATCATCTGCTCTGATGTATGCTGCTGCAAGTCAACTGAGGTTATGAAATGGGATCTGGCACCACGAAGAGAACTGTCCCTTCACAGGATACGAGTAATAGTCACTTGAGTAAATGCAAGTTATTCATATCCTGCTAGTGGAATAATCTCTCTTTGTACATTCATACACATTTTTAGTTGCCTCCAGGAATTCGAAGGCGAATCTCATTTGTTACCTAATGAAATTAATTCCACCAGATCTAACACAAGCATACTGGAAAACCACTATTACTCATACATGAGGTGTAACCAATGCAGCATTTCTCAAATTCTGTTTGATTAGGGTCCATCTCTGAACCCTCACCATTTACCACACAAACCTCAACCACTCTGGTTGGCTACGGTACATTCCCAGCTGATTTGCTCCAAGTCTTAAAGAGCAATTTGAACATTTGACCTCCCCTTGCTTTATCCACAACAATCTTACTATTCTTTTAAATTGAAGCGATTCTCAAACAGTAGGTTGGCCGGTTGTACAGTTTCCTTGGACTCTGAGTCTTTGAGAACATATCTTCCCTTTTTCTAAATAGAAGGGAAACATGCATTTCTTAGTTGATCTGCAAATGTGCTAAATAATGTTCATAAAATGATCAACTGGGCTGCACTGGTGGGCATCCAAAAGTGATGCACAGACACATGTGTGCTATTCAGGTACAGTTACACACATATACACAAGCACTTTTGAAAGCAGCAAGGTCATGTTGCATGAGAAATTAAATTATTCTGGTAGGAAATGCTGCAAGATAAAGGACTCACTGAAAGGTGCAGGAAAAGGTTAGGATATAATCTTTGAAGACTGAAGGCACCAAAGAGTTCAGTGACCAGGCTGCAGAAATAATAACCCAGGGTTCTGAAGAAACATGCTGCAGACTTTCAGTGGTCTGTTGAGTCAAGGTGGTATGGTGACAGGAGAATCAAAAGCCTCATCACAGGGTATTGAGACAAGTGTAGGCAGATGAGTTCAACTTCAGTAGAAGGCTTTGAACTAAGATGTAGCAGGGCATGAGGCAAAACTGAGATTGGCTAATTGGAAGTAAGTGCCATGCTAACATAGCAACTGATTTCTACGTAACAAAAAGGCAAGAAGTCTAATCTGGACTTCAATAATGCATTTGATATGGTGCCATACGACCCCATAACCGAGTTAGGAAAAAATTTGACATACAAGATTTACAGAGTTAGAGAAGAGCACGTGCTCTTCAGCCGGTAACATACCACGCTCCAAGACAGCAGCGGATCGGGGCAGGGTTACTGCAAGATTTAAGGCACGTAAGTCATAAGGGTGTCACGGCGCGCTGCAGATGGCCGCGCTGGAAGCACGGGCAGATCATGTGGAACGCGCCGCGCACACTCAAAGTTCGGGGCGAAGTTTGGCGGCGCGGGAGGCGAGGCCACGCGCTCCGCCGGTCGCAGCAAAAGCAGCGGGGAAACCCCGGGCTCGGGGCCGGCTGCAGCACCTCCGGGCCGGCCCGGCGTCCCGCGGAACTCTCGGACAGTCTGCGGGCCGACAGGCTGAGCCGAGCCGGCACCGAGCCCGGCCGCCCGGCGGAGGTCAGCCTCAAAGCCACCGAGCCGCTCGCTCTGTTTTGCCGCCGAGCTTTTCTCATGCCGCTCGTAAAAGCAGGCAACAGATTGCAGGAGAGAGGACCTGGTTCCCAAGCGGGCTCAAACTCTACGTGTGCGCCTTTTCGAGCGGGGAGAGCCGACAGCTGCCAAAAGCACATTTTCAAACCCGGACGCCCTTCGGGCAGCGCTCCCCGGCCCGCGCCTCTCCAGCCCGCCCCTCTCCGGCGGCTCAGCTCCGCCACGGGCCGGGCCGGGCCGACTCCCCGCAGCCCCGGCCCCGCGCGGCGCGCCGATGGAAGCCTACCTACCTGCCGAGCCGCCCAGGGCATCCTCGCTCTCCAGAACCCCTCTGTGCTTCGCCCCGCGAAGCTCGCCCTTGGATTTCCAAACGAGCTTTACCATCTTGATCATCTCGGGCAAGTCCCAGGCCAGGGTCCCCTGCTGATAACCGGGCAGGCTGCCCATGGGAAAGGGCATCGGCTCTTCCCCCGTCCTCCTCCGCCTGCCCGGTTCTGCCGCGGGGAAGAAGCGCTCGAGCACCGGCATCCTGCCCCGCGCCCCCCGCCGGGAAGCCGCAGCCACCCCCCGGCCCGAGCAGCCGCGATCGGCATCCAGAGCGAGGCGGGGGCGCCCGGCCGCCCACCGCCGCCGCCCCGCGCAGGGGGCGCGCCCCGCCGCCGCCCGGTCCCGGCTCCCGCCGCGCTGCTGCGGCCGCCGCTCTCGCCCGCCCTCTGCGCGCTCTCAG